>NC_067163.1:53904258-54249883 GCF_903995435.1 Acomys russatus
TTATCTCAGCCTCCGGACATACCAGAGAGACCTTGAGACCCTAAAGCACCATAGCTCAGATGGGAGGATGTACCCCTCAATCACAGTTCCATAGGAAGGGGGATTAGGGGTGAAAAGCAGGAGGAGGGAGGAAGGGGAGGATGCATGGATGGGATAGAAAATAGATGTAAGATGAATTAGTTTTATTGTTCAATAAAAATGGGTTAAAAAAAGAGATGTAGTCTTAGTGGAATATCGTGGTGCAAAGCCACACAAGACTGCTTTCACCTGGGGCCCACAGGCTAAGGAGGTACTACATCGCTGCCACACCTCTATGATAGAGTCATTAATTCTTTTCCATTTTAGATTGAAATATAAACCTTCTGCAGCTGTTGTCTAGCTGTCTGCTGTGTCAGGCACAAAGAATGAACGCGTCACTGAGGACCAGGCCGGTCCAGAAGGCGCGCACAGGAACTGGCAAGGGGGGGTGGCGAATCCGAGGGGGGGTTGGGGGGGTGTGTGGGGGGGTGGGGGTGTGTGTCGCGCGCGCAAGCGCGCGCGTGCATGGAGGAAAGGATGTGGAGGTGGGCAGGTGGGTGGCAGAAACATGGGAAGGCCAGAAGGATTAAAATGGAGCGGAGTTAGAGGTGAAAGGTGGCGCTCTACACGAGCGCTGGACTCACAAGCACGCAACAGAGCCACTTAAGAGGTGTAATAAGGGATACAGAACCATCTCTGAGACACACATGGGGGGGGGAGAGAGAGAGAGAGAGAGAGAGAGAGAGAGAGAGAGAGAGGAGTAAAGTTAGAAAAGTAGAGAGGAGAGGTAGAGAGAGGGGGAACAGAAAGGGAGCCATGTGGAAGGCTTGGATTTGTTTTTTTTTTTTTGTTTTTTTTTTTTTTTTTTTTTAATAGGGGCTCTGCCTAGGGCCTACGCCCCCCCGTGGGCAGGTAACCAGTGACAAAGATCACAGGTTAGGAAGACGAGCAGAATCCTGAAACACACGGGTCACCTCACACGTGTGTGGACTTTAGTAATTGTCCCCTGGGTTTTTTGTGGACAACTGGTCACCACATTGGGCCCAAAACTGGCCATCAAGTTCACAGGGGAATCGTGCCTGTTCTTCATTTCCCCTATGCTGGTAGTACAAGCAACGAGGATTCCCAAGCATATCCACCCTTTTAAAAAAACAGATTTTTATATTTAGTTTATCATTTAATCTAGTGTGTATCAGTGACCATGGATGTCCCTAACACCCTCAACAGGTAAAGAAGGATACTAAGGTAACAGATCATTAGGTGTTCGTAGTCCCGACTGTCCACAGAAGTTCCCACGGTTTGGAGGGGCTATGAGGTGAGTTCTGGGAAGCAAACTCACACGCTAGGTCCCTGGCAAGATGGGGGGCCATCGGTGCTCTTAACTTCAGAGCATCTCCTCTGGCCCCCAAATTAACACTTTATTAATTGGTAACCGTGCATTTCGTTGTGTCCCTAGTGTGGAGTGTTGCGCATACAAGCGAAATGTTTTGTTGCAGGCCAGAGGTGGTTGGGTCCCCTCCAGGAGGCCGGATTGTATGGGTTTTCTAGAGGATTGGAGCTGCCTTTGACACATGGATGCTTTAACAATGGTTTCCTTCCCATGGTTCGTACGAAGCAGTGTTTTTCTTCCCCATGTTGTTTAAGAGTTCTCCGGCTTTTTTCCTTCCGGCTGCAAGACAGCCCCCCCCAGCTTGGCAATTTTTCCTGGGACTCTCCCCTCTATGGTTCTATTAAAGTCAAGTTAGAGGCTTCAAGATCCTTAATCATCAGACTGGTTCCTCCTGGGGGTGGCCACCACCAACATGTGAACTTACTTTTCAAATGTTTCCAGAGACTTTCATCCATCGTCACGGAATCTCTGTTCCCTGCTGAAAATGGCATAAGGAAAGGATCCATCTTGAATGTTTTCTCTATAATAAATCTGTGTTAGCTAATACCACACCAAGTAAATAAGCCTTTCCTCTTTTTCTTTTGTTTTTAGCTTTTTCTTGGGAGTTAGTTTTTATTTTTTCCCCCCCATTTAAAACGTTATTATTTTTTCTATTTTTTCCTTTATATCTTGATTGTTTTTGAGACGCATTGACTGGTGTTCCCTGTCTATTCCTCCCTTCATTCCAATCACTAGTATCAACATCACCTATTTTCGAGTATTTTGTTTCATGACATGTCTATTATAAATCCATCACAGGAAGAATTTTGTGTTTTTTATATTTTATAAATTATATCCCCTTCTCGTTGTATTTTTCCTAACTGAAAAAACTAGCTAACCATTTTGATGTGAGGTTCCCTTGATTTTTACTACATTAGGAGTAAGACAGCAAGTTGGTTTTAACACATGTTTTGCGTACTCTAGTCTCTTAAATATTATTTTCGCATTGGGCTGAAGGACAAAAGCGGCTTATTGTGAATCATAACCATATGTACTAAGCACAAGCCTAGAGTTTCAGTCCCGCAGACACACACAAAAACAATAATTGTTTTATTAAAATCAATAAGTCCTATATTTGTTTTTGTTATTATGTATGTAACCCGTCCTGTTAAGAATTAATTCCATGAATGTATACATTTTGCTAATTGTTATTTTGTAAATAATATGCCTCCATGATTTAATTTTTATTCAATTATAATTTATCTATCCCCAGTGACTTTTTGTTGGTCCAACCTCCTATCTGGCCCTGTTTTAAATATACAGGAAACACAGCTAACCTGTTTCTCACGGAATGCGCTAACTAGCATGGTCCCATCCATGCTCATATCAAATACAAATATTAAAGCAGCCTCTGTTCTTTCTTCTTTGCTGTTTTTTTTTGTTTTTCTATTTTCTATTTTTTTCCTAATTCGTAATTCTACCCCATCGCAGCCTTGGGCTAAGGACGGTTTAATCAAATTGATTGATACTTTGAAAAGCCAGCAGCTGCTTTCGCTTCAAGTGGGTTTGTCTTTTTCTCTTATTGTTCTTATTTCCTTCCTTATTGCTGAGTTCTTTTCCCTTCTAGCGTTTATGTTGTGTTGTTCTTTCCTACTGGCTGTATCTAATCTCCTTTGGTTTTTTTTGTTGTTTGTTCCCACTGGTGGAATACACATGATTTTTTTTTTTTTTTATGTTGTGTCGTCCTTCTTTCTTAATATATATCATTCCACGCTTATAACTGTTCACTGTAAAACAATCTTTTTGGGCTGTGTCCCAATTTTTTTTTTTTTTTTTTGTTTTGGAGCGGAGCTATTTTTCAGTTTAGGTGTCCAACAACCAGTTCAGTTGTTCTTTATAGAGCCCTGGTATAATTTAGAAATGTGTTGAAACTGTTTGACGGGATTTTTCCCCCTATTATATTCAATCACTGAATTCGTCTTACTTATTTGTTCCCATTTTTTGATATAATAACGAACATTTTATTTTCCCTATTCTTTAAAAAAATTTTAAGGTACTTATTCGCTCAAAAACTGGCCAATTTTTAAAAGCTGCCAAATTCTGAGAATATAATCCATAAAAAAAATAATAATACATAAAATTCCTTGGGCGTCACTAACTAAAGTATTTTTTTTTTTTTTTTTTTTTATTTTTGTTTTTTTTTTTTCCTTTTTTTTTTTTTTTTCGCTCTGTGAACAGAACCCCTCCTGGAGAAGAAAAGCCAATGACAACCTTGTCAAACAGTACAATGACTAACCTGAATCATCCCTGATTCCTATTCCTCCCTCCCAAATTTTTCAAATGGTCTGGGCTGGGGAATGTTGATAAATAGGAGTTTTCCCCCTACAATGAAAACAACAATCACCTATGTGTTTGCCAGACCCATCAAGCCCCCATACACAAAGTGGATAGGGTGTTGCTTCTTTCTTCAACCTTCCTGCCTGGGACGGAGAATATTAGCATGAAGTCCACGGTCCCATTCTTGCACGTAATACAAGTTCAATGGCCGCCGGAACGACATAGAGACCATGTGTCTATTTCCTCCTCTAAAAATCAAAAAATCAAAACACTAAGCAAACAGCAAAAACAAAAAGAACAACCAAGGACAACACATGCCGTAAACCTAGAACCTCTAGATATTGATCCCTGCCAAGGACATGCATTCTCGTCTGAACGTGTAGGTGTATGCCCGCCTTATTTGACTCCTTCCCTTGGAAGGGGAACGCGGTGTCACTCAGAGGAAGGGTAAGTAGGCTACCTGGATGAGATCTGATAGGCTGTGATGATATAATTGGGAAGGAGGTCCTCTTCTGTCACAGGCCTAGGGGAGGGGAATAGAGTGAAAGAGGAGGGAGGGAGGGGAAACTGGAAGATACAAGTGAGGGTGATTAACACTGAGATGAGATGTCCATCTGCAAATATTTATTTAAATAAAAAAATTTATTAAAGTGGGGGGGGGTGTTTTCAATTTTACAATTTACAGTCAACATATTTAAAGAAAGTAGACAGAACTCAAGAAGAAATCGATGAAGCAAGCAGTACCATGAAGGAAATTGATTGCTTGTGCCGCCCTGCACCACTTATATCCGAGGTACCTTCCTTAAACAGCCCAGGACCACTGGTCTAGGGAATGGACCCTTGTATCTCAACTAACAATCAAAACCGCTCCCTACACACTCCCGTAGGCCTGTCTGACCTGGACAAACCCTTGACGAAGACTTCTAATCTGTGTCAGATTAAATTAAATAATTAAGGTTAAATAGGACACATACATATAGAAATAAACATATATATGCATACAGATGTGCATGCATAAACATACACACACACAAAACTTTTAAAACTCAACAATAAGAACATAAATGAGCTAATTTTCAATTTCACAGAAATCACACATCCATCCAAAAAGACAAATAGAAATGAAACACACATGCCCCGGCCCACTGGGGTTTGACTAACGCTCTGGAGGAGAATTTTCCTGTATAGGGACAGAACACAAGACACGAAGAAGGGGGCAAGTCTGGATTCTGATCAAACCCCATTTTATTGAAAAATTTCACAGAGTTTTATATAAGCACAGAGGCAGGATATTTTGCGCATAAGCAAGGGTTGCTATGAGACACTAACTCTGGAATGCTCCAGCAGGTGTCTACCTTTAACCAGTGTGCTATAATTGCAGAGAGAGAGAAATTCCAGAGAGAAGTAAGTAGTGAAAGATCTGGTTAGTCAGGAAAAAGTTCCCGGAACTGCTGCTTGCATGCAGCTGGCCTTTAATCTGATCTTACCAGTAGTCTTACTGGAAAAGCTAGTTTATAGCCAGAAAGGAGTAGCTCGAGGGTTTTAGAATGACCAGTCCCCACAATAAACCATAACAGGTGTCTAAGTGCCTAACCACGATAGGGTCAACTGGTTTCTGGTAAATGGCAGACTGCTGGAGAAATAGGAACCTAGGCTCTGACAAGATGGCTGAACATTGGCCATATAGCCTGTCCCCTACACACATACACACAAAATGACACACATAGTAAAGTGCAAATTAAAAGGACAATGTAATATCACTATGTGATTTGAAAAGTCCTCACACAGGACACTGACAACACCAAATGTTGGTGAGGATGTGGAGCAACAGAAATTCTCATTCAGTGCTGACATCAAAGAAAAGTAATACAGCCACTTCGGAAGACAATGTGTCTGTATATCACAAAACTAAATAAATGTGCTCTTACATTGAAATTCAAAATTTGTGTTTCTTGGTATTTATTAATTTCAATGTAACTGCTATATTATGTGTATTTATAACCACCAATACATGGAAGCAGCCAAGATAACCTCCAATAGCTGATAAACAACTGTTGTGTAAGACTAGGGATTATGGTTTGATGCTAAGAGAAAATTATGTCAGGCTATATGAGGGTATAGCAGAAAATAACTGACTGTTACCTAGAGAGAGAAGCCAGTCTGTAAGCCATGTGATTGTGACTATATAACCTTCAGGAAAAGGCAAAGTATGGAGTAATGAAAAAGGTCACGGATTGACAGGAGGCAAGAGAGGTGAAGCGTTATGGCACAGGACCTTCTGGAGCAGCCCAGCCACGTTGTACTCCACCGTAATGTTGTGTGCCCATCAGTGACAATCTGTGAGGACCACAAACTGTGCCATGGCGCCCAGAGTAAGCCCTCCGTAAATGCTGGCCTTGGAAGACACTCATCTGCTGATACACATTTGTCAGCTGTAGAGCATGTGTCACACTAGCGGGACTCTGACACCAGGAAAGGCTCAGTGTGTTCTGGGCAACACAGGGCTTATCTGGACTTTCTACCAACTTTATCTGTCAATCTAAATTCCCTCTATAATGCATGGTCTATTTTAAAGGCCAACATGTAGTGATCGTTTCAAAAGGCTGTAACACTACGAAAACATCTCTTTCTGCTCCAATTTAGTCGCAGAAATTGCTTATCAACAAAGCAGATTAACTCAAAGGATGAAGTTTTTTTGTTTTTTGTTTTTTTTTAATGAAGCACAATTTACTTGAAATAGCTTGGAAAGAAACCTTCTGCCTCCTCCGTCTCATCACCTGCTATGTGTAACTCAGCAGTGTCCCATTCTTAAAGAAGCCACAGAAGGCAGAACTTGAAACAGGAACATGAGTCCCTGACACCACAAGCAGTCCAGCTAGCCTCGACTGCCACCTTGGTTCCTCTTAAGTGTAGAAGAGAAATAAACCCAGAGATGTTTTGCAACCTTTACATTGGAATTTTCTGTTACGTGTAGCTAAGCCAGAACCTAATTTAAAAGCTTATTCCACTAGCTAATTTTTATTAGTATTGGACATTCTGTAATTTGGCCATCCTATAATTTATTTTTCCATAGTTAAAATAAATGTGTCTGACTTGAAAATATTTTAAGTAGAAAAATAAGCAAATCATCCTAAGTTTTATAACTGTAACTTTCCAGAAAATGCAGATGGACTACATTGCATAATCATTTTATAATTTACTTTAAAATTTAACTTGTCATGTACATTTCTATGTTCCTATAAATTTAAGAAAAATGTTTCACATAGTGTCCATGTAAGTGATGTTCCTATAAATTTCAGAGAAATATTTTGCATATTGTTCATGTAAGTGAGTGACCTGTAAAGCACTTGATGGTCAAGTTTTTCCTCTTCCAGTGCCGTAGATGTCATTGTAAACACGATATTTATGCCTCTAAGGCAGGTGCTTTTAATATCAGTGCAACAGATAGGATCTAATTAGGGTACCAACTCCACACCAGTAATTTGAATAGAATTACATTTAATATAATGGATTATTGACTGCGAAATAAGAAGGGTGAATACTAAGAACAAATAAAAGAGAACTCTAATGACAATCCAAGGCTTAGCGAGAAAAACCCAAGAAAGAACAGATGTGGAAAAGCTCCCTCCTGAAGACTGGGTTTCAGATGCCATGATATGGGTGGGTGTGGTTCTATGGATAGTGGAGAATGAACCAGCTGTATCGATGTCCAAATGAACTCCAGCTGTCCATCAAGGTTGATGAACAGGAAACCATAGACCTGTGTTGAGTACTACAAATTACTGGTGGGTGAGTGTTCCTGAGTGCCCTATGAGCAAGCAGCTGTGGAGTTGCACACACACACACACACACACACATACACACTCACACATGGACACACATGCACATATGCACAGACACATGGACATTCACACACAGAGAGAGAGAGAGAAGAGAGAGAGAGAGAGAGAGAGAGAGAGAGAGAGAGAGAGAGAGAGAGAGAGAGAAGCACACACAAACTAGGAAGAGAAGTTCATTAGTCCTGGAATATGGCTCCAGTGCTTTTTAAAGACAAGGCCCAGGGCTTCACTAGCCAGATAATGAGACATGGTTGCAGGGTTTGACTGCACAATACAGGCAGAGGAAGGATAATGGATCTAGAAATGAAATATAATCCTTTGATAACTGACACAACCAGTATTCACTCATCAGTTTCTGACAGTGATACCCAATTTCCCATCCTGTGTTTTTGAGATCCAAGAGGAGCATCTGATCCTAAGAAAGAATGATATGTGACTCAGGGGGAGATATCGATCATCCATCTATCTATCTATCTATCTATATCTATCATCTATCATCTATCTATCTATCACCTTTCTATCATCTATAATCTATTTTCCTTCCATTATCTATCTAGCTACTATGTATCTGCCATCTATAAGCTATCATCTGTCATCCATCCATCTGTCTGTCTGTCAGATAAACAGTTGTTTACTAAATCCACAGATTGAGAGTCACACGTATTCATTAGCTTGCTTAGCAGGGAGATTATGAGTCTTTTGCTGTTGGGAACAGAACATTCACCTTGAAAATGAAGCCATTGCGACAAGGAGCATTATTCAGAGATGCAGACTCATTGGATCCTGATGACCTTGTTTAAGTCTTAATGTCAGCCATCTGTTGGGTCCAGTTATGTGACCCAACAAATACCCACTTTTCTTTTATTTAGTGCAGTTGGGTTGGATTATTATCTTTTCTGTTACTGGCAAAGAAAATAGATTAGTAGTGCAGCCTCATGGCTTCACCACATTAGCTTTTCCAACTCTCAATGTGTTTGGTCATATCTTTTCTTAGTAATTGTTTAAAAAAAATCTTAAAGATTGTTTATATACCCCACAAGGCAACCATCAAGGCAGGAGGATCTGGACTCAGGGGGGCCTGCACAAACTGTTGCACCAATCAAGGACAATGCATGCAGTGAACCTAGACCCCCCTGTACAGATCTAGCCAAAGGACAGCTCATTCTCCACGGTTGTTGGGGGAGCAAGGACTGCCTCTGACATGAACTCTGGTGCCCCCTATTTGATCACTTCCCTTTGGTGGGGAGGTGTGGAGGGGCACACAGAGGAAAGAGAATCTGAATGAGACCTGATAGACTGTGGACATATGATGGGGGACCCCTTCTATCAGAAGTCTAGGGGAGAGAAACAGGGTGGAAGAGGGGAGGAGGGAGGGAATAGGAAGATACAACCAAGGGGATAACAATCTAGATGTATTCTGAATAAATTATAATAAATTTAAAAGAATTTAAAGACTGTTTATCTATCATGTATGCCTAACCATAAATTATTACTAATCTGGTGACATATTCATTCACATTGGATGGGTGGTGTAGGCTACATGCTTCTTTTTTTAGTACATGTATATAAAGTAGATTTGGAGCAGAGCAGAGTCAACTTCACTGCAACTGTATGTTACAGAAGCCCTTGGTCTTCTGAAAGCATGGACAATGGACACTTGAGGAAGACTCCATGCAAGGTTGAGAGAATCTTCAGAGAAGATTGTATCTAGACAGACTCTGGAAATAGATTTTCCTTATTAGGCATTAATACAGCTCTTGCTATGTGGTCAAGGGTACTCAAACCATTTTTACAAATGGAAGCTAACTTCATCTTTATAACAATACTGCGAAGCTGTGTTTGCTTTGGGCTCCTCGGTTCATACTAGATGTCACTAGATGTGGAGCCCAATACAAGACAGGGCATTATAGTGGGAGCATGTGCCAAAGCAAGGCAACTTACTTCGTGACTGCTAGGACCTACTAGAGAGAGAGAGAGAGAGAGAGAGAGAGAGAGAGAGAGAGAGAGAGAGAGAGAGAGAGAGAGAGAGAGAGGAGAGAGGAGAGAGAGAGAGAGAGAGAGAGTTATGAAGGGGCCAAGGTCTCCATAGTCACTTCAAGGACACACCTTTGATGACTTAATTTTCTTTCACTACATCCTATACCTTGAAAGTTTCTCCACTTCCCCAAAGCATCTATGATGACCAAGTCCTCAGTGTACCATGTTTATCGGAAATTTAAGATGCAAACTATAACAGAATCTAAGTTGACTCAGACCAAAGACCTGATGTGGGGGAGGAAAAAGACAGTGAACAGCATGAGCTAGTTATCTGTCTTCATAGATAATATTCAGTAGTGAGAGCTTTATACTAGAGTCAAGTGCAGTGCCACCCAGAAGGTTCATAGAGTGGCCGCCATGCTCCCATTTGCATCTAAAGTCACTCAGGATAATGTAAAAGAAATGAGACTGTTCTACTAGGAGGCAACTGTGATGGCCCAGGTGGTTTGCTTTGCTAGACTGACTCAACAAAAAATTCTATAGCCTGGGCGCTAAAATACCTATTTTTCATATTAGAGGCTGGGAGGTCAAAGCTCAAGGTAGTATCAGATTGACTGCGTGAGGGGAAGCCTTTCCAGGTTTGCTGATTCAGGTTGACTTACTTGCTTTCACGTCACTTAATAGAATGAATGAAATCCCTGGGATCTTTTCTTATAAGGGCACTAATCCCCTGTCCTAAGGGCCCCACCCTCATGGCCTCATTTACTTCTAATTATTTTCCAAAGCTTCCATCTCAAAATGTCACCATATAGATGGGTAGGACTTCAACATATGAATGTTCAGGGTACACAAGCAGCCTGTGACACCAGGTAAGAATGTCTAGTTACCTGGATGAGTTCCAATGTAAAGCCTGTTTAGGAAGTATATTTGACAGATCATAGGGACATTTTGATATGGTCCTAAGAGGTAAAGAAAATTGTGATACCTCAATTAACTTGGCATTATTCATTAACTTAGGTAAAGAGAGAGATGAGCAGGTGACTGCTATTTTTGACCCATTTGATTGTTGAGGGTATTTGGAGGAAGTTGATAAGAAGGGAGTGTGAGACTCAGGAGGCTAAGCATGACTTAGCTGAGAATGGTGATATAGGACTCACAAGCCAATGGTAATTAGGGATGAAGGAAGGAAATCATGTGGGTGGATACTGAATTAAAAGGAGGTCACAGATAATGCCACAGTGGCATAAATAAGAGATAGCTAAAGAGTTATATACAAAAGAGACTGAATACCCAGAAACAGAGACAGACAAGGCATCATTAGAGGAAGAAAACTCTGTTTCCTTCCTCGCCTTTTTTTTTTCAACTTCTTAGAGTTCAGAGGTCAAATCCTCTTGAAAAAACTCTAGTGCTGAAAACTGGTGATTAATTTAGTAATGAGAAGCTCATCAGTAGCCTCAGTGAAGGCAAATTTAGAAAAATAAGTGATTGCGATCCACATTATAATCTTTTGAGACATGACTAGAGGGTGGGAAAATGAGAACAATAAAGTTTGCTCTTCATAGAAATTTGCTGTGAAATGAAAGAGAAGGTAGCTGCAGGCAAACTTGAGTTGAAGGGACCTTCCCTGAAAAAATTGGTTGGACCTTTTCTAAAGTTAATAGGTAGAATCCAGTCAAAGAGTGAAGCTTGCATTCACAGGAGGAAGAGGAAACAATCACTTGCTAAGATCCAGAGGAGAAGGCAAGATGGGACCTTGAGCAGAGGGGCGCCACGCAACATGAGCAGCCAGTGGGGATTCCTTCCCTTGTAAAAGGAGGAGACAAGATGGAGCATGGAAATGAGACTGGTTTGGAAGGCAAGAGGGAATGGCATTGGACGGCTCCGATGTTCTTTGTGCAAATGACAGCCATTTACTACACGTGGTGCTCCAGGAATTCAAAGCAGGTGGAAACTATCTAAAAAAATCTTCATAGAAAATTGGAACAGAGGAGCTTGGGGAGGTGATCAAGTCGTGCGCACCAGAGTTCATGTCCCAGGTGGTCCCCGTGGAGAATGAGCTGTCCATAAGCTACATCTGAACGGCGGTGGTGGGGGTGGGGTGTGTAAGTTCTCTGCATGCCTTGTCCTTGGCTGGCGCATCAGTTTGTGCAGGACCCCAGGGTCCGCATCCACAGGCCTTGATGGTCTCCTCCAGGTCCTTCTATCCCCCCCACTCTTCCATACAACTCTTAGTGATCTGCCCAGAGTCTGGCTGTGAGTCCCAGCATCTGTCCCGATCCCCCACTGGGTGGAATCTCTCAGAGGACATCTATGTTGGCCTAATATCTACTTATAAGTGAGTATTTAGCACGTGTGTCTTTCTGGGTCTGGGGTATCTCACTCAGGATAATCTTTTCTAGTTCCATCCTCCCTCATTTAAGAAGCTATGAACAACTATGTTCATAGCAGCTTTATTCGTAATAGCCAGAATCTGGACACAGCCTAGATGTCTCTCAACCTTAGAATAGATACAGAAATTGTGGTACATTTATACAATGGGATACTATTCAGCTATCAAAAGCAAGGAAATTGTGAAATTTGCAGGCAGTGGGATGGATCTATAGCCATTCTTTTTTTTTTTTCCCCAAGACAGTGTTTCTCTGTGTAGCCTTGGCTGTCCTAGACTTGCTTTGTGGACCAGGCTGGCCTCAAATTCACAGAGATCCACCTGCCTCTGCCTCTCGAGTGCTGGGATTAAAGGTGTGCGCCACCATGCCCAGCTTAGCCATTCTTTAAGAGAGTAATAATGTTGCCTTTTGCAGTGTTTCGGTTTTCTTTAATATTCCTTGACTAATTTGGCTGCGTAAGTACTCTGCCCCTGACCTATGCTCCCCAGCCCTAAGCAGTATAACTGTATGTTATGTCTAAAGCAATAGGGATTAGACATTACAGCATTCCTCAGGGTGGGGTTGGGGTTGGTGTTGGCACACTTTGGACTGTCTTTTATGCACCCCCCACTGCATTCTGTTCAAAGTGTTCTGATGCACAGACGTTACATTCCATGTTTCAGCTTTCAGCGTTTTTGATGTAGTCTAAAGGTCATCTCTCCTGGGAGGTGCTGCTGTGCAGAAGGCACATCTGCAAGCCCATCCAGAGGTGCAGTTGCTAAAGTGTTGAAGGTCTGATTAACAGTGACCTCTGCTTCCATTTCACAAGTCCAAATCAATGGGATGCCACTTTAAATTTTTCCCTTGATCTGGCCAGCAAAAAATAAAAGCATAACTTGTCAGGTGGGAGAGTGAGCTCAAGAGACAAGGAAACGAAACACAGGAGGAGATTTTATTACCTGCACACAGGGAAGCAAAGTGCATCCCACCTTCCTGCTCCTAATAGCATCTTAACCCAACTAGGGCTGCTGTGAACCACACCTTTCTTCTTTGCTGCCTCAGGAATTTCTTAATCTGAACAAATAAGATTTTCATCCTTCTGCATTTCTTTCCCCTGTGACTTTTCCCTCACAAAACTCTACAATTTTCTGGGACAAAGAGATCCTTGACTGGCAACCACACTGTGCCTCTAAACCAATTTCAGCTTTGCTTTCATGTCACAATGCCCTTCAAGTTACCCAGTCCAGTTCTGTGTCCGCATTCACCAAGGGTGTTGTGACAGTGAGGAAGAAAAGGGAGCATTACAGGAAAAACCACGGTAGACATTAGAAAGGCCAGCAGTGTGACACATTTTCATTTTTGGAACCCTGGAGTCTTTCTACAGAAACTATCTGCTTGCATTACCTGCAGTACATTTCAGAACAGAAAAGGCTGGACATTTGCCAGACCCCTTATTTCTTCCCATTGAAAACATTTCCTAAGTCAAATTATCCCTCTTTGCAGATGATATGATAGTGTACATAAGTGACCCTCAAAACTCCACCAGAGAACTCCTAAAGCTGATAAACACCTTCAGCAAATTGGCTGGATACAAAATTAACTCAAAAAAGTCTGTAGCCTTCCTATACACAAATGACAAGCTTGCAGAGGAAGAAATTAGGAAAACCACACCCTTCACATTAGCCACAAGCAATATAAAATATCTAGGAGTTACCCTAACTAAGCAAGTGAAGGACTTGTATGAAAAAAATTTCAAAACTCTGAAGAAAGAGATTGAAGATGACCTGAGAAGATGGCGTGATCTTCCTTGCTCATGGATCGGGAGAATTAACATAGTAAAAATGGCCATCCTACCAAAAGCAATCTATAGATTCAATGCAATCCCTATCAAAATAACTACACAATTTTTTAAAGACATTGAAAGTTCAATTCTGAACTTCATATGGAAAAACAAAAAACCCAGAATAGCTAAAGCAATCTTGTACAATAAAAGATGCTCCGGAGGAATCTCCATACCTGATCTCAAACTGTACTATAAAGCAATAGTACTTAAAACAGCATGGTACTGGCACAGCAACAGGCTGGTTGATCAGTGGAATCGAATCGAAGACCCAGATATGAATCCACACACATATGGTCACTTGATTTTTGACAAAGAAGCCAAATCCATTCAATGGAAAAGGATAGCATCTTCAACAAATGGTGCTGGTCTAACTGGAGGTCTATGTGTAAAAAAATGAAACTGGACTATATTTGTCACCTTGCACAAAACTCAAATCCAAGTGGATTAAAGACCTCAACATAAAACCAGAGACACTAACTCACTTAGAAAAAGTGGGAAAGAGCCTGGAACATATTGGCACAGGAGACAACTTCCTGAACAGAACACCAACGGCCCAGGCCTTAATGTCAACCATTAATAAATGGGACCTCATGAGGCTGAGAAGCTTCTGTAAGGCAGGAGACACTGTCAAGAAACAAAGCGACAGCCTACAGACTGGGAAAAAATCTTCACCAACCCGACATCTGACAAAGGTCTAATATCCAAAATATATAAAGAACTCAAGAAATTAAACACCACCAAACCGAATAACCCAATTGAGAAATGGGGCTTGGAACTAAACAGAGAATTCTCAACAGAGGAGTATCAAATGGCTGAGAAACACTTAAAGAAATGCTCAACCTCCTTAGTCATCAGGGAAATGCAAATCAAAACAACTCTGAGATTCCATCTTACACCCATCAGAATGGCTAAGATCAAAAATTCAAGCGACACCACATGCTGGCGAGGATGTGGGGAGAGAGGAACACTCCTTCATTGCTGGTGGGAATGCAAACTAGTACAGCCACTTTGGAAATCTATCTGGTGCTATCTCAGAAAAATGGGAATAGGGCTTCCTCAAGACCCAGCTATTCCACTCCTTGGAATATACCCAGAAGATGCTCCAGCACACAACAAGAAAATTTGCTCAACCATGTTCATAGCAGCCTTATTCATAATAGCCAGAACATGGAAACAGGAAACAGCCTAAGTGTCCCTCAGTAAGAGTGGATAAAGAAACTGTGGTACATATACACTATGGAATACTACTCAGCTATTAAAACAAGGAATTCCCGAAATTTGTGGATAAATGGATTGAGCTAGAAATGATCATAATGAGTGAGTTAACCCAGAAGCAGAAAGAATCAAATGGTATATACTCACTTATATCTGCATACTAGCCCAAGGGGCATGTCCCACGAAAGCCTTCACTTACCAGGAAACTGGGACAGAGGGGAAGGCATCCTATTGGGACTCTAAATGAGAGACGCAAGGGAGAACAGCAAAATAAAAGGATCCAGAGGGTCCTAGAAATCTACAAGTAGAACAATATGATAGGCAGATTTGGGCCCAGGGGTCCCGCTCAAACTAAGGCACCAGCCAAGGACAATACAGGAGGTAAACTTTAAACCCCTTCCCAGATCTAGCCAATGGTCAGAATATTCTCCACAGTTGAGTGGAGAGTGTGATACGACTTTCTCACATACTCTGGTGCCTCACATTTGACCATGTCCCCTGGAGGGGGAGACCTGGTGGCACTCAGAGGAAGGACAGCAAGTAGCCAAGAAGAGACTTGATACCCTATGAGAATATATAGGGGGACGTAATCCCCCTCAGGAACAGTCATAGGGGAGGGGAATAATGGGAAAATGGGGCGGGGGGAGGAATGGGAGGATACAAGGGATGGGATAAACATTGAGATGTAACAAGAATAAATTAATAAAAAAAAAAAAAAAAAAAAAAAGAAAACATTTCCTAGACTATGGGATTAGGAGCCAACTATTTAGACGGAATGATATAGGGATATAATATTATAGAAAACAACCTTTGTATGTCAACAGTTTTCTAAAATTATTAATAACTCAGGCTTATTTTGTATAAACATACATACATAAATATGTATATTGACATAGGCTGTTAGGAGATCTGGATTCTAGCCCCGGTCTTAGCACTATGTGGGTGATACACCTAATTTCCCCTGTCAGAACCTGACTTTTTCTGTTTGCAGAGTGAATGAGTTGCACCTGCCGAGTCCATTGGTTTGTCTTGAAAAGCCTCCTGTTTTAATTGTGTGCACATACCACAACCTATCAAAATTATTTAAGGGCTTGTAATTTTTGGTTGCAATTATCATAGAAAACATAGCTATCACTCATACAGGTCCATAGAGCGCTCTCCCTCTCCCTCTCCCTTTCCCCCTCTCTCCCTCCCTCCCTCCCTCTCCTCTCTCTCTCTCTCTCTCTCTCTCTCTCTCTCTCTCTCTCTCTATCTATCTATCTATCTATCTTTATCGTGCATGCATGCAGGTGTGTACCAGAGCATAGGTTTGTAGAGACCAGAGGTTGACATTGGTGCCGTAACGTATTGCTAAGCTGACGCTCATTGATTGGCCAAACTGGTCAGCTCCTGAGATCCCCCTGCCTCAGCTGCTCACTCTCAGTGCTGATTTATAAGTACACCCTAATGTTTGCATGGGTGATGGAGATCCCAGCTCAGATCCTTGTGCCTGTACAGGGAGTACCCTACCTATCCCATCTCCCCAGCTTACCTGACTCTTAATCTTGAGAAAATGAGCTTTCAGGTGTCTCTTTACAGCACAAACTACACATTTCAATTTACATGCCCACTTTATATTCTCAATTAAAAAAAAAAAAAAAAGAATATAGTTAGAGGCTGTGGAAAGAGCTCCATTGCAAAGCACTTGTCTGGATATGCAAAGGCCTGGGCCCATCCCCAGCCATGAAAAGAAAAAGAGTATAAATGAATGGAATTTTTTCACTTACAGGAAGTTTGAACATGAAGCTTTCCCCTCTCCAGTTAGCATAAAAGAATCTCCCCCTCACCCCCCCCCCACCCACCCAGAAGCACATTCCCTTCTCTGGTCAAGCTGAGCTGGCTCCCTCTTCTTTTTCCTCAAGTTGCCAGTTGATAACCAGATTACCAATGCTGCACGGAAAGACTGACAAGCTTGGTGTGTAGAGCCATCAATAGTCTACTGAGTCTGGTAGTGTGGAGGATTCAGTAGTACACCTCAGCGTTACCGCACCTGGTGAAATCCCCTTACAGGCTCTCCTGTGCCCTTTTCCCCTACACAGCTTTTAACCAGTCGGGCTGGAGAAGGAAAGATTGCACCTGGTGCCTTCTGGAGTAATGAAGCCCTGCTCCCATGCATGGAATTCAGCTATGATCTGTTCTGTGGGTCAGAAAGACAAGCCAACCACTAACCAGTCTGCTACATGAGCATGTCAGACCCTAATGAAAATACTTAAATGCTTAAAACGCAAAGCTGCCTATTCCACTAAGTGCTGCTTCTTGAAGGGATTTTCATCTTTTCACAGCTTTAGAAGTTAGCTTGAGGACAATGATAAAAGAGTATACATAATATATTCAGCCCTGAAAAAATATCTTAGGGGATTTCACACCAGGAACTATTTAAACTTTTGGATTAGGATCATTTTTGCAAGTTCTGTCAAAGATGAGGAGACAGCTAAAAATCAGGGGTTGGCAGCAGTAGGTCAGATTTGCCTGCAGCTATTTTAGTTTGGTCACTGTGTTAGGGTTGCAACTGCTGCAATGGAACACTGTGACCAAAAGGCAAGGTGGGGAGGAATGGATTTATTCGGCTTACACTTTCACATTGCTGTTTCTCAGCAAAGGAAGTCAGAACAGGAACTCAGACAGGGCAGGAACCTGGAGGCAGAAGCTGATGCAGAGGCCATGAAGGGGTGCTGCTTGCTGGCTTGCTTCCCCTAGACTGCTCATCCCGACTTCCTATAGAACCCAGGACCATCAGCGTTGAAGCTCCTTCTCTGATGCCTCTAGCTTGGGCCAAGTTGACACAAAAGCAGCCAGCGTAGCCAGCATAGAGTCTTTAAAGTGCAAGAACTTAATCCCCCTCATCAGTCCTGGATTTGGACATATTTGGAAAAATAGGATGATTAGGTCAGGCTAGTGTGAGGAGGTTAGCAGCAGAAGACGTTCAACATGGGCTATGACGTGTGAGCTGTTGTATATTTGGGCTTCCTCCCACTCTCCTGGCACCTCATTCTAAAACCCTTGGAATTTCCTGACTGATGGATGTCTTTTTTGTATTCTAACGAATTACCAAATGGCTGTTTTGAAGGCCACTCTTCACTGTCAACTTGACTATGTTTAACATCACCCAGGAGACACATCTCTACATGTGCTTGTGAGGGTATAGCCAGAATTTGATCGAGGAGGGGAAATCCATCCTGGATGTGAGCACATGCTTCCTGGTCAGTGAGATGGAACCACACCATTCCCATCACCCTGCCAAAATGGACTGGATTCCTTTAGGTCATGAGCCAAAGTGAGCCATTCCTCCTTCTGTTTCTTTTGATCCTGTACTGGGTCACAGCACTGAGAAAAATAATTAATGTAGCTGGGGACGCCCCAGTAGCATCAATAAGGGGAAAAGTCACAAGAAAAAGCAAGGTTAAGCTCAGAAAGTTAGGGTTCTATCTATACCCACCTACCCTCCCAGGAAGGGACCAAAGCTGGAGACGAAGATGGCTGGTGATTTAGGCAGCCATGCCTGCATAATGAAGCCTCCATGAGCACGACGAAGCGCTTCAGAGCTTCTCAGCACTTAGCACATGCCAGCTCATCTGACAGAGACTACACAGAAGCTTTACTACCCCCCCAAGTCACAACTGGGGACACTGTCTTTAATCCATGGGCCTTTGGAGAGAGATTTCAGAAGATGGAAACTACCACAGTAGGTTCATCACACTGCAGGCTGTGTTGAGATTCACGCTGGGCATAGCTCCTGAAGACCAAGGGATTCTGGGAAAGTCTAATGTCAAGCCTTGACCTCCTGTGTGTTTTCTCTATTGCTTGCTTAAGGGCAGGCCTCATGTCTAGCAGTAGACAGCCAACACTAAAGGAATCCAATGGCATTTTCTAGACTTTCTCATATTGCTTTGTTTGGGCTTTTTTTTTTTTTTTTTTTTTTTTTTTTTTTTTTTTTTTCTATTTTCTTTTTCTTACTGGTCCTTTCCCTGTAGGTTATCCTTTCCTAGTTTGTGTTTTTAGGTCCTTTTTGTGTGAGTTTTTTTTGTCTTGTTTTGTTTTTTAACTGTTTAGTCTGGTTTGTTTGTTTGTTTGTTTTCTGAAAAGGGAGCAAGAAGTGGTGTGTGAGGAGGTTAGGAATGTGGAGGAGTTGGGGGAGGAAAGAATGCAATCAGAACATGTTATGTGAAAAAATGGAAGTCACATACAGGTAACTTCAGACCCACTTACAAGCCTTGACCAGCCTTTGTAGCCCATCTTAACTGGTAATGAGAAGAGAGTAGGGATAGGTGTGAAAAGGCAAACCAGGAAGCTTCTGGAAGCAGAATCAGGAAAGAGCTATGAAAGGTAAAGTTCCCAGGAGCTCGTTAACCCCAGCAGGCTGTCCCACGTCTGTGATCACCTCTGCACTTTCCCCAACCCCACAGGCTGTCCTACACCTCTGATCACCTCTGCACTTTCACCTGCGATTATGTTCTTTCCTAAGCAATCACAGACCCTGTCTGACCTGATACAAATGTCCGCCCAGAGACAAGCCCAGGACCTAGTACAATATAGCTACTCCCTGAATGCTGTTGGCTGAACCCCAAGGTTGTAAAGCTAAATAGGAGAACCAGAAGCCAGACCGCCAAATCTTCACTTCAGCACACTTACCACTGAACCCCATTGTAACCCTACCCACTGAGGTCGACTCGCAAGGAGGAGAGCTGTGAAACGGGGATCCCTACAGACTACAGAACTCGTTGGTTATTTCAAGCCATACCTTTATTAGACATTCCGTGAAACAAAGCAAAGAAGTGATGGCAGAACGAGCGCATTCTACGTAGGATATTTGCCGTGTTTTCAGCGGTGATTCTGTGCAAGAAACCTAAGAATTCATCCAAGAGGGTAAAATGATAGAATATCCAGAACTGGAGAATTAAGAAAAAGCTTCAAAAATTATCAAAATAGAAATGACACTCTTGGGGAACTGTTCTCTTAGAACAGATAGAAAGGACCCATGCGAGCCTCTAGTACATTGGCGTGCACATCTGGTTTAGTAACCAATAGAGTGTGATTTCAGTTTTTCAATCCACAGAGAATCCTCTGCAAATGACACCTGGTTGCGTTAATCACTCACATCACCAGGAGAGAGAATCTATGTAAGAAGTCAAAGCACAGATTTCAAGGAGGGAGAAACCTTCTTCTTTGGGAAATACACAAAGCCTCCTGCTAAATTAGTGCTGTCCTCGGTGAGGTGAGCAGAAAGCTTAATAACTTATGTCTTCTGTCCTTTAGGAGCTGGCAGCCTCTAGGGAAGAGGGGTAAGTGCAAGGCTCACCACAGTGAATGCAGAAGGTGTGAGCAGGGGTATCAAGGATGCTGAGTTGTGTGTGGTGGTGGTGGTGGGACATCTGCGCTGGTCTTGTGTAGTGAAAAAAACCATCTACTCTTTGTCTCAGATTTCTGGTGTGGAGGTTCTAAAGGCTTTGGAATAGCGTGAGTGATGATTGTGAGCCCCTTGGATCCTGCCTGACTTCATGGAAACAAGATGACTCCGCGGGCTGAGGAGATGGCCCAGAGTGTAAAGTTCTTACCTGTCAAACATCAGGACCTTGGTTTGAATTCCAAGAGCTCACGTGAAATGTCAGGAGCTGGAGAGTGAGCATCAGCAATGCCAATATTCCTATGAGGACGTAAGAGACAGAGACAGGAGAAGCCTTGAATACTCATGGGCCAGCTAGGGAAGACCTTGCCTCAAAACAACAGGGGAGGTATGCCTGGTGCATGTATGTTCACGTCCACACACACAAATGTACATACATGCCTATGTACACATATACTACACACACACACACACACACACACACTTTTGTCTGTGTGTTTGCCTATGGTGGCACGATCCTTTATTCATAATAAGGGACACTTTTTGGCACAAAGCAGTGACGTCACACGAGTACATTTAGCACGAGCTACTCCGTAAACATCAAAGGAGCAAGGCATGGCCTACACTAGTGATGGCGCTGCCTGAACTGCCTGCCATAGCGGCCGCACCTCCTTGTTTGTGTTTCTTTGTCCAAGTTAATATATACCTACGGTATACCACATGTACCAGGGTACCGCTCCCACCATTGCACCTCACTCACTGGCTCTTCTATCAAAGCAACAGCAAAGCTTTCATTCACCTCTTTCTGACTACCTACCAACCAGATCCTCCTGTAGTTTTTATCATCATAAACCTGAGCAGTGTGCAAAGAGGCACTATCCAGCAGAAGGTCTTCATCATTGCCATCTTGTCAGTGACCCTTGACCTGTCACTTCAAACACACACACACACACACACACACACACACACACACACACTTAAAAAAAGAGACTCTGAATGGAGCTATATATCAGGGTTAGGTGTGTGCTTAGAGGGATGGGACTTTGGCTACTTGATACAAGCCTCATCTTGCGATTTTTGCTGTACAGACAAGTTCTAGATGGAAGTCACATAAGGAGCCAACCAACAATCACCAGTCTGCCATGACTGCTTATGCTAGGCAGCCATGTGAGGTAGGAGTAACACACAGACTGACCATGGAACAGCTGGAAGGCACAGTTAAGCTGGTCAAGCAATGGTCTAAGACAAGGGTGAGGGAGTCACTGCAACTATTACTGTTCCATTATGATGAGAATATATGCTCATTGTTCGAATTGTCAATAAACAATCACTGTTAACATGTTCAAATGTCTCCTAAACAGCTGGGTGTGTACATGCATGTGTATACATGTGAATGTGTACTGTGTGTGATGTGTATTTGTGTATGTCATTGAACCCAGCTATAGTTAAGGCTCTAAGGCACCTTCTATTTTCCTATGCATTTATTAAGAAGGTAACAAATCATTTTTCAAAATTCAAACAATGAAAGAATGAAAAGCAGTTACTGATATTCCACCGTGAAGGCAAAATTTTATTGTCAATACCTCAGGCTGATTATGTAACTTTAAATATGTCATATCATAATATCCATAGGGTGTTATGTATCATACTATCCACCCTGTTATAACTACAACCTCCTCGGTTATAGCTACCATTTTGTCTGCCATGTGACTGTGGCACACACCCTACCTCCTCCTTAAAGGAAAAAAATAGAATCATTAATATAATCAGCCAGACTGTCTTGCCATAGACTGTGTTTGCTGCTTGACATGTTGAGAGTTTGGAGAAATCAAGGTCATCTAGGTATAGTGTAGCACGCGAACCCCTTTCTCCTGCCGTTAGGTGTAATGGTCTTCCTGTCTTGGATCAGCAAGGTACATTTCTGTCTGTAAGTTCTTAGTAAATTGCACTCTGGACTCCTGAATTTGCCCTCAGCCTCCAAGGCTTTGGGCATTGGTTTTCAGTTGCTAGGATTTCTGAAACAATACCATACAGTTTTATTGGTGTTATAAATCCCAGAGATGCTCAGCCATAGGCTTTTATAAGAGAAACTACTCCCCAAACAGACACAAACACATTCACTTGGAACAGTATTTTATGACATCTCATAATTGCAGAGCAGATTATAACTGACATATTACTTGGATCTTGCTGTTGAGTGGGACCTGGCCATGAAGACCAAGGTGTGTCTCAGCTCTGTAAGTGGAGCCTTTGTGGCACTTTCTTTGGCCTTCCCTTTGTTAAGTCTTCCTCCAGGAAGGTAGATCCAATCATTGCCCTCACTAATGCCATTCCAAGCCAATAACCTAGCCCAAGTTGTTTCTCTCCCACAGATTTTCTCAAATACTGTCTCAATGAGCCTTATCAGTAGACATCACATAATGGAAACCAAGACTACTCCCAAGAGATGACAACTCTCCTGGCACTACCAGGAATCCATATGATAAGGCCTGAGACAATGATCAGCTGGACATAGCTGCATAAAGATTACTAATACACACACACACTCACACACACACACACCACACTTCTTAGCACCCCACACTTATGTATCCACCCCCTTCCATCCTTACCCTTCACCCCACTTCTACCCTTTACCCCCATTGGGCTCTTCCTGCATGCAGTCTTAATGCTACAGTCAATACCACAGAAGCAGAAATTGGGTTGACAGACTCTGTCCTTGCTTATTGGCCACACTGACATAAACTCCTTTCCTGATTCACCACCACTTGGCTCTGTGCAGTTCAGATAATTTTCAATCCATATTTTCTGTGTGTATTGCTGCTGACTCATCTCCCATTCTTGTTTTCCTTTTATCTAACAAGTTAGCTAAAAGGTAACACAAACAGCCCTAAAAAGAGTATGTATACACTTACAAAAAAAGGAATGTAATTGATATCATTGTACATTGTAAAGGGAAAAAAAATGAGGTCTGTGAAAATAATTTTGCCAAACCATGAAGTTAATAGTAAAAAGTCCTAGCAGCTATGATTCATATAAACTGTCCTGTGTGTTTTAAATGGCTAAATGGAGTTTAACTCGATATTTACTGACTAGTATGTATCAATACCATTCACTACTACCATTCAACACAGTTTTGAAGTTAAAAAGTGAAGTCATCTGGGAAAATACTTACAGTGGAGGCACAAGGACCCAAGTTCTGATCCCCAGAACCCATATAAAAACCTGGCTGTTGTGCTGCACACTTGAAATGCCCTGGTTAGGGATCAGAGGTGGGAAGATCCCTGAGGTTTGCTGGCCAGCCAAGTCTAATTGGTGACTTCCAGCGTCAGTGGGAAACCTTGTGCCAAAATAAAAAGGAGAGCAACTAAAACGTCTAAGATTGACTTCTGGCCTATGTATGTACAGTGAGTGTATGGGCATTCACATACATATGAACACACACACACACACACACACACACACACACACACACACACACACCAACATAGAATCAGTCAGGAGATAAAATTACAAAAAACACCAAGAGTTAAGATAGGAAACAACTACAAATCCACAAAAATTGTTAAAATAAATAAGGCAGACTACATAAAGGTTACCAAAGATATAGCATAACTGGAAATGTCACTCAGCTGTGGGCAGGAATCCAGAAACAGCACAAGCACTTGGAAGCAGTGTGGAAGGTGCATAATGAAAAAGCCATGACCCTATTGCACAAACAATTGTGCAAACACTTTACTAAAAATGAAGCAAAAGGACAAAACCACACGAAGACTGGTGAGTGGCATTCCATAATAACTTCTTTGCTATGGTACCTCCAAGCTGGAAGCAACACACACGTCCCTCGGGAAGGGAACTGAAGTGCAAGCCTTGGTATGCCTATGCCCTGGAATACTATCGAACTGCAGAAATAAGCACACTGTGTATAAGCACCATACTGGTACATTTCAAAATAACTACGTTGAATGAAAGATGACACAGAGAATAAAGCAACAACAACATTGACTCTATTTCAACAAAGCTCTAGAAAATGTAAAGTAATTTAAGCAGTTATGGAAAGCAAGCTGGTGTTTGACTATGAAAAGAAACAGGGTTGGAAAACTGAGAAGAAGGAATTAAAGGGCCCACGAAAGCTTTGGAAGTGATAACACAATTTTGAAATATTAATTTTCAGGTTATTCACATTCAGTGTGAATATTTTTACATAATGCCAAATATATAATAAGTATATAACATCTAATAATATGTTAAATGAGTTACTTAATATTTAATTACTTGAGGCATCCCTTTCAGAAAAATAGGATGCCACAATCCTGGACTACACTCTTTAGAAGCTGAAAGTTCCCCATAAGCCAGAGGTGGTAACTTTGAACAGTTTGACACATGCACATTTACCATAGTCTAATTTATGCACTATTAATATTTCCATGATATTTTACAAATGGAACCATTTTTCCTGCTTTGCACATTTCAGAACATTAACCAGAGTCTAGAGAAATGACTCAGGGATTAAGAACATACAGAGCTCTTGCAGGGAACCTGAGTTCTGGTTCCCAGCATCAGGTGCTTCTCCAGCCTCCAGTTCCAGAGGATCCAACTCCAACTTCTGACCTTTGCAGTCATTGCAGTCATAGGCATAGATACACACACACACACACACACACACACACACACACACACTCACACACTCACTCACACACTCACACACACATACATACACAAACACACACATACACACAAACACACACATACACACATACACACTTGCACACACACACACTCACACACTCACTCACACACAAATACACACATACACACACAAACACACACATACACACATACACACTTGCACACACAAACACACACATACACACACAAACACATACACACACATACACACACAAACACATACACACACAAGCACACACACATACATACACAAACACACACACATACACACAAACACATACAAACACAAACACACACACAAGCACACACACAAGCACACACACATACACACACAAACATGCACACATACACACACACACAAACACACACATACACACACACAAAAACACACGAGCAATTTAAAATAAAAATAAGATCTTCAAAAACAAAATCAATTAGTCAGAACAGGGATGATGGCCTTTATTCCCAGCAGTTCAGGAAGCAGAAGCAGGAAAAGCTCTGTGAGTTTGAGGCCATCCCAGCCCACATAATGCCATTCACCTTTAAAAAATTGATAAGCTAGCCTCTGGAAAAGTCAGCAAAATAAAACACCAATACTTTAAGTAAAATTGCTTGGGACCAAGACAGCAACACTATGCAGGGATTGGACAGAATGGCAAGGGATCGTGCAACAAAGCCATGAGTCACATTGAAAATAAAGTAGATTTTTAAATTTCAGCCTTGATAGTAATGAAAATATAATAAATATAATAGTAAAAACTAAGAAAAGAAGGCATAAGCATGCAATATCTCAGTAGAAAAAAATTGTAAAAGGTTAAGGTAAAGTGAAAAATTAAGGAAACATAGGTAAATGTGAACTGGGGTAATTTTGTGGAGGGGATGGATAGATAGTATAGAGTTCATCTTCTACAAATTATTCTATACACTTGTCGATAAATTCAGTCACTACAGAATTATTTCAAAGAGCTTACCAGGCTATTATAAAATTCATGATTGAAGACAGGCAAGATATAATTTTGAAAGACAAAGAAAGTGGCATTGCCCCTGTTCATTACCCTGCCTTTCATAAAGATTTAATAATGAAGCAACATTGGTGGTCCCAGACCCATGGCATGGAGCAGAAAGCCCAGGCATGAACACTGTATCTAAGAAAATTTAGTTTATAACAGAAACTGAATGTCCCAACAAGAGAGGATAAAGGGCCCAGATGTCACTCATTTGTATGAAATGATGGGTTTGGTCTCCAGAACTCTGCTAACCAGGTGTGGTGGTGTGCACCTGTAATCCCAGCACTAGGAAGGATGAAGAGCTCAAGGTCATGCAAGGCAACATAGTGAGTTCAAGACCACCCTGGCTACCACAGACCCTGGCTACCACAGACCCTGACTCAAAAAAGAAAAAAGAAAAAAAGAAAAAGAAAGAAAGAAAGGAAGGAAGGAAGAGGAAGGCAGGCAGACAGAAAAAAAGCTGGGCAGTGGTGGTGCATGCTTTTAATACCAGCACGCAGGAGGAAGAGGCAGGTGAATCTCTGAGTTCTGGGCCAGGCTGGTCTACAGAGTAGTTCCAGGACAACCAGGCCTAAAGTATATATGTATGTATGTGTGTGTATGTGTATGTATGTATGTATGTATGTGTGTGTATATATACACACATATATACACATACATACATATATACACACACACACTTTATATATGTATGCAATATGTATGTGTATACATATGTGTGCATGTGTGTACATATGCATATATACATATATGCTTTATATATATAATATGTATGTGTATGTGTGTACATGTGTGTATGCATACGCACATATATGTATACATACATGTATATGTGTGTATACGTGTGTGTATGTACATATATATGTAAATATACTTGGAATATTTGTGGCTATTTGTCATCTTAGGAAGGAAAATATGCTAGGTATGATTGTGCATGCTTGACTGTATATAACCTTAGCACTGGGAGGTAGAAACAGCTGGTTCTGAGAGCCGGTCAGCCAGAGGCTGGTACAGTGTTAATGGGTGTGCAAGATGGAGGACATTTGAAACACTGTTTCATGGACTGCTTGTGATCTGGAGTTCCATTTCTTAGTATCAATTATGTATACAAGGATTCAAGATATCAAATTAGGTAAGTGGGTGCAGAGTCCGTGGAATTTCATTTCACTTGTATTTCTGTATGCATCTCATTTTCTTTGGAGGTGGTGGTGGTGGTGGTGTGTGTATGTGTGTGTGTGTGTGTGTGTGAGAGAGAGAGAGAGAGAGAGAGAGAGAGAGAGAGAGAGAGAGAGAGAGAGAGAGAGAGGAGAGAGAGAGAGAGAGAGAGAGAGAGGAGAGAGAGAGGAGAATAACAAGTGCCCTCTTCTATCACCTCTGTCCGCCCCATCTTAGTCTCTGGAGACAGGGTAGCTCAGTTTCATTGCCCATTGCTGTGAGAACTTAGGGCAGTCAGATTTTACCAGGGCATCGGATTTGTTCCAGACTACAGTCCGTCATAGCAGGGAAGCCACATGGCAGGGGCTTGAGCTCACTGGCCATGTTGTCCATAGTCAGGAGCAGAGAGCTGTGGATTAATACATGATTTCTAAGTGCTCAGCTTGCTCTCTCCTGTACTGACTTTACAGCACAGCCTATACAGAGGTGCTGCCCACACTCAGGGTTGCTTTTCACACCTCAATTAAGCATCCCTCACTCTCCAAAACCAATGACAACACCAACTTCCATGCAAACATGGACCATCCCACCCCTGGATGAAGAAATACAAGCTACTATTAGGAGAGATAATCAGAGACTCCAAGGGCTGAGCATCCTACATGGTTATCCAACACCAAAGGGTCAGCTCTGAAACGTACACATATAAACAACACTAAATGGGCTCAGAAGGTTTTATTTATCTACTTATATGTATGTACACATGTAAAATAATAATTAAGAAAAACAGGACAGTAGGATAATACATGGAAGAACGGGAGCTTGGAGGTAGAGCAAGGGGACAGAGGGAAGGTGGAAAAATATGATAATGGGTGACTTAAGACAGCCAAGGCATATTATATACATGTGAAATATCATAATGGAGCTTGCAAAGTTAATAAATCTTAATAAAAATAAAAAGAAATTCCTCACAGGTATGCTCACTGGCCAACACAATCTAGACAATTCTTCCTTAAGACTCCCCTCCTCCATGATTCTAAACTGTGTTACGTTAATATCATACAGGGTCTCTCACTGGACCTGGAGCTCACTACTTTGGGCTAGGCTGCTGGCCAGCAAACTCCAGTGATCCTCAGGTCTCCTTCTTGCCCTCCTTCCCGCCCAGTGCTGGGATTACAGGCATGGGTGGCCATACTCGACCTTTTACATGGGTTCCCAGGATTTGAACTCAGGTCCTCATGAGTGGGCTTGTGGAGCAGACACCATTGCCCCACTGAGCAATCTCCCCATCCCCATATTTTCTCAATTTCTTTAACCTTTGCAACTGATTGTTTTGGAGTTGGGGATTCACTTCTACACGTCTTTAATAAACATTTTTGGTATTTTAGCTAAAAAAAAAAAATTGAATATACAGGAGGCTGTTAGCCTAAGGCCACCTGCCTACTTTGAGTTATATGTAAGGAAAAGACAGCTAAGTTAGTACATAAACAAAGTAAAATGTATTTTAGGAATATATTTACTATACCAAGTAGCCGGGTTTCACCCAATATCAAAAACAGCTAAGTCCATCAATTATTTGCAGCCAACTGATGCCCAAACACTGCTGCAGACTAGCTGAAATGGTTGGTTTTTTTTTTTTTTTTTGTTTTTTGTTTTAATTCAGCTCCCAGATCTATAGAGGTTTGCTGCTGGTTGTGTCTTTGAATGTGATTTTGATTTTTTTTCTTTCCTCTTCTGTTTTTTTTAATCTTCTTAGCACCTCCCTCATTATTATCTTTGAAGTGATTCCTCCCTCATTCTCAACCCATGTGGCTTAAGTGTGAAAGACTACAACCCAAGAGAACCACATTCGAACTTGGAACTATGGCCAGTATTTGCTAAGGAAGAGGCTTACTTCTCCACAGTGGCTGAGATACTAGAGGAAAAGACAGGCTCTTGTCTGTTGCTTGGGGATGGAAAAAGGTACAACACCTTGAACATTGTGGGAGGGGGTATGTGAGGAGGAAAGCTGTTCACTGTATGGAGGCCAGGAAGGAGAGAGAGAGACAGACAGACAATAAGAGACAAAGAGAGATGGGAGAGACATAGAGAAAAAGTGAGACACACAGAGACATAGCGAGAAAGAGGGAGAGAGAGAGAGACAGAGACAAAAGCACACAGAGTAGAGAGTCAGACAGGGAAACAAACAGAGACACACAGAAGAGAGAGAGAGAGAGAGAGAGAAGGATGGATGGATGGATGGATGGATGGATGGATGGATGGAGCACACCCAATCTTCTTTCTTCAGGCCTTACCTTTTAAGGTTGTAGCCATTCCCAACAGCAGCACCCTAGCAACCAAGCAATCCGCACATTGCATTTGGAGGAAGATATTTAAATCCCAAAGCATAACAAGATGAGGTCTAGGAAGAGGACGAAAGGGGTCACCTCATAGCCATGTCTTCAAATCTGGTTGCTGATAGAATCTCTTCGGGAGGTTGGTACAAAAGAAAGCTGTCCGAAGCCTCACCTAGGCAATGTAATCAGGTCGTCTGTGTTTTCCTATGAAGCCACCATTCAGAACACGTTCTTAAACACTTCTTCCTTTGGATCAGTGGAGCAAAGATGGCGTGAGAATTTGAGAACAAAGAGTTCATGACAGACGACACTGATCTTGGGAGAAGATAATAAGGTTATCAAGGAAGAACAAGTATGACCTCATCCTCCTCCTCAAATAAATGTGAAAGGTTAAGGACAACTGGTGGGGGTGGGCATGGGGGTGGTGTCGGCATGGGCGTGGGCGTGGAGTTGAGTGTGGGGACTAAAACTAGTAGCCAAGAAAACAAATGCCGCTCATGTTTCTGCCTATGAACATTGAGGTCACATGATCGGCAGTGCTCAAAATGACCCAGGGCTGCTGCGGCGATGGCCGCAAATTTTAAAACTTCAAAAGCAAGGCAAGGAGAGTGTGAGGTCAACTTTGGAAAATTAGTCACGTGGAGCAGAGCAATAGCTAAGAGAACTAAATAGGAGAAACCTGTGATGGCTTCAAAAGTCATTAAAATATACACATTTCTTCCTTTAAGGAGCTCAGTGGACAACCACATTTTCATGTTACTTTGATTTCTTTATACACTTATGAAGGGACTTGGGTGTTGGTGGATGTCTACAAAACTTTCTTTTGTTTTGTTTTTTGTTGTTTTGGGGTTTTGTTTGGTTTTGTTTTGTTTTGTTTGGCTTTTTGAGACAGGGTTTCTCTGTGTAACCTTGACTGTCCTGGACAGTAGACCAGGCTGGCCTCAAACTCAAAGCGATCCAACTGCCTCTGCCTCCCCAGTGCTAGGATTAAAAGTGTGTGCCACCAACACCTGGCTGGAACTATTAATTAATTTGTCCAGATTCAAAGAGAGAAAACATAATTATATGAATTGAATTTACAGGGAAGGAGGGAAACAGAAGGCTCTTACCTTAGGAAGCATTTTGTTGGACCCTTCTGTTAAGGTCAGTCTGGCATTAGCGGATAGCGCCTGAGCTCGGTGCTAAAATGAAGGGCTCCCTGCCTCAGCTGGGCTCTCTCCTCTCTGCCTGATCTGGGGAAACTCCAGATCCTCTAAAGAGTGTCATATAGCCCTCAGAGAGATTACAGGCCCAACCCTTTCCCTGTAAGAAACCTGTTGTTCAGCTTGCACCAGGGGATTCCTGGAAATACCCTCTCCCATGCTAATGAGATGTCTTGGCATCTTAGCTTTCAGCCAATGACTTTTGTCACACCCCCAACCATACCTGGAGTTCTTCTCCCTCTCCCTGCTTCCCATGGGACAATTAAGTATCAGTAGTCCCCTCTTTATGACAGGACTGTGCTACTGCATGTAAATGAAGTGTCCCTGGCACTTTAGCCCCAGAGAATCAAACACCTCCAAACCAAAGCCCCTCCCACTGCCCAAGGTTTATAAGTCCCAGTTTTACACGAAATAAAGAGAGCCCACCACCATATATTTCAGGAAAGATTTTCTGAAACTCATCATTTATTCTGGGGAAAGAAGGGCGCCCCTCCTTCCTGAAGATTTCCATGCCAGACGTTCGGTCACCACTGAAGCCCCGCTGGCCCTCTGCATGCTGTCAGCCACAACAAGCTTCAGCGCCTTTCTCAAACCTCTCTGGCCACCGCTGTGCCCATTTATGAAGGCGAGCATCCTGCTATTCTCCAAGCAGGCATTCTGTCTGCTCTAAGCAAACCAGGCTCCGGCCACTGTCTCTCGGTTTTGGAGCTCCTCCACCTTGGCTTTTGGAGCCCTGAGCTCTTCCTCACTGCCAACTGGCCTGCTGCGAGCCGCTCACCTAAAATAGTGGTAACACTTACTGTAGAGAAATGTTTTCTCCCCCACTTCTGGTTGAACTAGATATAGAGATCTGTTGTGGCTCTCTGTTCCAAGTTTCACCTGCATTCTTGGGAGAGGTGGAACCTTTGACCCCAAGCTCTACCCTTTTTTGCACTGACCTTCTGTGGGAGGAGGGTACACTTCCGGTTTGGTGCACTTCCGGGTTAGAGCTTCCCAATAGAATACCTGATAAGGCCTTCAGACACAGAACAACGTTTAACCTAGGGTACTGGCTCAGGTAGTGTCCTAGTTAGGGTTTCTATTGCTGGGGACAGAACGCCATGACCAAAGCAACTTGAGATGGAAAGGGTCTGGTTAGTTTTCACTTCCACATCGTTGTTCATCACCAAAGGAATTCAAGACAAGAACTCAAACAGGGCAGGATCCTGGAAGAAAGAGTTGATGCAGAGGACACGGAGGGCTGTTGCTTACTGGCTTGCTCTCTATCTATGGCTTGCTCAACCTGCTTCTTATGGAAACCAAGACCATTAGCCCAGGGATGACATCATGCACAATGGTCTGAGCGCCCTCTTATGAAGACACTTTCTCATTTGAGTCTTCTCTGATGATTCTAGCTTGTGCCAGTTTGACATAAAACTAGCCAGGACAGGTGGTAAAGTGCTTGTCATACAAGCATAAAAGCCTGAATTCAGATTCCTGGATCCCACATAAAAAGCTAGAGGCCAGAGGAATCTCAGCACTTGGGAGGCAGAGAAAAGATGATCCCGGTGCTTGCTAAACAAGCAGTCTAGCCAACTGGGCAAGCTCCAGGTTCAGTAGCACACCCTGTCTCAAAACTAACCCAGGAATCTTTGAGGAAGACATCCAATGTCAACCTTTGCATACATAGTCATACTTAGCTAGTGAACACACACACACACACACACACATGAACACACACATCTGCACATGTTTTTCAAAAGGAAAAGGTCTTAAATATTATTTTAGGACATAAAAGCAGTGAAATAGGCACAACGTGCTGCACACACAAAATTAATAACTCAAAAGTAATTCTTTGATCTGCCCAGACTGGAGACACTCTTTGTGGATATGATGACAATTCTGCTGGGCTTTAAATGCGGGCAAGCACTCATGAGCATGTGCCATGGAGAGCCGTGTATGATGAGGAAGGAGAAGGGGCTGAGGCTACAAATTATATTCTCATGGGACTGCGTCAAGGGGCCACTTGAATGCCATGTCAAAGATTCTGGGAGCAACAGGGAGTCCTGAAGATGGAAGAGCAAGTGTGTGTGTGTGTGCGCGCGGGAAAGCACTTCCAGGTCACATTCCAAAAGGTTCTTCTTCAGAGCTATTGATTAGAAATTAATGATTGGGACAGCTGTGGATGACTGTGAGAGGCGGTGTGTGTACAGCATTCTCAGTGGGGAAAATAGGAGGGGGCTGTAGAGTTTAAATAACACTTCATTTTGTTGTAATTTTCATTTTTTTTATTATTGAATGTATGTATGTGTGCATGTGAAGGTCTTGTGTCTACGTGCACACATACACACATATGTATGTGAATGTGGGGGTACTTGGAAGGTCAGAGGGTAACTTCATTTTCCACCTAGCTTGAGACTGAGGCTCTGGCTTTTAGTAGCCATGTTTTCCAGACTAGCTGTCCCGTGAGCTTCTGGGAGCTCCCATGTCTTTACCTCCTATCTTATCACAGGATTGCAGAAGCTTGCAAGCTTCTGCCCAGCTTCACATGGGTTTCAGGGATCCAATCCGGGTCCTCACACTTGCACGGAAAGTGCTTTAAGCGCGGCACTGCCTCCACCATGCTTTAATTCTTTATTTTTAAATTAACATTCGCTCACCATAAAAATAACTAGAAATAGGTCAAAATTGTTTAAAAATCACTTGGAATCCTACAATCCAGAAATAGCCACTGTAGTTATTCTGGTGTTTTCATAGCTGTTTTTTTTTTTCCCCCCTGTGGATCTTCCTTCCTTCCTTCCTTTTTAAAAATTGAATAATAATAAGCAGGGACTGGAGAGATGGCTCAGTGGTTAAGCTGTTCTCTCAGAGGACCCAGGTTCAAATCCCAGCACTCACATGACAGCTCACAACTATTTGTAACTCCAAGATCTGACATTCTCACCTGGATATGTATGAAAAATACCACTGCACATAAAATAAAGGTAAATTAAGAAAAAGAACACACATACAGAAAACTACACAAATCCCAAGTATATAGTTAATTAACTTATTAACACACACACATGCACACACACACACACACACACACACACACACACACACACACACACACACAGCCTGCAGAGATAACTTAAGAGATAAAAACACTGGTTGCTCTTCCAGAGGACCCAGGTTTGATTCTTAGAACCCACGTCATGCCTGCCTCACAACCATCTGTTTCCATGCCTTCTTCTGGCCTTGCATGGTTACCAGGCTTGCAGGTAGTACACAGACATACATATATGTATATGCAGGCAAAGCACCCAGATATAATAATAATAATAATAATAATAATAATAATAATAATGATAATAAAAATTTTTAATGAACACAATGAAATAACCACTAGCCACATTTCATAAATCCTTGCACCTATCCATCCTATCAATTATTACATCCTTATCTTTTCTCCCCTAGAACTGACTACAACCCTCACTGGAGACAATTGCACTTCCACCAATTATTGCCAATGGAGACTTACTGATGATTTTTATGTGCATTCTACTGTATGTGCTGGCTGCCTAGTGTTTCATCTGTCACCTGCATAGATAGCAGAGTGTACTCCTCAGTCCTAGTGCTGACATACACCTGAGTAGTCTTTGGTGTCTGTCTTGCATACAGCTCTTGGAACCCAAATATTAGTATTAGTATTATCTACACACAAGACTGATAGCCATGGAGTATTTATTATTGTCTCAGAGATATGAAGAGTTTCCCACAATGCACCACTCTACTCTCCATGCAGCTGCGAGAGCTTCCCCATCTCAGACCCAGGAATGCCAGTCTTCTTAATTTTTATTCCAGGGTTAAATCTGCAGTGATATTCATTGGGGTTTCATCTCTATTTCCTTTATGACCAGTAATCACAGTATTGCCTATACTTACTGCTCACTGGCAACGAAGTGTCCGTTCACATCTTTCCACTATTTTCACATCAGGTCATGTCCTTCTGGGAGTCAGGAGAAGCCTTGTGCATTCTGGATATGAACCCATTGTCATTGTGTGCACTGAGTCTTTTTTCTGGCTGGTCTTCTGATTGCTTTGCGATGTGTCTTTGGATGTGAAGAAGTCATGGTTTTAAATGCTGCCCAAGGCATTGACTTTTTTTGCATGCCCCATTTGGCTCTTGGTCATACAATCATTGTCCATCTCCCCTACAAGAGACTGTATTGCTGATGTTTTGTTGTCAAACTGCCTCTTCAATGTTCATACCTGTAGACTGGCCAGGGTCAGAAAAGCTTCTTTTTTTGTGGAAGGTGAAAGTTAATGTGGAGATTTGAAAATGGTTAACATGTAAAGAATAAGCAAGTGAGCTTGTTAAGCCCTAAAAAGAGATTTATTTATCCTTTTGTGAAGAGAGTGGATGGAAAACTTGCAAGAGCCACTGCCTCAGAAGAAGCACTATGAAATGCTGTCTTCAGTGCCATCACAGTTATAGACAGACAGTGGGTATACAAGGAATGCAGGCACTCGCCCATGTGCGCACAGAAACACGTAGGACATGGAGGTAGCAGGGGGCTAGCTGGCAGGAAGAAGAGTCAGAAAGTGGAAGGGAAAATAAACTGAATAAGCTCACAATACAACCCATACATGCCTGTAATTGTAAAAAAAAAAATTTAATGAAAAATGAAATTTCTGCCTACCTCAAGGTTAAACTGCATTGTTCTAGAAAACAATGAGCAGTGGTGGCACATATCTTTAAGCTCAGCACTCAGGAGGCAGAGGCAGGTAGATCTATGTGAGTTCGAGGCCAGCCTGGCCTACACAGCTAGTTACAGGATAGCTAGGGATAAACAGAGGAAACCCTATCTTAAAAACAAAACAATAACACTAAGTCACTTAGAAGAAAAAGTGGGGAAGAGCCTGGAACATATTGGCACAGGAGACAACTTCCTGAACAGAACACCAACAGCCCAGGCCTTAATGTCAACAATTAATAAATGGGACCTCATGAGGCTGAGAAGCTTCTGTAAGGCAGGAGACATTGTCAAGAGAACAAAGCAACAGCCTACAGACTGGGAAAAGATCTTCACCAACCCTACATCTGACAAAGGTCTAATATCCAAAATATATAAAGAGCTCAAGAAATTAAACACCACCAAACCAAATAACCCAATAGAGAAATGGGGATTGGAACTAAACAGAGAATTCTCAACGGAGAAATATCAAATGGCTGAGAAACACTTAAAGAAATGCTCAACCTCCTTAGTCATCAGGGAAATGCAAATCAAAACAACTCTGAGATTCCATCTTACACCCGTCAGAATGGCTAAGATCAAAAATTCAAGCGATACCACATGCTGGCAAGGATGTGGAGAGAGAGGAACACTCCTTCATTGCTGGTGGGAATGCAAACTAGTACAGCCTCTTTGGAAATCTATCTGGTGCTATCTCAGAAAAATGGGAATAGGGCTTCCTCAAGACCCAGCTATTCCACTCCTTGGAATATACCCAGACGATGCTCCAGCACACAAGAACATTTGCTCAACCATGTTCATAGCAGCCTTATTCATAATAGCCAGAACATGGAAACAGCCTAAGTGTCCCTCAGTAGAAGAATAGATAAAGAAACTGTGATACATATACACTATGGAATACTACTCAGCTATTAAAAACAAGGAATTCCCAAAATTTGTGGACAAATGGATTGAGCTCGAAATGATCATAATGAGCGAGTTAACCTAGAAACAGAAAGACTCAAATGATATATACTCACTTATATCTGCATACTAGGCCAAGGGGCACGTCTTCACTTACCAGGAAACTTGGACAGAGGGGAGGACATCCTATTGGGACTCTAGATGAGAAAAGCATGGGAGAATAGCAAAGTAGAAGGATCCAGAGGGTCCTAGAAACCTACAAGAAGAAAATTATGATAGGCAGATTTGGGCCCAGGGGTCCTACTCAAACTATAGCACCAGCCCAGGACAATACAGGCCGTAAACTTCAAACCCCTACCCAGATCTAGCCAATAGACAGGACATTCTCCACAGTTGAGTGGAGAGTGCGGTCTGACTTTCACATGTACTCTGGTGCCTCATATTTGACCATGTCCCCTGGAGGAGGAGACCTGGTGGCACTGAGAGGAAGGATAGCAGGTTACCAAGAAGAGACTTGATACTTTATGAGCATATACAGGGGGAGGAGGTCCCCCTCAGGCATAGTCATAGGGGAGGGGAGTAATGGGAAAATGGGAAGGAGGGAGGAATGGGAGGATACAAGGGATGGGATAACCATTGAGATGTAACAAGAATAAATTAATTTTAAAAAGTAAAAAAAAAAAACCAAAACAATAACAACAACAAAACACAAAACAAACTAACTAAGCCAACAAACAAAGCAAGAAACGAATAAGAAGAAGAAGAACGACAAAATCCAGTCACTATCCATTTTTACCAGTTTTCTGGGCAGGTTCAGCTTTAAGCAAACGCCAAAACCACCACAAACACCACCTGAGCATGACAGGAACCTGGTGCCTAAACAGTTAACATGGAAATAAGATCTGAGAAGAAAATGTGGCACTACACCATGTGGGTCACTATATAAATCTACCTGTATCGAGAAACAAAAAAATGCAAAGGCAAAAACCCCACAAAATCTGAAAGTGAGTATTATGGGAGAACTTACTCCCACAACCTTAGCTAAACACCTGGGTCTGTACTAAGCAGTAAAAGGCTGAGCATGACCTACACAAGCTTCTCCTCTCTCCACTTAAATCCGAGCCAGTATTAAGGTGGTGTGTATCTCCATAGATTCTTCTTTCTAATTCAACTTTCCCTATACCTTTGATATTTTGGAGATACTTTTTGATTGCTTTTATACATCACAAAACAAAATAATGAAAATTTGGATCACTTTTGTTCCACTCTAAACTCTATGAATGACTCTATTTAATCCATGTTTTCAGAAACTAAGGGTTGCAAAAATGTTTGAATTTTTTTGAAGTATTTTTTCTGACCCTTATTTTTTTTAATTAAACATTTTTTATTTTAACATATACATTTATATTATTACACATATATACAATAAACTATAGCAAGAAGAACCATGACATACTCAAGAATTATATAAATGTTACATTCTTAGTGTTTTTGGCTATTTGTATTTGACAGTGTTGAAGAAAACATCTTTCCTACCTTGGTGCTTCTAAAACCCTGAATGTAAATCAATCTCCATCATATCTTGTCATTATCAACTTAAAACATCTATCTATACCTAAAAACATCTTAACCCCTAAACAACTAAGCTTCATTGTAAAACTAAGCTACCTGGTCTTCAATCCCATCAGAGGCTTGAGAAGGAATAAACTTGATTACCTGAGTATGCCAGGGGTGTGGGTTAGTAGCTTTCCAAATGAGAAGATGACAGAGACAGTTTTCTAAGCACCCAAAACTCACTATAATGTTGCAGCTTCTTCTTCAGCCTTCTGGCCCAATATATTTGACAGACATATTTGTGAGGCAGGAACTATTGAGGACTTGCCTACCCTGTCTTGGCAGAGTTTGGCCGTTGACTCTGCTTGCATCCAAGTTTGTCCTTTTTAAGGCAGAATTCTGTCTGTGGTAGAAATGAGGACATTTTACCCAATTGCTTGTTTGCCACATTTGAAGCCATCTCCATAAGGAGGTTCTTTGATGTTCATCATCCACTTTGAGGTAGGTTGGGTGTTGTCAGGAGTTAACCTGTCTTATTGTTAGTGAATCTTTAAAATAATAAAAACATTTTAACATGCCATATTCTGCATGTCTCTGGGGGGTTTGAAGACCTAATCTAACTATTTTACCTCATCTTTTTATAGATTTATATCTATCTGTTGTACCTAAGATGTGTATTCTTGTGGTAAAAGTAGACTAGTAATTGATATGATCATGATTTGATCAACTAACAATCAACTTGTATAACTTATTTATCCTAACCAGCCTGCAATAGCACTTTCAAAGTATTGGAAGTAAACCTTGTATTATAATTGGGTTATATGGATACAATACATCATAAATTGTACATTTCTTACATTTTACTTCCATACCACTGTATCTAAAATTAAACTTATTTTGACTCTATATGCAAAATTCTATACCATTGAATTAAAAATAACCTCGTGAGTGACAACTGAGGCATTAAGTTGAGGAGTAGATTCACTAATCTACTTTTTATTCTATGTTCCCTATATATTTCTATTTCCTCCCTTCTTTCTTCTCAACCCCTATACCCAAACCTAAGAATGTAAGATAAAGGAAATGAGAAACATCTCTGAGTCCAACCTTGTTTTCTCTCTAAATGAGATGAATAATAGCTTATAACCAACTACCATTGACAATAACCCTCTATAGGCCAAGAAAGCAAGCAAAAGCCTACCCGACCCTCCTTAAAGGAAATGGTGCATCATTCTCTTAAGGTTTCTGCTGGCTGATTTGGGATACATAATATCTTTGCAGGGGCCCAAATAAAATTGGGGAAATAACAAGCTAGGAATAGCATCTGTGGTCCAGTTTCTAAATGTTGAGAAATTCCAGGCCTAATTAGAGTCCTGTGGGACAATCTGACATGCTGGACCAATTGGGATTGGAAGCTTTTTTCCAATTTGGATCATTTCCCCTCCAAAACAAACAAACAAACAAACAAAAACATGAACTACTTTTCCCACCAACTAGTTTGACATTTTTTTTATCCTGAAACCCATAGTTCTTTGGTTAATCCACCTGTCAACTCAAAATAAAATTTATTTTATTACAAGGGAAATTAACTTGTGTGGAGCTGTTTAGGGGATGCAGGCTGGGCAAACACAGATTTGGACTTGTGGAAAAGGTCTCAAGGTTCTACAGAAAAGTGGCTGTATTACAGCCAATGCAAACCTTTTTCACTTTCTAGATAAGAATTATGACTGGTGCGTGAAAACATTACATCCTGTAAAGAAAGGATCTGGCGAAGTCTCAGTGTCTGGGTGCTTTGATGCTCAGCAGAAGTTAACAAGGAAGGTTTTAGGAATCTGAGGTCTGGTCCCATCCAAAGACCATCTGCATCTAAGTCTGCAACCCACTTCAAAAAGTTCAGCACCAGTCAGGGTTATTTGATGACAGAGGCTGAGGCAGGAGGATCCACACAGGTTTGAGGTCACCTGAGTCACACAATGAGCGCAACACTCGTGTTGAGGTCCCACTGGTGTCGCAAGACTTTTCCTCCTTGGGGAGATGTAAATATCGATACCCTCCTGATAATGTCCGGGTGACAAACCAAAGTGGATCCCTCTGACGTTTACCCTGGGAACTTGTCTTGGTTGCTCTTTTATTGCTGTAAAAGATACCACGACCCAGGCAATTTATAGAAGAGGCTATTTGGGCCTTACAGTTTCAGAAGGTTAGAGCCAAGGATCATCATGGTGAGGACCATAGCAGCAGGCAGGCAGACATGGTGCTGGAGAAATAGCTGACAGCTTACATCTTTCCCAAAACCAAGAGACAAAGAGAGCTAACTGAGAGTAGCATAGGCTTTTGAAACTTCAAACCCCAGCTCCCAGCCCCCACCCACACACTACACGCAACAAAGCTACACACCCTAATCTTTCCCAGACAGTTCCACTAACTGGGGATCAAGTATTCAAATACATGAGCCTGTGGGGGCCATTCTCAGTCAAGTCACAATAGAACCAGTGTGTTTATTTGGCTCTACAGAGAGCACAGCTGAGGAGGTTACTTCCAGGACTATGGGTAACTGCAAAGCAGCAACACTAGGAAAGTCTGCATTCACCATGAAGAATGATGGTCCCATAGCCACATAAATAACGCCCTCCTTTGTCTACCCTGCCCAGCCTATTTACTCTAGAAATTCCCAGACCACTAAAGTTAAGTCTGAATCACAGAACAGATGGCTGGGAGGTACCCAAATAGGGGCTCAAATCTCAGGGGAGGAGGCCTCCGGTGATCTTCCACAGATCTCCCTTTCACAAAGAAATATCAGCTTTGTGTAGGTCTCTTGCAAGCAGGCACAGCAGACCTAATGAATACTGTAGCTATTCTGCTCGGAGGACAACTTGCTACACCATCCAGACATCTGATGGAGCAGCCAGTTTCAGTGTTAGTCTTGAAAGCCATCTTATAGTAAAGACAAACTAGATGCATTCCAGTTCATGATCATATCACCTTTTCTTAAGAATTGGACAACATACCTACCTATACTTAACTACAAGTGATTATATACCATATTTTTTGGACCATAAGATGTACTTTCCTCCCTCAAAAATTGTGTATGTGTATCAGGGATGGGGTGGTGGGAATTAAGATGCATCTTATGGTCTGATTGCTGGTTTTACTGCTCTAAAAACTAGGTGCATCTATGGTCAGGTGCATCTTATAGTCAAAAACTATGGTATTGCCTGTTCCAGGAATGGCAGCCATGTCTTTGTCTCAAAATGCTATAACCATCTTACAATCATTTGTCCCAAAAGTTTGCTATGATTACCATATGACTACCTTGCAACCATGTCTTTGTTTCAGCAGGGCTGTTAGGAGTAGTCTGCTATGGTTCTGTTCTGCTCCTGTAACCTTGCCTGTTTTGCCCAACTAATCCCATTTGGAAACCTCCTACCCATGAGCTATAAAAAACCTGCCTTCCAGGGCTGGAGAGGTTGCTCAGTGGTTAAGAGCAGTGGCTGCTCTTCCAGAGGAGCCAGGTTCAATTCCCAGCACCCACATGGCAGCTCACAACTGTCTGTAACTCCAGTTCCAGAGGATCTGGCTCTCTCACACAGACAAACATGCAGGAAAAAACATCAATGCAAATAAAAATAAAGAAAAAAAACCCCTTTGCCTTCCTAATATCCAATGCTGACCTCTTGAATCCCACCTTAGGGAGAAACAGCCCATGTTCACAATTTTCTTTTAAAGTTTGCTTTAATTAATTGCTTGCTTTAATTAATTTGGCCGTAATGATCTGGGTTGGTTGTCTTTCTCCTCCCATCTTTGGGATTGAGAACAACCTTACAAACTTTATAACTTATCTCATTCCACTCTTTACCTCAGCCTAACGCCTGTTTTAGAGAAGTCATGTATTCCTATACTTTAGGCTGAGTGGTGCCTTAGTTCTCACACCTCACCACTCTGACAGACTTGCTGTCCATGTCAAGACCATGTCCATTTTCATCTACCTTCTCTAAAACTGCATCGTGTATTTCTCCCCATTATCTTCATCCTTGAAGGAGAGATACTTGTTGTGGTTGACATCAGGAAAAATGTAAAGCTTCCAGGGATACACAGAAGCCATAGGCAAGCTTAACCCCAAGAAGGTTTTGGCCAGTATTATTGAGAAGACCTCAACTGCCAATCTAAAGATGATGGTCTCAAGGTATTGATAGTTGAGGAGGTGAGTGTGTAAAATAATTTAGGTGCTTAGAGGTAATGGAGTTTCCACCATGGTAGAAAGATAACTAACTTTTGTATAAAGCATCACAAAGGAAAAAAAACTGTCTGTGCTTTTGCCAAGTCCTCTAGGTAGATATGACCAGTAGAATTTGATGAATAAAGAGACAAGCCTAAGCCATTTTGCATTTCACTCAAGATCAAAAGTCCAAAGTTTGGAGTCTGAGATGATAGATCAATCAGCACAGGACTTGTCACAGACATAGAAGAACCAGAGTTCAGGCCCCAGCATCCATGGAAAAAACACAGTCTTGGTGACACACAACCCCTAACCCTGGGGAAAATTACAAAATAGGATCCCCGGGGCTTGCTCACCACCAGCCTAGACAGGAAAGCCCCAGGTCCCAGTGAGAGGTCTGTCTCACAAAGCAAGGTAGATGGCACCTGTGCATGTAAAACACACCACACACACACACACACACACACACACACACACACACATACACACACACCACACACCCCATACACACCACACACACCACACACACACACACACACACACACACACACTATACACACACACACACACACAAACTGAAATGACAACATGTGGTCTGAGGCAGATCATAAGGCTCATCTCAAGTTCTTGGGGCTGGAAGGCCTCTTTTTCTCTAATATAGAAGCGTTAGCTCGTGTGTGGGATTTGAAAATTCTACAACTTTTATCTGTGTGGTTTAGTTCTTAAAATCATACCTAATTTGTTCTGGTCACAAAGCCAATAGTCTAGGCATCTCTGGTGACAGTTAACTGAACCATATTTCCCGTGCGGCTTCTGGAGCAGACAGAACAGCAGTCTGTGGATTCAAGTAGGCAGAGGTTACTGTCAGCGAATTCAACCACTTCAGCAGATCACAGTTTGAGCCATCACTCACCTTGCAAGTTTGAGGGCAATAAAATATGACTGCCCCCTCCAGGTTTCCAAAAATACCTGGTTAAAAAAACTTAGCTAATAAATAAATCCATAATCCTGAAGAGCGTGTTTATCAGAGGTGGTGAGCAAGCAGAAAAATGAGGCTATGATTGCTGTAGAGTCCTTAAAGATTCTTCTGGAATCCTCACCCCGCTGTCTGCTTTCCATCCTAAGCGCCGTCTACACACCGCAGAAACCATCAATGCAAGCCTCAGAGGGGAGGTGTGCCAGCCCACTCCACCTCAGCCAGTCCCTCCAGGTGTCCTTAACCATGGCTTCAATCATTTTTCCTGTCTCTGATTTGTGAAAAGACAAAGGAATTGATTTTTTTCTTTTTTTTAAATACCAGTTCACATTTTCAGAGAACTCACAGTCATTGTATTATATTGAAACCTTGGGAAAATAATGAAAACTTGCTAACAATCTAAAATTGCATCTTTAGAGAGAATGTTATGATAGACAGCATGTCACAGACATGAGGATAAGCCAGAGAGGCTTTGCTTGACAAAGTTCCAGAGACCTCCAACTGTCCAGCATGATCACTAGACATCCAGAACAGCTGTTGAGGCTTTGCTTGACCAAGTTCCAAAAATCTCCCACTGATCACCACTGCCCTTAAATATTATATATGGTCCAGGTGTAATTTTGTGTAAAAATCTGCTTTTTTTTCCCTAAAACTGTCTTTTCCTCTTTATTTCTGAGTCCTAATGAAAATCATGCAGGGAAAACTTTTTTCCCCACAGAGAATGTTGAAAGAGGGCTTCTGGTCAAGGGCATGAGACAGTGATAGAGGTTTTTTGTTTGTTTGCTTTTGTTGTTTTGTTTTGTTGGGGTTTTTTTTGTTTTGTTTTTTGTTTTTTGCTCTGACTGTTAGCACCCAAGAAGAAACTACATGAAAGAAAGTTAAGATCTTGATATAACTACCTGGTTAGATATTGTTAGCTGTAGAAATGTTTCTTTAAAATCTGCTTTGAGAGCAATAGAAGGTAGGCTTGTAATATCATGCCTTGCAGATACTTTACAATAAAAGACCCCTTGGTAGTTAGCCTGGCCTTGCATAGCCTGTAGAAACATTTCTTTAGAATCTGCTTTGAGATCAATAGAAGGTAGGCTTGGAACATCATGCTTTGCAGATATTTTATAATAGAGGACTCCTCGGCAGTTAGCCTAGGCTTGGATAGCATACCTGTTGGTCTGGGACTGGGAATAAGTCATGTTTTTTCTTTATTAGAGAGCATTTAGCTCAAGCTATGTTGCTATGACAATCTTGTAAACACAATGGCTTTACCCCAGGGGAAATTTATGATTAAACTTTCCCGAGTATTGTTTAAGGAGTAATAATCAGGTTATGCTAACCATTGCTTGGAAATTGATTGATTTTTGCTGTATACTTTATTGTAGGCTATACCGAACTTTTTGTATTTTCTTGTTAGAATGTTCTCTTACTTTGTTGATTTTTGAATGCCCTATTGATGGTAAAAGATGAGAAAAATTATGATGTAATCTGTAATGAAAAAAATTGAACTTCACTTTAAACAAAATACTGCCATTGGCCCAAGGAGAATAGCAAGCAAGTAACAGACATGAAAGAGTAAGCTAGAGTGAGACAGACAGAAGAGAGGTAGAAAGATGGGTGACAGGAAGTGATAGACACAGAAAAATAAGGAAACACTAAGCACATAAGAGAGAAAGAAAAGTAAGAGAAATAGAGAGCTAGTAACAACAGACAGCAGGCGAGACAGAGACAGATAGACAGAAAGCACACTGGGGAGACAGAAAATAAAGTTCTCCTGGGCTTCAAAACCTTCAGTTTGTACCACATATGCCCGATCTCCAGTATTTCTTTTTCCCACATTCATCAACATTTCCTCAACAGCTAGTTACTATAATTATTTGTTCCCCAATGGTTGGTTTCCCTTAGCCAGCTGTTCACTGTCTACTCAATTCTCCTTACCTGGGATCCACCAAGATTTTCCCTTCTCTCCTCTTCACTGTTCCCAGGGCTGGTCTGTAGGAGCAGCAACAGTGGTTAAACATTTTTGGCAACAAACCAAAGACACCTCATTAAACTCTAACCTTGTCGATGGCAGACTTGTATGCTAATCTCCACCTACCCTTCTTTTTTTTTTTTTTTTTTTTTCCACCTACCTTTCTGAAAGATATATTTTGCTTGTGACAAAAACAAACCAGAAAAGAATGAAATGATACTCATTTGTGCTTGGTTTCTGTCACTGTGAAAAACAAAACAAAATAAAAAACATTTCAAAAGCAAGATTAGGAGAAAAGGGTTTATTGCATCTTACATGGTAGAGTCTATCACCAAGGGAAGTCAGGACAGGAGCTGATGCTAGAAACCTGGCGTCAGGAACCGCAGCTATAAAGAGAGCTACCAACTGGCTTGCCTCCTTCCTTTCCCTACCAGCCTCCCCATCTTTCTTATACAAGCGTGATCCACCTGTCTAGGGACAGTACTGCCCACAGTGGGCAGGGCCTTTCCACATCAATGAGTAATCAACAAAATGCTCTATAGACCACAATCTTAGTCACAGCCCAATCTGATTGAGGTGATGCTTCCTCAACTGGGGTTCCGTCTTTGTAGGTATCGTTTTCCTGTCACACTGGCAAGAACTAAGGAGCACAAAAACTAATTGTAATTTCCCCCAAGGCAGGCATAGTGATACATAATTATAATCCCGGTGCTTTGGAGACAGAGCCAGGATAGGCACTTTGATACCACGCTGTGTCAGGGCCATGTAAAGGAGACCGTATCTCAAACAGAGCAAAACAAAACAATATATCTTGCAAAACAAAGCTTAGACAATGGAAAGCCTAATTTATACTTGAGCTTTTACTTATTTCATTCTTGAAGCCCAACATTTACTTTTTCACTAAATCTACAATATTTTGCCCAACCCAAATAGAATACATTTTAGGCGTGAAGTAATTTTAAAAAATGATTAACTTACACCCTAGTTACATGTTTATGTGCCTCTCTGTGTATGTATACATGAATGCATATATCTACAGGGGCCAAAAGAGAGTGTCAGTCCCCTGTAGCTAGAGTTGCAGGCAGTGTTAAGAACTGAACTCTGGTCCTCTGAAAAAGCAGCAAGTGCTTTTAACCACTTAGCCATCTCTCGGGTCTTATGGCATGACTTCTTAAATAAAGCATAAGGTCAGAAAACAAGCACATACCCTTACCCTCATAATAAAGAAAAATGTGAGGTGAACTAGTATCTAAAGTAATGTTTCTTTTTCCGTCAGATACAAATTTCTCCTTTCTATGTATAATTGTGACATCAAAATGATTAGAGGTCAATTCTAATATACTGTCTAAAATAGCAGAATATGTCATGCACGCCATCACTGGTACCCACAATAAAGATTTCAAGATGGAGAAAAATCCTACTCTATAATTTAAGCAACACATGTTGCCAAGTTCTAAGATACTGATTATTTTTCTTGAAATTCACATTCATTTTAGCCCTAATCTCTCCTACCATTTATACACGAAAAGCAGCTGATGGGAACACATTGAGCTATTTGTAGCTGCCCATGTGTTCAAGAAGGTAGCATGTGAAAACAGGATCTTTGTTCCAGGTGGTGGTGATTTCCACCAATAAGATTGGAAGATATAAATGGTCAGGCTTTGACATCATGGTAGAAGTTTCTGTTTCTAGGCAACAGAATGTGTCTCACAGTCACAGCAGTGGCTGGGGGAGCACTGATGGTGGCTGCTTTGGATGGCCAAGCCTGACAGAAAACTTGCAAAGGGCATTTATGCATAGACAGATAGCCTAACTAGCCCCCACACTGGGGGCTGGTGTAAGACAGCAAGATCTCGCCACTCTGCTCCTCTCTCGTCACTACATATTGATGTCTGTTGCCTTCACTGGTCCCATGCTTTGCCCCTAAGGCCTTTGGAAATTTTCCTGGAGTAAAGTTAAGTAACTGTGGGTGCAGAGTTAGCACTGGGTTAACACCTTGTCTTAGCTTGGAGGTGGGCATAGGAAAACACAAAATAGGGTTTATACCTCAGGTATGTCTCCACGGAGTAGAGATTTTTTTTTTTTTTAAAAAGGTTTTTCCTTTGGAAATCCTTCTTGAGGAAAGGATTAGAAGTGAGTGGTAAGTACAGATGGTGAGATTCTAAAATGGAAAGATGAAGATCTGGGTGTATACAGATGTGTCACTTAGCGACAGGGATATGTTCTGAGCAACGTGTTGTTAGGTGCTTTCATCACCGTGTAGACATCTTGGTGCTTACACAAGACTCCATGGGATAGTCAGCCATACCTAGTTATGTGGACTCAGAGATAAAATAGCATTATATAGAACATGGTTGCAGGGAAAAATAAAATGAGCATGCAAGTCACAGAAAATGTAGAAATGTGTTTGTTGTAGCTCTGCAGGGACTCTGCCAGGCACTGTGTTGCTGTCTCCAGATGTCACAGCTGGGAAAGGAGGACCAGTTATCTTTGGTCAACCTTATTCACACTGACATTCGCTGGGGCGTTGCTGTGGCCTGGGCTGTGTGCTAACCTTTCACACCACAGTCTCAGCTTTCTACACAGATGCCGTAGGCAGTCAGGTCACTTACTCCAAGATCTCACTGGGAGGATGCATCAAGGATCTGAACATTGAATGGTTTTCCCTCGTTGCATAAATAATTTTTCATTCCATAATTATAAGTTGCCAGAGTTGAGCATGCTTGTGGTAATGTTATGATTTATAAATACTGTGTGGACACATTTGCTCACTTGATTTTTGACAAAGAAGCCAAACCTATTCAATGGAAAAATGATAGCATCTTCAACAAATGGTGCTGGTTAACTGGATGTCTACATGTAGAAAAATGCAATTAGACCCTTATTTGTTACCATGCACAAAACTCAGGTCCAAGTGGATTAAAGACCTCAACTTAAAACCAGAGACATTAATTCAGTTAGAGGAAAAAGTGGGGAAGAGCCTGGGACACATAGGCACAGGAAACAACTTCCTGAACAGTACACCAACAGCCCAGGCCTTAATGTCAACAACTAATAAATGGGACCTCATGAGGCTGAGAAGCTTCTGCAAGGCAGGAGACACTGTCAGTAGAACAAAGAGACAGCCTACAGACTGGGAAAAGATCTTCACCAACCCTTCATCTGACAAAGGTTTAATATCCAAAATATATAAGGAACTCAAGAAATTAAACACCACAAAACCAAACAACCCAATTGCGAAATGGGGCTTGGAACTTAACAGAGAATTCACAACAGAGGAATATCAAATGGCCGAGAAATACTTAAAGAAATGCTCCTCCTCGTTAGTCATCAGAGAAATGCAAATCAAAACGACACTGAGATTCCATCTTACACCCATCAGAATGGCTAAGATCAAAAACTCAAATGACACCACATGTTGGCGAGGATGTGGAGAAAGAGGAACACTCCTTCATTGCTGGTGGGAACGCAAACTAGTACAACCACTTTGGAAAGCTATCTGGCACTTTCTCAGAAAAATGGGAATAGGGCTTCCTCAAGACCCAGCTATCCCACTCCTTGGAATATACCCAGAAAATGCTCTACCACACAACAGGGACATATGCTCAACCATGTTCATAGTTGCTTTATACATAATAGCCAGAACATGGAAACAGCCTAAGTGTCCCTCAGTAGAAGAATGGACTAAGAAACTGTGGTACATTTACACTATGGAATACTACTCAGCTATTAAAAACAAGGAATTCCCAAAATTTGTAGACAAATGGATTGATCTAGAAATTATCATAATGAGTGAGTTCACCCAGAAGCAAAAAGAGACAAATGGTATATACTCACTTATATCAAAACACTAGTCCAAGGGATACATACCATGAAAAACTTTACTTACCAAAAAAGTGGGTCAGAAGAGAGGACATCCTATTGAGACTCTAGGCGAGAGTGGCATGGAAGAATGGGGAAATAGTAGGACCCACAGGGTCCTGGAAACCTACAATAAGAACTTTATGACAGGCAGATCTGGGTTCCTGGGGTCCTCCTCAAACTAAGGCACCAGCCAAGGAGAATATAGGCAGTAAGCTTCGAACTCCTACCAGGACCTAGCCGACGAACATGATATCCTCCACCGTTGAGTGGAGAGTGAGATCTGACTCTCACATGAACTCTGGTGCCCCTTTTCTGACCACGTCCCCTGGATGGGGAGGCCTGGTGGCACTCAGAGGAAGGATAGCAAGTTACCAAGAAGAGACTCGATATTCTAAGAGCATATATAGGGGGAGGAGGTCTCCCTCAATCACAGACATAGGGGAGGGGAGAAGGGGGAAAGTGGAAGGGAGGGAAGAATGGGAGGAAACAGGGGAAGGGCTAACAATCGAGATGTAATATGAATAAATTAATAAAATTTAAAAAAATACTGTGTGGAATATCTAGGAATTTTCACATTTTTCCCTTTAGGTTTATGTACTTACTGGATTGGGGGCAGTGAACACCCGTTGTCAGGCTTAGCAGCAAGCTCTCTTGCCTGCAGAGTTGTTTTGTCTGCCCTTTGATGTAGAATATTTAAATCAGCCTAACTCTGCACACTTCCTTGCACTTTGCAGTCAGAACCTGAGGAAGTTTACATCTGTTTGTTGAACGCTGTGCCCTGGCAAATTTCAATACCGATTTCAGACCGATTGAGAATTATCGAATTCTGAAAGGTGGATTAACAATAAAACGAATTTAAAATCTGCCCAACAGTGGTTCTCCAGAGTTCTGAAGGGAGGAAATCCATGCTGTGCCTGGGCATGTTAGCTGGGCTCCAGGCCTGTGATCTCACCATTCGGTTGATTCTCTAACCCCTGCTGGAAATGCTCTGGACTGTTAAGACAGGCATTGCTCCTTAAAGTGTTGAGGCCTCTGAGAGGTACCTGGATGAGGAAATGGAATGCGCAGCCACTGGGGGAGACAGTGTGAACTGTTTTCTAAAATCAAAGCCAGAACTGTCGCACAGTCCAGCAATTCCAGTCTAGGCTCCATAACCAAAAGAATTAAAATCTGAACCTCAAAAAAGGCAGCCGTGCCCACGTGGCTTATTGTGGTATTGTTCATAGCAAACAGAAATAAATCAAATATCAGTCAATAAGTGAGTGGACAAAGAAATGTAATGTGTGATATGTGTATATCACAGGAGCACATGTAACAAACATGTACATTCACAAATATGTACATGAGCACATTTATTATATGTATAGATGTACATGCATGCCCAATGGAATGTTATTGAGCTTTTATGCATTTACGTTTTTGTTTTAGGGTTTTTGTTAGTTTTGTGTTTTGTTTTGTTTTTGTTTAGTTTGGGGGTGGTTGTTGGCTTATTTATTTTATTTTATTTTTTGAGACAATACTTCCCTATGTAGCCTAGACCTGTTTTGAACTTGGCTATGTAGCCCAGGCTGACCTAAAACGCCAGTCTTTCTGCTTCACCTTCCTGAGTAGGGAGTTGCCAGGCATGTGCTGGGCTGGTTTGTACAAAGAAGTTTCTGCTCTGTCGAACACCATAGCTGTCTGTACCTTGGAGACTATGCCAGTGAGGCAAGGAAGTCACAAAGGACAAATACTGTGCGGTCCCCCCTACATGAGGCATGGAAAGCCTTCAGTTCACAGCAGTGAAGGTAATGGCAGTCATCAGGAACTGGAGAGGGGAAATGAGGACCTGTTTGTAATGGGTATATACTTTGTTATTCATGCATGTATACGCTCTACAGCATGGAACCAACAGTTAACCACATGGTACTGTATGTGTTTTCAAATAGGTTAAGAGAGTAGATCTCATCTTAATCATTATTAAAACTCATGCGCACACACATGTGTTTGAATGCAAGTGCTCACGTACATGCGCGCGCGCGCACACACACACACACACACACACACACACACACACACACACCAAACACAGAACATTCTGGGAGATGATGGTATCTGGTACCTATGTTGCAGTGATGGAAACACAGGTTTGGGGATATGTCTAAAGTCATCTGTGTCAGTGTGTGTGTGTGTGTTATTTTGAATATATTAATTAAATCTCAATAAAGCTAGTTTTTAAAATGAGGCATTCTTGAGTGGGTTATTTAAACATTCTTGGCGTCACTATCCATTATTTACAACCAAAGAAAGTGATAGTGCTGACATCGTGGAATTGTTAGAGTAATAAATGTTATATATCAAAGTGCATGGCATGATGCTTTTATAGGTGGACTGTAATTAAAACTACTATCAGAACCTTATTTTCATACAGCCCTTTGAGACTCTGTTGTGGAATGGCTCTAGATCGCCCTATAAGAATAGTTTGGGAAGCATAAGCAAGAAACAGCAAACTTTTCAGTGGCTCCAAGAAGTACTTGCTGTGTAGTTATCTGTATTAATCAAGTATTACTCAAGAGCCAAGACAAAGACTTTCACTTTAGAATGAGAGCCGCTGATATCAGATGCCATTACCATGTGTGGAGACATGGAAAAACTAACAGGAAGATTAACACTCAAAATTCGGATATTGCCAGATCTCAGAGAAATGATAGGAACCATAAATTAGCAAGTTTCCTCAGGGGGCGGGCACTGTGACACACGTCAAGGTGTCCCATGGGAAAGGGGAAAAGGAGGATGGACTCTTCCCCCACCCCTGCATCTTGGGCAAGGCTTTTGAGTGTGCTTACCACTCACCTACATCTCATCTACAAAGAGGGTGACTCTGATGGAAGAACCAGAAAGAGAAGTTCAGCCCTTGGCAAAAAAAAAAAAAAAAAAAAAAAAAAAAAATGTAAACACATTAACACTTTTGTTTAAAAAAATATATATATAGTTTCAAATTTGTGAAGAGACATTATTCACAGAAATGGGTGCTACTCAAACATTAAGTGGGAAAGAGAATTATATCTTCCTTCCATATGGTAATTTTTAAAACTACAATGCTCTTTCCTATTTAGCATATGACCCAACAATTTTTGTGAATATTTATATTTATCCTATTTTATGTGAATATTTATATTTAAACCTATGCTCATACAACAACCTGTACGCAAATATTTCTACTACTTATCTCCACAGTTGATTCAAACGAAAAGCAGTCACCTGTTAACCGGTGAATTGATAAATTGCACCCTGGAATAACAGTCAGCATGGGAGACACACAAAGTCCTGATGCCCCAGGACATCAAAGGCCAAAGCAGGTGGCCTTTGCTGGCTGTCCATAGCAATGCATTCCTATGGCATTGTGGGAAAGGCAAACAACCAAAACTGTCAAAGTCAGTAGTCAGTGTGCCAGAGCCAGCGAGACTTCTATATTGTTTGTGGCACTTCATTATACAACTGAATACATTATTCAAAACTCTTTCACATGAAAGAGTGTGAATTTTAATAAAGCTAAATATTTGGCATTCATATACACTGGGGAGATGGCTCAGTGAGCAAGGTGCTGGCTGTGCAAACAGGTGAGCTATGCTTGGATTCCCTAAAGCCCATGTAAAATTGACTGTGGCTGCCTGGGTGGTGGGCTGTAATTCCAGTGCCCCTGTAGTCACAAAGACAGACTTACCTCTGGAAATTTATGGACCAGTTAAGCTGGCATATGCAACAGGGACAAACAAAGAGACATGTCTCAAAGAAGATGAAAGGTAAGGAAAAACATTAGAGGCTGTCTCTGATCGCCATACACGTGCTGTGGCATGCAAGCATGGGCACTCACAGACACACACACAGAAACATACATACATGCAACACACACACACACACACACACACACACACACACACACACACACACACGTTGGGTGTTAGCATACCTTTAATCCTGGCGCTCAGGAGACAAAGGCATGTAGAACTCTGAATTTGCGGATTGTCTCTTCTACATAGTGAAGCTCTGTCTCCAAAACAAAGTGTGTGTGTGTGTGTGTGTGAGAGAGAGAGAGAGAGAGAGAGAGAGAGAGAGAGAGAGAGAGAGAGAGAGAGAGAGAGAGAGAGAGAGAGAGAACCGTGGCAGTACAAACACAGCACTTTTGACACACAGGCATGAGGATTGAGTTTGTGCTCAGCCTGGGCTACCTAGTGAGTTCCAGGCTGTTTCCAAAAGTCAGGGGCGAGACGGTGTCTCCATGATATAACTTTTGCCTATCATGTGCAAAATGAAATCAAATTCCAAATCAAACTGCAAAGACAGATGAAAGGGGGAATGGCCTGAAATACACAAAGCATTTCATCTTATATTGATGACAAAGGCACTGCTCTCCATTTTGTGTTTTGGATTTTGTGGTCTTAGCTCCACAGGGAAAGCCCTGCCCTGGGCTGGAACCCAGTTGGAGGAGGTTAGGAAACCGTCGGGGCTCAGAGTCCCTCAGGCCACACATTCTTTTTCCTCTGTCTTTCCCAGCTTTCTTGCCTGTGTGCACACACGCTTCAGCTGGTCCTGAGAACTGACCTCTCTAAATCCATCAGTCCAGCTTGGCTTTTGAGCCTTCGTTTACCCCACGGGTTGATTCACTAAATTACTGGCCCAGCATCTATGTCCCCTCATCCAGACTTTAACAAGCCTTTTGCATCTTAAAAGGAAAAACAAAACAACAAAAAGAGCTAAAGGAACAGAAAATTGCAAGACCTGCTGAGGATTTCTTAGCATCAAGTCACAGTTGGAGCAGTGGTATCTAACATGAGTCATGCAGATAACGGATGCTAAGAAATCAGACAGGTACCATTCCTGAAGCGCAGGGCGACTGGAGACACAGAGGCTTAAGCTGAGGAGGTTTAAGACAGCGATTTGCATTCTGCCTGCACTCACTCAGACCCTTTGCTCTTGGTAATAATAATAAAGCTAATTATCATCATGGGATGCAAATAATGAACCATTCACTGCTAACAACCACAAGAAAAAGGCACTAATCTCCACCAGCACTAGCAATCATAAGCATCAAACTGTGCCACACTTTTCGTACATGAGCATCAAGGGGCCCATTGGCTAATGGCTACCACACTGCGGCTTATCCATGACTCATAGAGAAGATATCACACCAAGGAGCAAGTTCGAAAGTTCTACAAGCTAGAGAGCTTTGATGCAACATTTTATTACATTTGAGTGTGTGTGTGTGTGTGTGTGTGTGTGTGTGTGTGTGTGTGTGTGTGTGTGTCTAGGAGGTTAGAGAACAATTCACAGGAATTGATTCTTTTCTTTCATCATTTGGATCCCACCACAATAGAGCTCAGGTTGACAGTAACTATTTTTACCCACTCAGGCATCATGTTAGCCCAGATACTTTTTTTTTTTTTAAAGATTTATTTATTTATTATGTACACAGATACTTGTAAAAAATGTTTGCTTGTTTTTAAGACAAGATCTCCTCATATAGCCCAAGCTGGTCCAAAACATGTAGTTCTCCTGCCTCAGCCTTCCCAATGCTCAAAGTGTGAGTATGACCACCCCAGGCCTCACCCACTTTGAGCCTGAGCAGGAGGCCCTAAAGGTACCTTTGCCTTATGAGCAAACGTTCACTGTTTCTTTACCTTTCCCATTGTTGACACAACTTGCTCCTAGGACTCTGGAATGACAACAGACTTCTAGATTGTTCTACACAGTCTTGGACTGCTTTCAGAAATGTTCTGTATCACGTAAAAGAGTCCCAGGAGAGAAAGGGCATGTTGTCCATGATACGCATTCTTCTGCCCAGTGAAATGAGCCAATTCAAGACAGTTTGTAAATGCAGGTTTATTGGCGGCAGCTCTCAGCTGGTCTGGTCCCAAGGAACAGGGCCAGGAAGTTGCAACTCATGGGAAGACACGGGGTGGGGGGAGGGAGGGAGGAAGGGAGGGAGGAAGGGAGGGAGGGAAAGGGAGAGAGAACTGAAGCCCAGTCTCTGGGCTGGAAAGTCCACAGTACAGGAGGGCTGGGCATGCAAACCATACTATGTAACCGGTAGGGACTGAAGCCATCTTCTTAATTGTTATTAGAAGCCTGCAACACCCAGTAACAGGATGTGTAAATGTCACCTCCTTACCTGCCTTTCAAAATAGGGGAAGATGACCTTCTCCAGCCTACTAGTTGAGTGAGGAATGTGGCTTTTTGCATAATGAAGAGCTGGCATCTGAGGTAGGGCAAGAAGTACAGGGAGAAATTCTGGGCTGTACGGAGCTGCTGGCAGATGGACACAGAAGGAAGGCTGAAGGGAGACAGGACGCAGCTGAAAAAGTAGGCAGTGAGAACCACATGGCGGGATATAATGGTGAAGGTGTTAAGAGCCTGGTTCCCTTGGAAAATTAATTCCCACCAGGTGTTACAGTTTAGCTCTTTTAAGATGAGACTGCTGGTATCAGAAGGCAGTAGAAACTCAGGAGCTCTACAAGGCCATGATGATACCAAACGTGTTACCGGCCTTTGTGCAGAGCAAGGCAGAGGAAGCAGGAAGAAGCCTGAAACCAGCCAGAGGCCAATGGAATTCTTGGTATCGGATGGCTGTGGAAACTCAGGCATTCCAAAGGCCTGTGATGATATGGCAGTTTTCCAGTTCCTTGGGTAGGCTGCTGTGCTAGGCATGGCAGGGGATGCAGCTGGATACCCTGGAGGCAGGTGCAGTGAGATGCAGGCCCAGTGGGTACTTCTCTGGTGGTCAGCACGGATCTTGCCACCACGGAACAGACAGTTCCAGGCCCAGATGAATGGTGGAAGGTCTTGCAGGTGAGCAGCCTGGGATGATCAGGAATCTGGCCTGTTCCTCAATAACCCTTCCTTCCCGGATGGTCACGGTGGAGTGAGAAAGCAAGCCAACCTTTACTCATGAATCAGAAATGTATAAAATTGGGCAGTGGGGGGTTTGAGGGTAAATGTGTCTAATTTGCTAGGGTAAGGGGTGCCAGGATACCTAATTTACACGCAGTGGTACAGTACCTCAATTACACTCAGCATGGGGTCTTATCACAAGAAGGAAAACTTAGTACTTTATTATCCTGTGGGGGTGGGGGGGGGAAGAACTTCTAGGTATGATTAAAGGTCATTTGCTGGAGGCTAGCATAGGGTGGGATACTTCCAGGAATTTCCAGGTGCTAGCTAAATTGGTTTTCTTATCAGGAAATGGTTGTGTGACCTTTACTGAGCAGGCTATGTGATGCTCCTTACAAGATCTGGGATTACCAGATCAGGTGTAGTGAGAACCCCACTGAGAAAAGGGAATCAACCATTATAGACCAAAGGCAAACAGCTATCTGGAGACGTCAGACTTCAACCTTATCCAGCAGAGTTACATAGGAATAGTAGCGTGAGACAGAGGAAATCTATAAATGGTGTAGGGAAATCTTTAAAGTGGCAGAGCTATTCTGTATTTGGAGTAAGGATGTGGTCCTATGAATTCAGAATTTTATTATAATTTACAGTAGTGAACACTCAAAGGATGAATTCTACAATATGTAAATTCTTTATCAATAAGTCTGACCCAAGTGACTTACTGTCTTAGCCACTGGGTAGAAAGAGATGTTATCCACTGATGGAGGAACAGTGGGAGAAGAGCATATTTTAGCAGAAGATATTTCTATTTAGTTGTTTTGAGGAGCAGAAGGAAAAATTTCTTAAAAGAGAGGGGGCCCAAGGCACTCAGGGCAGTGTGCCCTCCCTCACTGGTAGCAGATTGAACCAAATGGGGGAGAAACTTGATCTATAGAAAGCGGGCACCTGGGTAGATATGCCTGCTTCCTGAAAGGCGTGATTTTAGGGGTCTTCCTTCTGATGTCTTCCTTGAAGTATCTCCTTCACTCAGTCCTACATAGCTTCAAAATAATTTTCTATTAGGCTCTTTTAAAACAAATGTTCCCTTAGAAGAGTAACACCAAAAGAATCACAAGGTAATAACTGCTTAGTTTAAGTGCGACTGTAAACTTCCATTGTTAACTTGACTGGATTTGTGACCACCTATGAGATTATACCCCTGGGTATTTCTGAGACAGTGAATCTAGAAAGTTCTAACTACGGAGTGAAGATCCAGCCCAAAACGGCAACATCCGATGGGATAGAGTCCCCAGCTGAATAAAAGAAGGAAGTGGCCTGAGCACCAATGTTCATTTCTTTCTGCTTCCTGACTGTGGACTCAGCATCCTTTGTTCCTGACCTTGCCTTCCCCATCATGATAGACAGTTCTCATGAGGAGGATTTTGAGTGTTTGTGAGAGCACTCTGAGAAAGCAAGAGAAGTGTCTTGTGACCTCGGTTTCTTCACAATCTCAGAATTGCTTTTAGAATGTTGTTGAGCTCCTCCCAGGTGTAGTGGGTAGGAGTGAGTTTACTTCAGATTACTCATTATTGATTCCTGTTGTTATTTCAATTGAATGTTTAAACTACATTTCATGTGTTTCTATGGAAAACCACATTTTTGTCACGTGTGCCTTGTCTTTATGATTATATACAACTTAAACTCACAGGAGCTTTACTCATGTGACCATTCTAGTCCTCAGAGTATAAATTGTCTGGGGCTCTGAACAAAACTGGCTATTGCATGAGACTTACTTCGCCTCATTTATTGACTTCATTCTCTCAAGTTGTAGCACTAGTAGGGTGGTGACATTGTCCCCTCAAACTAATGCCGAAATAAAACCTTTCCCCTCAAGCAACAATGTGCCAGGCATTTTGTCAAAGGAATAAAAGAAGTAGCTAAGGTCAGATCTTCTCATGAAAACTGGATTTAAGATGGTACTCTGAAATATTTCAAAATTTAGAGCATATTTCTCAGACTTATTTACTTAACCAAAATGCACTTGTTTCTCAGACATAATTGAAAATAGAAGCTTCTTTTTCCTGTGGAATACTGAGTAGCCCTCTACAGAGGGTTCTTCTAAATGGAAGATTTTCAAGTTCTGCTTCATGTCAAAGGATGAAAATAGAGAGTAGCTGACATTCCTGGTGGAGATAGACACATAGAATGGGGTGAGGGGAAGTATCCCAGGCCCTTCATGCTGACCCAACTCTGTCAGGGATAATAGCAACCTAGCTAATCCTGAAGAGGAATAAGGGAGACAGCCAAGGTCAGAGCTGGGTCTGAGAGAACAGTATGCAAGTTTCCTGTTATCCTACCTAATTCAATGTACTAGCAAGTGAAATGTCAACTCTGACTGCTGATTCTGGCTTTCTCACCTCAACTTCAAAGATTTCTTGAAAGAAATAAGTAAAATAGCAAAAGAGAAAGTGATTGTCATCCACTTTTCTCCTTTGTGAGTGGTTTTCTTCTAGGAGTTTAAGAACAATGCTTGGCTGAGCTGCTGGATGGAGCCACAGTGACGTTGTCACTCAGCAGTCTATAGATGTGTGCTGTCTGCACATGCTCCATAATTATTGTACAAACTAGCAATTTGTATACTCCAGTTATTTTTAACATAGAGTCTTGAAATAACTATAGATTCACAGGAAGTTGAAAAATTAGTGCAGAGAGAGAGAGAGTCCCATGCTTCCCCCACCATGCAGTGTTCTAGAACAATAGCCTTGGGATGTAACTACAACAAGTGCAATACTGGTAAGAAGCCCATTAACTTTGTTAGTAGAATACCACTTACAAGGAAATATTAAATGTTTCCTATTTCAATTTCTCCTACTTTCTTTCTCCTTACTCTTCTACACCTATACAGGAAGTACAGGTCTTAAGGAGATCCTAAATCACATTGGCATAAAGATACTGGTCTTATATACAGAGGGAGGTTGAGGAGATGCTACACACTTACTTCTTCCCATACTTGGCTTTAAGAATAGTTTTTATATTGAATTGCCTAGAGAATTTCCTGAGATAAGCTAAGGCCAATTCTAGTTATTAAACTGGCTATGACTATTATTACGACTGACTTGGCTTGCAAGACAGCTGATTTGCAGATGGGCCACATACTAGTCTGAAGGCAAAAGAAGTCCTGAATTCTTTATCCTGCCATCAATCTCATAGCATCTATATAATTTTGCAGTTCCTCCCATCAGGGGATGAAATCTAAAGCCCACCTTCTGAATTTGATTTGTGACTTGGGTTATTCAATGAGACAATAGGTGCCAGTCAGGTCCATGTCAAGACCTTAAGAGAACTTGCAATTTCATGCTTCTTTTATATACACATATATTTTATACATCTGTAGATAGAGGTCGAATCCAGGGTCTTTCACAAATTTTAAATTATATTCTACTTACGTCTCTGTACAGAGAGTTTAAACGTACTCTATCACTGAGCTCTACCCCAGCTCTTCCTCCCTTCCCTTGATCTTCATATGAACAAGATTAGGCCAGCATTCTACAGTACAAGAGACAATGTGGAATCCTGCTAGGATAACACAGCTGGAATTGTCTTGACTGAGCGAGGTAGCACATGGGCATGAGCCAACAGCACTGGAATCAGGTATGCCTACTCTAGCAGGAAGCTCTCAGTTCACATATAGATTTAGTCAGTAAATAAACATTGATTGTTGTTTTATAATTGCTTAGTATGCTATATTATTTTGATAGTAAGTTACCCCCCCAAAAAAAGGAGAGCCATATATATGGGACACTAAAAGATGCAGAAGACAAGAATTCTTAGCTGGAGGGTAGAATTGCCAGGTAATCACTAGGGTCAAGTGGCTGCTGTGTGATGTTTTCTTGGGTTCAAGTGACTATTACAAACAAAGAAGAGAATCAACTATAAGCTAAATAATGTCCTGCAGAAGGGAACAGAACTGGCGTGGGGCTAGCCTAGATGTTTCTAGAGGAATCTGGAGTAGACGATGGACATTTGTCTAGTCCTATCCATGAGAACCAGAGAAGACATCCACAAGAGAAGGCTGACTGATCAGGGGGAAGCTGCAGGAGCCCTTGGAGCTAACAGGGTCTCCTCAGTGTAAGGGAGCTCATTGTGTGGAACCATTGCTCTTCTGTAATTCTGGGGCTTCAATCATTGAATCACAAGTTCTTGGTGGATCACTACTGTGTCCACTGTGCCCCTCACACAATATTCCCTCATCCTGGATGTGGTGAGCTCCAATTAGTTCCTGTCCCTAGAGTTCACAGTTAAGTAAGAAGCCATGGTAGGACAGTTATGGACCAAGGTAGGAGAGAGGGCCCTGCAGAGAATGGGGAGAAAGGCATAGCCATCCTCATTTTCTTCCAAGGGCCTTGTGGTCCAAGGATTGTTGTTAACTTTCCACTGAACAGAACATGCAAGATGCTTTACATCACTCATCAAATGGCTTTTTGAGAACAGAGTCTTCATGCAGTGGTCAAAAGCAAAAATGGATCATAGAGAGCGCTTTTATGTCTCTTATCTTGGGACACTCTGTAGGGGCAGCAAGCAAAGAATACTAGAAACTATAAGGCTGGATAGATGAGCAGGGGTTGCTTTGGGGGGGGGGTCATTAATCTAAGAACATTAAGAAGGCATAGAAAGAAAACCATCAATATATTTGAGTCAAGTCAAAGTGCCACTTTTAGAGAATTCTCAACAGAGGAATATCAAATGGCTGAGACATACTTAAAGAAATGCTCAACATCTTTAGTCATCAGAGAAATGCAAATCAAAACAACTCTGAGATTCCATCTTACACCCATCAGAATGGCTAAGATCAAAAATTCAAGCGACACCACATGCTGGTGAGGATGTGGAAAGAGAGGAACACTCCTTCATTGCTGGTGGGAATGCAAACTAGTGCAGCCACTTTGGAAATCTATCTGGCGCTATCTCAGAAAACTGAGAATAGGGTTTCCTCAAGACCCAGCTATTCCACTCCTTGGAATATACCCAGAAGATGCTCCAGCATACAACAGGGACATATGCTCAACCATAGCAGCCTTATTCATAATAGCCAGAACCTGGAAACAGCCTAAGTGTCCCTCAGCAGAAGAAGGGATAAAGAAACTGTGGTACATTTACACTATGGAATACTATTCAACTATTAAAAACAAGGAATTTCCAAAATTTGTGGGCAAATGGATTGAACTAGAAATGATCACAATGAGTGAGCTAACCCAGAAGCAGAGAGAGTCAAATGGTATATACTCACTTATATCTGCATACTAGCCCAAGGGGCAGGTCCCATGAAAGTCTTCACTGACCAGGAAAGTGGGACAGAGGGGAAGACATCCTATTGAGACTCTAGGTGAGAAAAACATAGGAGATAGGGAAATAGATGGATCCAGAGGGTCCTAGAATCCTACAAGAAGAACACTATGATGGGTGGATCTGGGCCCAGGGGTTCTGCTCGATCTAAGGCACCAACCAAGGACAATACGTGCAGTCATCATCAAACCCCTACCCAGATCTAGCCAAGGGACAGAACATTCTCCACAGCTAAGTGGAGACTGGGGACTGACTTTCAAATGATCTCTGGTGCCCCATATTTGGCCACGTCCCCTTGTTGGGGAGGCCCAATGTCACTCAGAGGAAGGATAGCAGACTACCAAGAAGAGACTTGATACCCTAACATCATATTCAGGGGGAGGAGGTGCCCCTCAGTCACAGTCATAGGGAAGGGGAATGGGGTGAAAGCGGGAGGGAGGGAAGAATGGGAGGATGCATGGAATGGGATAAAAAATGAGATGTAATATGAATGATTTTATTTTTCAATAAAAATGTGTTGAATAAAAAAAGAAAGAAAAAACAAACAAACTAAAACAAAGCAAAACCCCAAACCAACAACAGCAACAAAATCCACTTGTTAACCTGGCAAGTCTTTTCTCTTATACACTATGAGAGTGACAGGTTCTCAAACAATAAAATGCCATTTCTAAGTGAAAAAACCAACCAAACAAACAAAAAAACCAAAGTGCCACTTTTTATTTTGCATGTTTTGTGTGTGTGTGTACATATTTGTGGGCCCATGCACACATGGATCCATGGTGGTGGGCAGAGGTAAACCGCAGTTGCCCCAGGTGCCGTCTATCTTGTGGTTTTGAGACAGGATCTCTCACTTGGCCTGGAGATCATTGATTTGCCTGTTTCTGCTGGCCAATGATCCCAGGGATTGGCCTGTCTCCACCTCCCCAGTACTGGAGTTGCAAGCACACAGCACCATGTCTGGATGTTTCTTTTTCTTTAACATGGGATTTGAGTCAGAATTCAGGTCCCCAAAAGCACTTTACCAACTGAACCATCTCTGCAGCCCTGAAATTTCCTTTTTTTTTTTTTTTAAATTGGTCATAAAACACCAGCATTGGTAGTTTCTTATGGTTCAACATATTTATGTCAGTGGGATCTTCAGCCTTTACCCATTAAGTTTAACTCTTTGCTAAGAAGAGTTATTGCCCCATTTTCTTGTCAGCAAGCATAGCTTTGGCACCAAGAAAGCAAAAATTGAGAGCTGTGGAGTCTGAGACCACAAAGGCTAAAGCCTCCCACACACTTAAGACACTGGCTTTTCATCACACCCTGAAGGTCCTTGTGGGCTTCTCAGGGTAGACTGCTACCTCAGATAGACCTCCTGGATGCCCAGGCGATATTGGAATCCATGAGTTCATAATAAAAATGGTAGAGTCCCAAGGTGTTGGGAGAATGTTCTCAGGTGATGTAATCAATCAGTCCTCCTGAGCAGAGCCAATTACAGGGCCTGGTGTTCTCCATTTTCAGGTGCTTCTGTGTGTGTGACTAGAATTTAGGTCATACCTCAACTGGACATCACCTCACTGGGACTTTTCATCTTTCATTTCACCAGCTCCCACTGACCGGTGTAGGAAGGCAAGTAAGGTCATTCAAGATAGTTACAGGATTCATGTGAAGAAAGCAGTGGTAGCATTTAACAGCGATCCTTCATCAACAGAGACACCAGAAACACCAGACAAGACCCTGACAAACTCTGCGACTCAGAGAACCAGAGAGTCCCCACTTCTCCCTATGTTAGAGAGATCCCAAGAAATCAGAGGTGACTTTCTACCTGGTCACAATGTGAAAAGCTGTTTTTAACGGTCAGGGATGGAGGATTTATTTCATAGTATTGTCTATGGGAAGAAAACAAATAGAACTTTCATATAAAATGAAATTTATTTGATTGATTTACGTGAGACAGTCTGCGTAGTTCAATATGGCTACCTCCACACAGGGGAGACTCAGAGCTGGATTTGAGAGGTTGAGTGTGCCTCAGGGGCTCCTCCAATCTGGAATTGCAGGTCTAAGGATTTCTCGGTGAACCACTGGCCTTCAGTCTGTATTGGGAGCTGGGAGAAGCTGGGCTCTGATGGCAGCAATGGCAGCAGCTGCAGGACAGAAAATTGCTAGTGAGACAGAGAGAAGGAAGTCAAAGACAGTGCTTTTCCTCAGGCCTCCTTTATCCTGACCGGAAGCTCTTCCTATTCCAGTTAACCTAGTCCAGAAAGTCCCTCACAGGAGTGCCCAGCCACTTGCCCCTCCCCTTCACTGCTTGCAGGTTTAGTCACACTGACAACCAAGGGTGGCCATCTCGGAAAGGCAGAGTGGGGCATGCATATTTAGTTTGGCTCCTGCTTTCTTGCCTGGAGCAAAATCGTTACTCTATTAAAAGTACCCAACTCCGCCACAGCCCCAAAAATCGAATAAAAAACATTGGAGCGAATCAAGAAGCACCCCAGCTTATGATAAAACTCCATATAAGCTTTCAGCAAGATCTGTCTCATTTTCTGAAGACTCTTTCAACAAAAGCTTGTTTTATCTTTTCCTTTCCTCGTGTTGACATATAATAATCTCTTAGATCACCTCCAATTGCCCATACCACATTCAGTAAATCAAATGCCAAGAACACAGTTTATGCTTACCTCTCCTCCTTCTCCCTCCTATGAGACCACTTGGTGAGGGATTGAGAGAGATGGAGTGGTGAGAGATGCAGTGGCGGTTAGAATATTTATTCACTTAGTGCTCATGCTATGGGGTTAATTTCTTCTCAGAGGAGAAAGTTAAATTTTTTCCCCACACTACATTATTAATATTAGCCTAGGGAAAGCATAACCATAGAGACAGGATACCAAAGTCAGTGAAGAACAGAATCCCATTGTAAAAACAGAAGCAAACAGCCAATATGCAGCGATTCTTCAAGGTTCAGGGTGACTTTGAGCAGGGCCTCTCAATAATAGAGGGAAATGAAGCTATCAGGGAAGCTTCAATGTGTCACCAGCAGAAAATCCGTGACTGTTAAAATTTAATATGTGCGATGCGAAGAAAATTGAAATGCCTGAATAAGAGAAAAGGCCAAAAGCCAAGTAGAAATGAAACCAGCACCAGAGAAGAGAGAGGGAGGGCAGGTGTGTGTCACTGCACTGGAAAATTCACTTCCTGTTATGAAAACTACGTTCAGGGAGATGGGGCTGTTCTCTATCACTGTGGACCAGGATGGGGGGCAGGGGGTTACACCTTTAGACAAATGATTAAGCCAAGCCTACTGGGAAAAAGAGGGAGGCAGACAGTTAGCATCCAGGGTACCTATTGTTGACCTTGTGAATGGCCCAGACATAGCTTCTTTCTCCTGGCTCTTCCTGGGTTACGGACAAGCTCCTGTTTAGAAATAATTCACCAGTGCAGGAGAACCCTGCACAAAGCTTTCCCGTCCCTTGTCAGCCTCTCTGGTTAAGGATCTGGGGAGCAGGTTAAGAGAGCTTAAATTTTCTCAGATGACTCTAGCTTGGGTCATAGTTGACATAAAACTAACCAGCACAGCCAGTAAAGGGGATTAGGGGAGAGGGATAACGGGGTTGGAGATGCTCCTCCCACAGCTGCACAGAAATAAAACATTCAGACTAGCACTGTGCTCCAGAACAGGCTTTAGAAATGGAGTAGGGGGCTGTGATGCAGTGGGGTGGAGTAGGAGAAAGATACTCCGTGGCATTTGACTTTGGTCCACCCAGCCAAGGGTGACAAACACCACGTCACCTCCCTCAAAGGAGTACGATGGCTTTTTGCTCAATGGTGGCCTCATGGTAATAATCATTACTTCAGTGAAGAGCTCCCAAGAGTTCTATGACGTGGAGTCACCGAGGGGCCCCACATTGTTTCTTTGAGTCTTTGTGTCTTTCTCTGTAAACTGAGGAAGGAGAGCAGGAAGCTTGTCTCAGGATGCCTAACTAGAAGCTTACAGAAAGGTAGAGTGAGGTGTTTCTAACTGTCTCTGTGAAAGAAGGGCCACTGAGCTGGAGAGATGATTAAATGGTTAAGAGAACTCTCGGCACAGTCACGAAGAGTAGAGTAAGGGCCCCAGCACTTTCTTAACAAGCTGGGTATCTGATCCCAACTCCAAGGTGAGTGGAGACAACAGGCTTGCTGCCTTCTAGCTTAGCTGAGAAAAAACATGAGCCTCAGCTTCATGGAGAGACCACTCCTCAAAGGAACAGGCAGAGATTAATAAAGGTATATACCCAGTGCCCTCTTCTGGCCTCTGAACACATATGCACTGGTGCAAGTGAACACATATGCGCATGCGCACATACATACATCATACATACATGCATACACACATATATGCACATACAGATACTAAATGTATCTTTTTTAAAAAAGAGAGTGCGAGAGAGGCTCTGTGCAGCCTATACTATCATCTTAGAAGCTGATGTACTTAGGAGCAGTATAGCACCATAGAAGGCCTGGGTCTTCTGCCTCTTCCAGGGAGATGATGTCACCAAGAGAGGCCTTAAGACTAGGGTGCCTAGAATGGCAGTTAGCTTAGTGGGTTCCCCTTCAACCAGAACCCAAGCCTAGCTAGTCAGCCCTTTGGATTCTATGAGGGTCCCAGGTTGGAAGCCCCTCAAGCAGCAGAGGGCAGGCAAACCATTGTCTGTAGAAGAGCATCTGGAGTTTCTTTGGGCCTCTTAAGGCACTGAAGCTTACAATACAGCAGAAAAAAATTCAAGTTAAAATGTCAGCCATTCTGCTAAGCACACACCTGTAGTGGATGTAAACATGTGTTTGTTTTTATCCCAAGTGTGGGATGTGAAACAGACTCGTGTGAGGGTGTGTGGTGTTTGTCCTTTAGAAAGAGGCTTTTAAGAGAACACATGGTGTTTGTCCACTGGAAGAGGAACTGCCTCTTGCAGGGGCATGGTCTTTGCCAACTGATAAACATCCTAGTATGGACTCTGAAAGGATACGTACATGTCACATATGAGCTTCAATACAAGAGGCTGGGCCTTTTGGTCTTGGCATCATTTCCCATCATTTGGCCGTTCATTGCTCCTCATCAAGAGGCTCCTAGAGAGAAATGCTCCAGAGAACCCTTCGAGGTTCTGGGTTCCTGCTGCTGCTCCACATTCCACCTGCTGGGGTTGCAGTCACCTTTGCTGAATTGCTGGTTTGCTGTTTAAGAGGTCTGCTGAAATCCTGACTACAAAGAGTGGAATTGCTCCAAGGAACTGAATCTAAAATGGTTGACTTCTCCTGTCCCCATTAACCCTCTTATCTCCTATCTAGGGTTGGTGGATCAGAAAGGAGGTATAAGCATTAAAGAAGGTCAAACAAAGTGGGTTTGAAAAAGTACAAGGCCTACACACAACCCAAAGACTGAAAACCTGTACTAATGAGCTGCGTAGAAAGTAAATGCCACTTTACAAAGCTACTTGGCATTCCCTACCAAACAGCCTAGAGACTGATCTGGTTTAAACAGGTTCCACAGAAATGTATATCACCAAAAACTTTGTATGAAGGATTGGAGAGATGTCTCAGTGGGTAAAGCGCAGCATAAGGATCTGAGTTTAGTCATAAAGTTAGCATCTAAGTGATCCTGAGAACACATAGTCAGTGAGGGGGGAGGAGGAAATGGGAGGGGAGGGAAACAGAAAGAAGGAAAAAGAAGGAAGAAAGAGAAGAGGAAGAAGAGGAAAAAGAGAGGAAGAGGAAAAAGAATAAGGAAGAGAAGAAGAAAGAAGAAGGAAGAGAAGAAGAAGAAGAGAAGAAAGAAGAAGAAGAAGGGAGAAGAAAGAAGAAGGAGAAGAAAAGAAAGAAGAAAGAAGAAAGAAGAAGAGAAGAAGAAGAAGAAGAAGAAGAAGAAGAAGAAGAAGGAGAAGAAGAAGGAGAAGAAGTTAGAAGTTATATATGTATGTAAGGTATGCTTGTAGCCTTACATACATGTACTGTATGAGCTGGAAACACTCATGTCACTATGGATGTTATTACACAAGGCAGAAGGAAGGAAAAGGCTGTGCTACACGTGACAGCACAGCTGGGTCAGAAATGCAATGGGGAGCAGAATCCGGACACCAAATAGGATGTGTATAATTTTGTGTGTGCAGGTTCTAGAAGAGTCAAAGGAGTCTCCAGTATAGTACAGACTGAGCCATCATCATCTTTAAAGAAAAGGGAACAGAGAATGAGAGGAAGGGGTTTGGGAGCTGTGGCAGCTGTCCTTCCTTTCTTCAGTGCTTCTTGCCTGGGTGTGTTCAGTTCCTAAAAACATACAGGGCTACACACTCACCAAGATACACACTTGGTGAGCTACACACTTGCTGGGCTGCACACTTGCTGAGCTACACACCCTCTGAGCTACACACTCACTGGGCTCACACTTAGAGTGTGTACGTCCTCTGTATATAGTGTATGTGCACACGATCTCCAAGTGACTTGCAGAAGTTAGGTGAGAAATGCTGGCATAACCCTGCTTCTACTTCTACATACAAAAGGACAAGCCAGAGATAAGAGGAGCTGATGACTCAAGTTAGTATCTGGGGTGCTTAGTATACACTTGGCGGGCATGGAGGGCAGCTGAGAAAGCTGGAGGTCCTCTCTTACTGGAGAGCTCAGATTTAACCCTCTTCACAGGAGTGAAGATATTCTAAAGCTACCCTGGACTCTTCCTTCTGACACTCAGGACTTTGAAGCAATCTAATAAAAAGAAGTGAACTGGACTTCACCCAAGAATCTCTTAAAGGGTAAAGGTGAGAGAAGGAATTTGTCTCTTGGAGGAAGAGTTTGCACTGTTCTGACAACTTGTCCAGCTACCTTGCGTGGAGACTGGGGCAAAGATGATATTGATGGGCAGGACCCTCCTTTGACTAGGACTGCTTAGCTTTGCTTAGCCTTGCAATCGGTTGAAACCTAGATTCCATGCTAAAATCCCAAAGATGGATGCAGAGAGGCCTCACGGGACCCATTGGTTCCTCTTCCCACTATGGCCACATTGTCAAAAGTAAATCTCCACTACCTGTTTTACATTGTGACTGCTCTTGTTCTTTGGTTCTTTTGATGACTGATCGCTGAGGTTAGCTGGTGCTTTAGGGTTGCCAAGGCCCAGATTTTGCCTTTTATGCTGTTAATTAATTGGAAAGTGGACAGCAGATTTTTGTGAATGAAGACACAACTTCCTTGGCTCCATCACCTGTACAGTGGTCACTACCTCTTGTCCTCTATCTGTGGTTCTCATTTATTGCCTTGTAGGGCAAACTGAGAGGATGGTTGCTGATGAGTGATATGTGCTACAAATGATACATCCCAGAGAAACAGGGATGGGTAGACATGCAGCCAAGTGTAGCTCTAGAGGAATCCCAGGCTGTGAAGAGGATTCTAGTCCTGGTCAAGAAGGAAACCAGAGTGTTATCTAAACATTTGAGTTGGGTATGTTAAGATGGAAGCCATAAATTAAACAACTTAGCCTGAGCTGAAGTTTCTCTGAAAGAACAGAGAAAACAGCTACAGGTTCACCTGAAGAGGTGTTATTTAAAGAGTACATTAGGATTTCTAGATTGCTAAAAATGTCTACAAACACCCCAGTTTATGACTTCAAACCATAGTACAAATGTTCTAAAACTGGTGGAGAAATTCTGTTTCAAAATGCTACATTATTTGAAGGAGGGTAAAAAGAACTTTTTATAAGCCAACCTATAAAATGAGGCTTTGAAATAAACTTTTGGAGGCTTGATAAGACTAGGAAAAGGGGCCAGAGTCCCTATAGCTGAGGTCAACAGAAAACTGTGACAGAGTTCTAAGACACAGAGGTGAACTTTTTGTGCTTAGCTTGAATGTGATGTCTACGGCAAGAATCTAGACACTATTTGCAGTATTTACAAATGTGTTGCTCATATTCACACTCATTCTGAACCAAGCTTAGACAAACACACACACACACACACACACAGCCCACAGCCACACATATACACCACAACCACACATACACACTGAAATACCTGTGACAATCCCAGTTTCCGATATGAAATGACCATATTTCCATGCAATGGCCTCCTTTCTAATGGTTTCTTCATCAAAAAGTGAGCTCTTGATCTGGCAAGATGGCTTAATAGGTAAAAAGCATTTGCTAAAAAAAAAAAAAAAAAAAGCTTGATGACTTGAGTCTGATCCCCAGAATCCATGTAAAGGAGGAAGAACAAAATCAGCTCCCTGAGCCACACACAAACACACAGACACACACACAGACACACACACAAACATACAGACACATACACACAAACACAGACACACACACACACACACACACACACACACACACACACACACACACACACACACACACACCAGGAAGCAGGAATTCCAAGAATAGTTCTTGGTCAAAAGTGGGAAACTAGAATCCTCTAATTGCCACTGATAGGGATATGACATTGCATGGACAACAGTATAAAAACCAACACTGCTCCCACCAACATGGTGTATCTTATAAGGACTGAGTCTGAGACAATGATACTAAGGGCAGATGGAAGAGAAGTGGAACGAGAACGACAGGGTAGATGCTCATGTTCCACCTAGGAAGAGGAACATACTAAGTAGAAGCTAACAGTGCGGATGGCACACTGTAGTATGACCACCAGGGGAGAGAGGGCACAGGGTCACAATGAGAGAGAAAGAGGAGAGGAGAGGGGAAAGGAGGGGAGGGGAGGAAAGGAGAGGAGAGAGGAGGGGAAGGAAGGGGAGGGGAGAAGAAGGGAAGGGAGGAGAGGAGAGGGGGGAGGGGAATGGAGAGGAGGGGAGGGAAGGGAAGGGGAGGGGAGAGGAGGAGAGGTGAGGAAAGGAGGAAAGGGGAAGAGAGGGGAAGAGATAAGGAGGGGAGAGGAGAGGAGAGGAGGAGGAGGTCAGGAAGCAGAGGGAAAGGCAAAGCAGGAGAAAGAAACATCTCTGTTTGAAAAGTGACTCTCGGTAACATATCAAAGGGCACAGGCAGCCTGGGCAGAGCGAGAGGTGGAGCCTGTGTTGTAGCCCTCAAGCTGGGACCAGAAGGCATGTGTATCCAATAGCACTCCATCTGCATCTGTGATTAACTGCTTTTGAGGAAAGCTTTATTCCCAGTGGGAAAATATCAGAACATGAAAAAAATAAAAAATAAAAAATAAAAAATGACTGCTTGTCAAACAAATAGAAAAGGAAAGGAGAGCTGGCATACGGCATTAAGAGAAAAATCTGCAGATTAAAACCAAGATTCTTACCCCCGGAGATTCTTGGTCCTTGAGGCCCCTGTGACATCAGTCAGTGTAGGAGAGACACAGAATGACAACAGTAACTAAGATCATTGGGCACTTGGTGTGCACTGGAATGTCCATCTTACCACATGATCCTGAAAATAGCATGGAGGCAGAAGCTCTGCATATTCTTGCCCCAAGAGACAACAGGGAGTGGAAACTGTAATCCTCAGAAGACAAGAGCAATCCATCCATCTCCATCCATCGCCACAGAGGCCAGTAAGAAGCTCCACGAAATGATCTTTAGTGTCATTTTCTTTTCTACAGAAGAAAATAGTAGCAAAACCTTATTTGCATCTAATTGGGAAAAAGACGTGACTCTTTAACCCAAAAGGTAGTTCTAGATTCAATGTAAAATCAAGGAATCAAGGTGTTAGTTGTGAAAATGTGTGACATGGCATATTCATTTGTTTTCAAAAGATTCATTTTTATTCCTTGTTATTCTTCTTGAATGTATGTCTTGTGTGTGCCTTGTGCTGTTGGAGGCCAGAGGACTCAGATTTCCTGGAACTGACAGAGTTCTGAGCTGCCATGTGGGTACTGGACCCTGAACCCAAGTCCTCTGCAAGAAGAATAAGTGCTCTTAACCTCTGAGCCATCCCTCTAGCCCCACAAAACATATTATCTTATTTTCTTTTAAGATTATAATATAGTTCAATATTTTCCCTTTCCCCTTCCTTCCCCTAAAACCTCCCATATGCCCTTTCATGCAGTCCCGCAAATTCATGGCCTCTTTCCCCCACTTAAGTCCCATTGTTCACTTTGTATAACATTACTTGCACGGTTTTGGGGATGAGCTACTAGGCACTGGGCAATCGGTTGGTGTGCTCTTCCTGGGAAAGACCACCTCTCCTGATCCCAGCTTTCTTTAGTTGCCTATAGTTCTTTGTGTAGGGTTGAGGCCTTGAAGGCTTTTTTTGTTTTGTTTTGTGATTTCTGGTTTTTTGTTTGTTTGTTTGGTTGGTTTATTTTGGCACGTCTATTAGTGTTGTCTCTGTTCAGCTTTTGTTCTGGCAGTGTTGATGAGATCTTATGGGTGTAGGGTTTTATATTAGGAGACATTATCTTACAGAGAGCTCCTTAATTCTCTGACTTGTACAATCCTTCCACTCAAGAGTGCACAGCATATACCTCCTGGACAATTAACTGGCTGAATAGCGGTCACCCCAAAGGACATAGTATGGGTTGCAGTGGTTTTTCCTCCTGTTCCCAAGCTCCGAGAATAATGACTCATGAGACAATGAGCCTATAGCTAGGTTCGTTCCCTGATGAGCTCATAACGTAACAACCTATTTATTCTAATCTAAGTTATGGCATGTGGTTGGTTAACTCTGCTCAGGTACCATGCATCTGCAAATATCCCATGCAAAGCTCTATCCCAGAATTTTTTCTGTCTACTACATGCCCTACCTTCTACTCTACCCTTTCCTATAGGCCATAGTTTTAGGGTTTTTGTTGTTGTTGTTGTTGTTTTTTTGGTTTTTTTGTTTTGTTTTGTTTTTGTGGGACAGGATTGTTTTTGTTTTGTTGGATTTTTTGTTTTGTTTTGTTTTTAGACAGGTGTTGCATCTGTACAGTACACAAGAGGATCCTCCTTCATACAGGTCCTAATCCTTAAGGCTTACCTCATATGGCTAAAGTCACTTTGCACGCAGTTTAGGATCTTGTTAATGGTTCGACAACCCTAGTTTAAGGAGCCCTACCCTGAGTGGAGAAATCCTAAAAACTGTCTGAGGCCCAGTGGCACAAAGGACTAGCCAAAGAGTGGGTGGCAGGAAAGGGCCTGAGACAATTCAGAACACAACATGTCAGTCTTGTGAAAACAGTACTTTCAGGAGAGAGGTGGGGACTTCGCAGCAGAGGACTTGGCTGTGAACGGAAAGGAAGGAACAGATGGTGAGAACTAAGGGTCCTAGAAACACAAAAGAAAGCCGCACATTTGGTGAACGTCAGCCTCCACAACCGAGTGTTTATTAAAGAAAATGTGCCTTCCCACACCATGAGAAGAAGGAGCTTGAATGAAGGAATCTGGGATACTAAGCAAACTCACTCCCGAATTGAAAATATCACCTTGTTTCCACTGCGCTAGAAAGATAACTGTGCACTTCAATAAACAACATGAGAGTCTGCATACACAGTGCTATGGTTTGGATGTGAAATGTCCCCCATGGACTATTGAGTTTGAACACTTGGGCCCCAGCTGGTGATGCTATTTTGGGATGTTTTGGAACCTTTAGGAGGTGGAGTCTAGATAGCAAAAGTGGGTTGTCTGAGGATGGACCTTGAGGTGGCTAGCCTGCCCCCAAATCCACATTGAGCATTCTGCTTCCAGAATGCTGACAATGCAAACAGCTGCTTCGTCCTTCCAATGCTGCAGCCAGAATCTGTTCTCGATCCTTCTGCACTGTGATGGACTGCCTACTCTCAAACCGTGAACTAGAAATATACCTGGTGTCCTTTTTAGTTGCTACGTGTCAGACATTTGATCCTTGTGATAGGAAATTTAACTAAAGTACATAGTAAGCTACAGTGAGAAGGAAACAACAAACACAAAATTTAATAAGAAATCAGAACTTTCCTTTCCCAAACATGTGACACTTGCCTCTCAGCTAAAACTGTGCCCCAGAGCTACCCAAGGGCAAACACATTAAACCACAATGGACACCTCAAGAGGTTCCAGAATCTTTGGCCCAGAAGACAGTGAGATAAGAGTGGACACAAATCACAAAATCACTGAAAAAGACTAGCTTATAAAAGGTATGTTGGGGACCCATATGGAGACCGAGCTGCCTATAGGCTACATCTCAGTGAGGGGCCTAGGTCCTCTCCATGCATGGTCTTTGTATGAACACCACCATTCTTTAAAGGAAAGGATAAGAGAAGAAAAAACACAGGAAGCTAGTCCATCATGGCTGCCGATTGGCTACAATTAAAAACAAAGAAAATACTGTGTTGGCTTGGATGTAGAGAAATCTTGGAGAATTTGGCAGTGTGTCTAGACTCTCTTCATTGTGTGCTTAGTAGAACAGTGACTCGAATAAGTGAGGGAAGGGTGCTTAGGAGACGAGGGTGGGACGGCCCTTGTAGCATGGGTAGGCATGGATTGGAGGAGAAGGCTTTGAGGAGCTAGGAGCTTCTGGCTGGGGCTTGTCAGGGCACCCTTCAGCTCAGGAGCACCATCTAGCTTGCAGTTCATCATACCGTGGTGATGGTGTGGCCCTCTCTTCATCACTGAGACCTTTAGCAAGTGTCAGTTTGCAGTAAATACCCAGCCAAGTGGCAGGAACTACCCAAAGGCTCTCCATGAGCACAGGAGCTTCGCAGCTATTATAGGCTGCTCACAAAGCACGTCAGTGTTAACCCCAGGGCTTTGAAAAATGTAGGGGCTTGGATCCTACCTCCAGAATTCATGATTCAGAATTAGAATCTGTATTGCATCTCTAATGAGTCTTCAGTGACTGGGGCCGTTTCTGCTTCAGATACAGCACAGGGAACCGCACCGACAAGACAGCATCAGTGCCATTTGAACACCTGTGATCTTATTACAGCACAGACTCTGTCTGACTCCCAGGTTCAGGGAAGGGGCCCCGAGAGCCTGCTTTTACCCCCAACCTCCCAGAAAATATGACCTGAGGACATTGTGCCATATTCAACAAATGTGGTTTTGAAGCCCATCTGCACTATGGAATCATACAGGAGGGAGTTAAAATTCTCCACACCTCGGGCCCACTCTAGAGTGAGCGATTCTATCGGAATTTCTCAGGAGAGACCAGGAGTTAAAAAGCTTCCTGAGTTTCCAGAGTGAAGAGGCCTTTTCTACTGTCAGCTCCTCCGACATAAAAAACATTCATACCATTTCTCTATCCCTCATCATGTTTCAAACTCTGTGTGTGTGTGTGTGTGTGTGTGTGTGTGTGTGTGTGTGAGAGAGAGAGAGAGAGAGAGAGAGAGAGAGAGAGAGAGAGAGAGAGAGAGAGAGAGAGAGAGAGAGAGAGACAGAGACAGAGACAGAGAGACAGAGAGAGACAGAGACCGAAAGACAGACAGACAGAGAGACAGACAGACAGAGAGACAGAGACAGAAAGACAGAGACAGAGACAGAGACAGAAAGACAGGGAGATAGAAAAATACAGAAAGAGGGGAGAGGGATGGAGAAACAGACAGAGAGACAGACATGGAGAGGGGGGAAGGAGGGAGAGATGGGGATGAGAGACAGACAGAAAGAGAGAGAGAGAGAGAGAGAGAGAGAGAGTAAGTCAGCTTATGTGTAGAGATGTCTTACTGTCTATTGCTCTGAGGAGGCACCAAAGCAATTTATAGAGGAGAGAGTTTAGTTTCAAAGGGCTAGTCCATGACCACTGTGGCAGGGAACATGGCAGCACGCAGGCATGGTGCTGGAGAAATGGCTCAGAGCTAACACATGGAGGCAACAGACACTAGGCAGAGAGCAAGATCTCACTGGGAATGGCATTGCCTTTGGAACCCCAAAGCCTGCTCTCAGTGACACACCTCATCCAACAAGGCCCCACCTCCTATTCTTTCTCAAACATTGCACAAACTGAAGACCAAACATTCAAACATATAAGCCCAACTGGAGACCAAACATTCAAACATATAAGCCTATGGAAGCCATTCTCACTCAAACAGGTGGTATAAAGTATAAACTCCTTCCCTTCCATCTTGCTCAACAGTCTCTTTTTCACTGTGATCCCTAGGCTAGCTGACCTAAGACTTGGGGGGGGGGGCTTTTCTTGTCTCTGCTTCTTTGCAGAATATGGGGTGTGGGACTCTGTACTCAGTTCCTCACATAGGCCTGGTGAGCAGTTTACCCAGTAAGTCACCTTCTCAGCCCTTACAGTCCCATTTCTGCAAATGGCTTAACTGCCTTTCACATTTCTCCTTCGGTAGCCTGCAGAGTTTCCTTCTGCACCAAAGATGCTAGCATGGGGAAGGGGGTGGGGAGTTCCATGTCAGCACCAGCTCAACTTCTCTGTGTTCAACGAGTTGAGTAGGTGTGGTCTTCAGCAGTGGGGCCTTGGCCTCTGTTTGAGGAGTTGTTGGAAACATATTTGGCTGTATGGAGATGCCCATGGGACCGTTACAGCCAATAACTGAATTAGATATGACCCAATCCAGGACTGGAAACTTCATTTGGTGGCAATGCTCAGTTGATACTCTGTCTCCTCCATTACTTCGCCATTTCATTAACAGTGTCTTCATGTACATATATTTTAGAAAGCTTATACTGTATTAGGTTTTTATACAATCCCTCCAATGGCCCTTAATTTTAGCTGTCTCTCCCTCTGTTCCCTCTCTTGTCCCCATCACACCTCCTCTTCTCCATTTTATCGTCCCGTTCTGGTGTCCCACACCCATCCATCCATCCATCCATCCATCTATTTTATTACCTTTCCTAGGGAATCTATCTGTACCTCCCCATCCCTTACTCTATACTCTGTTGTTTTACAGTTTGTACCTTGATTATCACTGGATTAACAGCTAATATCCATATATAAGTGTCATACCATATTGGTCTTTCTGGGTCAGGGATACTTTGAAATAGGCCTCCAGACCTCAGCACAACTGACTCCTTGATGGAAATACCATTCAGACCATAAAACACAGCAGCACCTGCTAAAACAAAAACAACAACAAAACAAAAACAAACACAAAAATGCAATTCGCCTAAGTCCATAGTTTGAGGAAAGTTTCTAAATGCTCTAACCTTGTTTTTTGGCTTCTGTAGTTCTGCTGTGACTGACTGACCTTGTTCACTAAGGTTATGGGCTTGGGGCTTAAAAGTTCACCCCTAAAAAGGCTTGGGACTACACTGGGATCCCTAACACCTGGAATAGTCACTGGCTGGTGAATCAAGATTTTCTGTTAGCTTAAGCTCATGTCTGAGTAGTCTTTGGTGGACACCCCACAATATATCTCACTCAGGATGATTCTTAACTACTTCTGTCCATTTACCTGCAAGTTTCATGATTTCTTTCTTTATTTTTATTTTCTGAGTAATAATCATTGTGTAAATGTACCAATTGTTTGTATCAATTCTAATGTCTAGCTTGTTTTCTCTTTCTGGCTATTATAAAGAGGACAGCAAATAACATGGTTGAGCAAGTGTCTCTGGGGTAGATAGAAGTGGCTATAGGATATTTGCCCAAAAGTGGTATAGCTGAATCTTGAGGTGGATCAAGTCCCATCTTCCTGAGAAACTGCACCACTGATTCCCATACAATGTACAGGTTTACACTCCTACTGTCAAGGGATGGGTCTTCCCCTTGCTGACACTTGTTTTACTGATATTAGCCATTCTGACTAGAATAAGATGAAGTCTCAAAGTAGTTTTGATTAGTATTTCCCCAATGGCTAAAGATGTTAAGCATTTCTTTGTTTCTCAGCCTTTTGAAATTTCTCTTCTGAGAAATTTTTTTGGATCTGTACCCCAATTTTAAATTGGGATATTTGTTTTTTTTTTTTGATATCTAGTTTTAATTTTTTCTTTATACATTTTGAATATTAAACTTCTATTGGATGTGTAGTTGGTAAGAAATCTTTTCCCATTCTGTAGGCTGATGCTTTGTCCTAATGACAATGTCTGTTGCCGTACAGAAACTTTTCCATTTCATGAATTCCAATTTATTAATTGTTGATTTTAGTGCCTCTGATAATGGTGTTCTGTTCGGAAAGTCTTTTCCTGTGCCCATTGGCTATTCAAGGCTATCCCCCACTTTCTTTTGTGTCAGATTCAGCATATCTGGTTTTATGTTAAGGTTTGAGCCATTTGAAGTTGAGTTTTGTACAGGGTGATAAGTATGGATCTATTTGGATTCTTCTACACACAGCCATCTAGTTTGATGAGCACCATTTGTTGAAGATGCTATCCTTTTTCTATTGGATAGTTCTCATTTCTTTGTGAAAAAAATAGGTGTCCAGATTTATGTCTGGGTCTTCAACTTGACTTCATTAACCAATGCATTTGTTTTTGTGACAGTATCACTGTTTTTATTAAAATTTCTCTATAGTACAATTTGAGAACAAGTATGGTGATAAATACTTTCAGCAGATCTTTTATTATTCAGGACAGTTTTAGCTATCCTGTTTTTTGTTTTTGTTTTGTTTTGTTTTGCTTTCTGCTTTTTGTTTTTGTATTTCTATATAAAATTGAAAATTTTTCCTTTTAGGATCTGTGAAGAACTGTGTTGGAATTTTGTTGGGGATTACATTGAATCTATAGATTGCTTTTGGTAGGATGGTGATATTTACTATGTTAATCCTACAGAACCCTGAGCATGGGAGATCTTTCCGTCTTCTGATATCTTCTTCATTTTCTTCAGTGACTTGAAGATTTTGTCACACAAGTATTTTATTTGCTTGGTTAGAGTTATATCAAGATAATTTATATTGATTGAGGTTATTGTGAAAGGTGATGTTACCTTGATTTTTCCCCAGTTCATTTGTCATTTGTATGAATGAGGAATACAGATTTGACTGAGTTAATCTTGTACTCAGCCACATTGCTGAAACTGTTTATCAGCTATAAGAGTTTCTGGTTGGAATTTTTAGGGTCACTTGTGTAGATTATCATGTCATCTACAATTAATGACTTTTTAGCTTCTTCCTTTCCAATTTTCATCTCATTGATCTTCAGTTGTCTTATTGCTCTAGCCAAGGCTTCAAGTACTATATTGAAGAGCTATGGAAAGAGTAGACAACCTTGTTTTGTGGCTGTTAGTGGGCTGCTTTGGGTTTCTCTCCACTTAAGCTGTTGTTGGCTATAGGCTTGCTTAGTTGCCTTTCTTATGATTAGGTATATCCCTGTAACCATAATCTTTCCAGGTCTTTTACTATGAAAAGGTCTTGGATTTTTGTCAAAAGTCCTTTCTGCATGTAATGTGATGATCATGTGGTTTTCGTCTTTTGGTTTGTTTATGTGATAAATTACATTTACCTATTTACAGATTAATCATCCTTGCATCTTTTTGATCATGGTGAATGCCCTTTTTAATATGCTCTTGAATTCTGTCTGCAAGTATTTTATTTGTAATTTTTGCATCATGTTCTTAAGGGAAATTGGTCAGCAATTCTCTTTCTTTGTTGGGTCTTAGTGTGGTTTGGGGATCAAGATAACTGTGGCCTCATAAAATGAACTGGGCAGTGTTCTTTCTGTTTCTATTTTATGGAATAATTTGAGGAGTACTGGCATTAACTTTTCTTTGAAACTCTTGTAGAATTCTGTGCTAACACCACCTAGCCTTGGGTTTTTTGTTTTTGTTTTTGCTTTGTTTTTGTTTTTTGCTTGGGAAAATTTTAATTACTGCATCTATTTCATTGGGGGTCATAAGTCTATTTAAATTGCTTATCTTATCTTGATTTAAGATTGTTAAGTGGTATGTATTGAGAAAATTATCAATTTGCTTTAGATTTTCCAATTGTTGGAGTACTGGTTTTTAAAACATGTCGTTATAATTATCTGGATTTCCTAGGTGTCTGTCTGTTGTTATGGCCCTCTTCTCATTTATAATTTTGTTAATTTGGATCCTTCCTCTTCCCTTTAGTTTATTTAGATAATGGTTTATCAGTATTTTATTTTCTCAGAGAGCCAACACTTTCTTTCATTAATTTTGTGTATTGTTTTTACTTGCTTCTTTCTACTTTAATTCTTTCAGCCCTGAATTTGAGTATTTCTTGCTGTCTGCCTCTTTTGAGTGTAATTTTTTTCTTTTTGTTCTAGAGATTTCAGGTGTACTATTAAGTTGCTCCTGTGAGACCTCTGCAATATATTTATATATACCTTAGTGCTATGAACTTGCTTCTGAGAATCACTTTCATGGTGCTCCATAAGTGTGGGTATGTGGTGAGCTCACTTTCATTCAATTTTAAAGTCTTTACTTCCTTTCCTAATATCTGTCTTGACACGTTTTTCATTCAGTAGAGAGCTGTTCAGTTTCCTTGAGTTTGTACGCTTGCTGTTGTTGTTGATATCCAGTTTTAGTCTGTGGTGGTCTGATAGGATGCAGGGAGTTATTTAAATTTTCTTGCATTTGTTGAGATTTGTGTTGTGTACAAAGTCTATGGTCAGTTTTGGGAGCAAGTTCTATGAACTGCTGAGAAGAAGAAATATTCCTTTGTGTTTGGGTGAAATGTACTATAAATATCTGTTAGGTCCATTTGGTTTATAACCTAGGTTAGCCTCCCCTAGCCCCCACTATGATTCTCTAGCTTTTGTGTGGATGGTGAGAGTGATAGAGTGGGGTATTGACGTCTCCCACTATCAGCATGTGACAGTCAATATGTAGTTTATTCTGTAGTAGTACTTCTTTTACAGAGCTGGGTGAGTTTGTGTTTAGTACATAAATGTTAAGAATGTCAATGTCCTTTTGGTGTATTTTTTCCTTTGATAAGTATGGAGTGTCCTTCCCTACCTCTTCTGACTAGTTTTGGTTTGAAGTCTATTAGTTAGATATTAAAATCACTGTACCATCTCGTTTCTTAGGTCTGTCTTCTTCTTCTCTATTTTCTTAAAATATTTTTCGATCCTTTCTACCATGAGCTGACATCTATCCTTGATGTTAAGGTATGGATTCTGAATGGAGCAGAAGGATGGATCCTGTTTTTGTATCTCTACTATTAATATGTTTTTTTAATTGTGGGAATGATACTTTTAATGTTGAGAGAAACCAATGAGCAGTATTTGTTGATTCCTGTTATTTTGTGTTTGTGGTGGGTGTATGTAGGTGTATATGCATGTGCCTCTGTGTGTGGGTGTGTGTCCTTCTCTTTTGATATGCTGGTCTGGGATTATTTATTTCCCATTGTTTTTTGGGTGTGATTAACCATTAGGTTGGAGTTTTCCTTCTAGTGTTTCTGGGGGAGGCTGGGTTTGAAGATAGACATTGATACATTTGGTTTTATCATGGAATGTCTTATTTTCTTCATCTATTGTGACTGAAAGTTTTTCTAGGTATAGTAGTCTAGGCTTCCATCTGTAGTCTCTTAGAGTATGGAGAACTGGCTGTTAGAGTCTTCACTGAAAAGGCAGATAGTATTCTAATAGGTCTATCTATGTGTTACGTGTTTATGTTACGTCTTTTTCCCTTGTAGCTTTCATTGTTCTGTATGTTTTCTGTTTTATTTTGTGCCAAGGGAACTTTCTTTTCTTGTCCAGTCTATTTGGTGTTGTACATCCCTCTTGTACCTTTATAAGCAACTCCTTCTTTAGGTTAGGGGAATTTTTTTCTTCTACGATTTTTATGCCTCTGACCTGGGATTTTTCTTTCCCTAGTCCTATTATTCTTAGATTTGGTCTTTTCATAGTGTCCCAGATTTTCTGAATGTTTTGTTCCAGAACTTTTTTAGATTGAACATTTTATTTGATTGAGGGATCCACTTGGTCTATCTTGTCTTCAGTGCCTGAGATTCTCTTTTCCAGCTCTTGTCCTCTTGCATTCTGTTGCCTCTGAGGTTCCTGTTCGAGTTCCTAAGTTTTTCCTTTCCAGATCTCCCTCAGTACATGTTTCCTTTATCAATTCTTTTTCTACTTTCAGATCTTGAACTGTTTTATTCATTTTGTTCTACTGTTTGTGTTTTCATAGATTTCTTTAAGGGATGCATCCATTTCCTCTGTAAGACTTCTATCATATTCATAAAGGCTATTTTAAGGTCTTTGTCTTGGGCTTCAGCCATGTCACAATTCTCAGGGTCTGCTGTGGTAAACTAACTGGGCTCTAGTGTTGACATCATGCCCTGGATATCTTGATTTTGTGTGTGTGTGTGTGTGTGTGTGTGTTTATGCTGAAGTCTAGGCATCAGAGTTTGGGAAGGTTGTAACTCTAGGTGATGAAAACTGGTCTTGTTTTTGTTGAGTGGATCTTTTTGCTCTTTGGTCCTGCTGCCCTCTGTGGTTCTTAGGAGAGTGTGGTGGCTGTATGTTGCCTGGTAGGCAATTCTGCTTGGATCCTGATAGATGGGTACACTGGGAGGTTCCAGGTAACACGTAGTTCTAGGTTTGGGGATCTGACCCTTAGGAATGAGGATGGGCCAGGAGAGGGAAGTTGAGGAGGTACAAGGTGGGGAGGAAATCAAGGATGTTCCACCAGGATCTGCTTAGTCCCCTGGGAATGGGGCCCAGGCGTGATCAGAGGCTGAAGCAGATGGTCAGCTACAGAGCTAGGTATGGTACTGGGCATTGAATTAGGAGGAATGAAGGGAGAGCTGAAGATCTGCAGTTAGCCTAAGTGTTTTCCTGGCCTAACTGGCCTGAGGGCTCCCAGGGAACAGCTATGGACTTGGGGGCTAGGATACAGCAAGGAGTCGGCGGGGGGGGGGGGGGGGAGGAAGTTTATAGTGGAAGTTCTGTGTGACTTACTGCAGAAGGGAGCAGAGAGGAGCCACAAGAGGTGGGATTTCTGTTGCAGAAGGGAACACCTTGATTTCCTCCCCACCTTGTACCTCCTCAACCTCCCTCTCCTAGCCCATCCTCATTGCTAAGAGTCAGATCCTCAAACCTAGAACTACATGTTACCTGGAACCCCCCCAGCGTACACATCTATCAGGATCCAAGCAGAATTGCCTACCAGGCAATACACAGCCACCACACTCTCCTAAGGACCACAGAGGGACTTGAGGGAGCAGAGAGAGATTTGAAGATCTGCAATTAGCTCACCAGCTTCTCTGGCTGGAGAGGCCTGATGGTTCCCAGCTCACTTCAATACTTAGACCAGCCTTCTTTCATCCTGCCGTGGACTGACCATCCCACACTCACCACCTTGCCTCATTCCTCATGTCACGCCTCACAACCCTTGATGTCTAGCTATTACTTTTGTACACTGCGCCATGTGAATGTGCCAGTTTGTAGATAGTTGACTCCATTTATCTTTGCTGGTGTCGAGCGCATCGGACTCCCCTCACCTGCTTTAGAAACCTAACTCATAAATGCAGCTCAAATGATTTTGGTGGCGGCGCTATTAGACTTTCATTGCATTTTCTGCAGCTGGAAGTTGGAGAACTTCTGTCTTGGGTAGTTACTATCCTAAGCCACTCAAAGTCCCAGCTTGCCCTTGTGCATTTGTGTTTTTCAGTGAAGACTAAGTCCCACCCAGCAATTCCACATGGCATTGTTAATCTGCCCCATGTCTCTGCCTGATGAGATCTTTCTGAATCCTGATTCTGTCATTCAGCACCACCATTCTAATCGTTCTGTCTCGGCTTTATGACATACCCATTTTTCATAAACTCGCCTCTGTAGCTTCTGCCAAGTTATTAATTAAAATGTTGAACAGATGGGGCCAAAGGCAAGCTTTGTGGCAAGACACTGGAGAGGCATCTCCGAGCTGTTGTGGAGCCTTTAATTAGGGCGGTTTAAGTGGCTGCACGCCCACCGCAGTGTGAGTGTGGTTTTGTACCTCTCACATCACCATAGTGGCAGTGTATTTCATTAGAGAGCATGCTAACCTCCTTAAAGGCCCGGTGTTGCAATTACTACAAATGTCTAGTCTACCAGCCCTACGGAAAAGAAAATGGAGTTGAATTAATTTCTTCGAAGCACATTCTAAGTTCCAATAATTTCTGCTTGCTGTCTAAAGATATGCCCAGAGTGAAATTCAAGTTTATTGTCTGTAGCGTAGAAAAGTAATCCTTCGTGTATGCCTGCTTCTATGTGTGTGCGCATCTACTTTCCTGTGAGTACCCATATGTGTGTGGGTGTGCATGGAGGATGGGTGACTACCTTCAAGAACACTGTCAACTTCCCTGGTGTGTTGTCTTTTATTGGCCTGGAGTACACCAATTAGTTTATTCAAGCTGTCAAGCAAGCTGCAGGGATCCTCCTGTTTCTGTCTTTACAATTCTGGGACCACGGATATATGTATATTTATGTTCTGTATTAGTTACTTTCTGATTGCTATGATATCACGCCATGACCAAAAGCCACTTATGAATGTATTTTGCCTTATAGTTCCATAGGAATAAGTGTAGGTCATAGCAGGGAGGCATGACCTCAAGGCTAGCCATAGTGGCAGGAGCAGGAAGCCCAGAGTAAATATTTTCACCAAAGGCACCAAGCAGAGAGAGCAAACAGGAAGCACGGTGAGGCGATATACTCTCGAAGTCTGTCCCAAAAATGTCCTCCAATAAAGTTGCACTTCCTGAGCCTCCTGAGACATTACCACAAGCTGAGGACCACATGCTCCAATGCCTGCAGCCGATAGGAGACATTGCGCATTCAACCCTTCCTGTTTGTGAGACAAGCGCTTTACTGTGCCATCTCACTGTCAACGAGAGAAAATCAAAATGGTGGGACATTAGAGCAAGGAAGTAATAGCTGGGAAGCCATGTTAATCAGACTGCAGAGATTTCGGTGGGTACCTGTGCCCACATGTAAACTGACCTTTAATATGTAACTAGCCCCTGCCATCTTCCCCACACTTGCCAGAGACTAAAACCAAGTCCAATACTTTAGCTAACAAAATAGCTTAACTGTTGTTAGCATTGGCCAAAAATTCCAAACCCCTTGTAGTTGAAAACTCCAAATAAAGCCACCATCTTCCAAAAACCTTGAAGCAAAATTTCAAGGTTGCTTGACTTTGCATTTCCCCGGACTTCAGTCCCAATACATTCCAAATAAATGTTTACTTTGTTCATAACCAGGTTTTGTTTTTGGTTGACAAAGCTTCTCCATAAGATTTGAGAGTGATTCACCTGTCCCACTGGGTGTCTCTTCTGACACCATTTCAAAGAATTAATCTGGGGAATGCAATAGCAATTCTGCAGGCTCCTTACAGTATCTTAATTAGATCTGAGTTTGAGTCTCCTCTTAGGAAATGCTCTTAAAATGATCTCTGTGGTAGCTATGGTTCTCCCGTTATTAGCTGTGCAACACAGAGACTATAGGACGCACAGAACTGCTGCAGGAGGACAGGCAACCAGACAACGACACTCCAGTCTGAGCTTCAACCCCCCAAATAGGGACTTGAAACAGAAGCTGGGGACCCAGAGGCTCAGCCCCTCCTTGTTCCCCACAATGTTTTATTTCTAGAGACACACAACATAGAAGTGTTGACCTCTCCAAGGTCCTTTTGTTCGTTTCATCAGGATGCAAGCAGCCATATCATTCCAGAAAGTCCATACCTCCTACCATGACATTGTTTCCAATTCTCAGAACTTAAGGTGGAATCTCATTTTCTAAATCAGTAGATGTAATGATTTGAATAGTGTTGGCCCCCATAGACTCATGGGTTTGACGGCTTGGCCATAGGGAGCGTGGCACTATTAAATGTAGCCTTGTTGGAGTGGGTGTGGCCTTGTGAAAGGAAGTGTGTCGCCGTGGTGCAGCCTTTGAGGTCTCCTGTGTTCAAGCTCTGCCCATGGTGGAACACAGTTCCCTTTTGGTGCCTTTGGGTCAAGATATAGAACTTTCTACATGCACCAGGTCTGCTTGAATACTGCCATGTTTTCCACCATGATAGTAATAGACTAAATCTCTGAAACTGTAAGGCAGCCCCAGTGAAATGTTTTCCTTTATGGGAGTTGCAGTTGCCATGGTCATGGACTCTCTTCGCAGCAATGGAAACTCAAAGACAACAGACCTCAGTTTTAACACTAAGCCTTTTTAAAGGAGCACAAAGGTGCATGCTAGCCACAGTAGAGCAATGCTATGGAGATGAACATCTGCATTTTAGGACAAGTTAAGTACGTGGTACACTTGCTTTGATAAGACATCACTGAGAGGAAAAACGATCCTTGAATTTACTTAAAGAAGTTACTTCTTTCTCCCTTGCTCTAAGCTCCCCATTCAGACAACAGGCTGCTGCGTCTCTTACAGATCTACTAAGGTCTTTGTGCTGACATTAATCTTCATAGACACAGAGGCTAATTAGTGCCAACTATTTGAGTGGATACCACATCATTCACCCATTCAACTTCAAAGGTCAAGTCTTTTCATCTTGGAGGTCTTCCATCTTGCATACCTTTATCATCATTGTATTGCCATTTATTTGCGGGGGGTGTATGCAGATACACATGGAGGTCAAAGGTCTACATGTGTTTCTTCCTCAATTATTCCCACCTTTTTGAAAAAGTTCTCTTACTGAACCTGCAAGTTCACCAATTTGGATAGACTGTCCAGTCAGTGAACTCTGCTGATCTATCTCTCTCTCCTCAGTGCTGGGGTTACTGATTTGTGCTGACATGCCTGGCTCCGTGTGTGTGTGTGTGTGTGTGTGTGTGTGTGTGTGTGTGTGTGTGTGTGTGTGTATGTGTAAATATATAAGCAGGTATATATGCCTTTGTCTACACATAGATGTCAGAGGAGGATGCCAAATACTCTGCTTGATTTCTCTCCACCTCTTTTCTTTGAGACATAGTCTCTCACTGAACCCAGATGTAGGCTGGTAGCCAGTACCTCCAAGAGATCTTCTTACCTCAGCCTACCTTAGTACTGGGCTATGGGTACATGAACGGCCATGGCTAGCATTTTACCTGAGTACTAAGATCCAAACTCAATGTGCTCATGCTTGTGCAGTGAGTGTTTACAGACCGAGCCAAGTCTTTTATGGAATGGCAGGTTATAGTATTATTTACTATTAAAACTATTATTCAACTTGAATGGATAAGCAAATAAAAACATTCTCCCGAAATGATTGAAATTTGTTGTATTTATTTCTTTCTAAAGTTTGTACATTTACATATACCATAATATAATCCTTCACTGTGCATGATTTCTATTACATAAAAACCATTTCAAATGCAATAAATTTTGTTGTCATAAAACAACAAAATACCTTCAACTTATAAAAACACAGGAACAGTTATATTCATAACCATTTACACAATAGAGAAATGTACTGTATATATCACAGCTTCTATACATATCAGTTGACTCACTTGTCTACAAGGTCTAGGTTTACTTTAATAAGAGTGAAATAGGGCAATATTTATATACAATTATTTCAATAAAAATAAAGCAATTGTAAAATGTAAACTTAATTTTCAAAATATTCTTTAAACACTTTAACAATATCCACATAGATTACTGCTCCATTCAAAAGACTACCACCATGAATGCCACAATTCGGAGATGGCATTTCTCGAGTCTGGTGGGTGATAAGGAACAGGTTTTCAGTATATGGTGTGATACCACTAGCTTTCCCAGGTCTGCTAAAGCTGACTGTTTGGCCACTGAAAAGGGGGAGGCTGTTTTGTCACTAATTACTTTCACACTTTGCAGGGGCACATGACACCGGGACTGTGGAGATGCAGAAACAACTGGTGGAGAAAACTGTGAAGGTAAAGGAATGTTATGCATTGCCAATTAGTTGGAGCCACAGTAAATATAAACCAGCTAATGTGCCGTAAAAGCTCAGCTCCCGTTTTATCTTAAAAGATACAAACTGTCACCTTTATGTGTACCCCACAGTAACCAAGGCTGACAACATGAGTTCTTGTGCGAACTTCTGTTCCAGAAGTGAATTCCAAAAACTTGAGGTAGAAGAGAATGCAGGGAGGCATGTCGGCCTTTGCTCAACAACTCTTCACATGAACAGAGCATTGTTGCGAGCAATTTTATGTTTCTTGACCCTTCTCACAGAAATGAAATATTATCCATTTCTGGAAAATCTGGGAGCAAAGGGAAAGATATCATCTGACACTGAACTCAATGTTCCCATTTGTTTCTTGAAAAGACAAAATGCAGTGTTAGTTTCCAACTGAGGATCCTGTCACCCTTATATGTTTTCCTCCATGACTGAGTCATTCTCAGGGCTGATATCTCGCCTAAGCAGGGTCAAGCCACTGGGGCAGCTGGATTCCTATTGAACCTGGAACCCAGGATATACCTGCTGCTAAGCAGAAGCCCAAGTGGAAGGCCAAGGAGAAGCTGCAGAGAAAGAGACCCTGCATTCCACTGCCCGGGGCCAAGGGCTCAGAGCAGTGAGCCTCAGACCTGCTGTTTGATCCTTCATCGAGCCTTGTGGCCGGGACTTGTAGGTGTGTCCAAAGATTTCTGTAGACTGGTGGGGACAATACTGAGCGATACTCCAGAGTTCTCTCCACTCACCAGCGCTTTCAGGGATTGAAGTCAAGGTGTTTATTTTTCATCCTATCACTAGTGAGGGCTGAACTCTGCCCTGTAAAGGTCTGTTCTGTTTGGGTTTCTGTCTATATTCATTCTGAAGATCCTGGCTCATGGATAGGCGCTCAGCTGTTTAGCCTGCTCCCGTGAAAGCTCCTTCACCTCCAGCTGAGAAGCCAGGGTGGACAATCCAAACCTGGGGCTGAGAATGTGGCTTCTCCGTTTACACTCCCCCTGAAAGGGATGATCTGCAGTGTGCTAGTGGCGGGTGCTGGCGAGTTACTGTGTAGAATGACTTAAATTTGGTGTCCCCCAGGAAGGACATGACAATGTGTCCCTACTCCCAATTTTTTGGTTAAAAATGTGATGCCACTCAGAGTCAGAAACCAGCACTCTATCATTCTTCCCTGGGTCTTGGAACACATCTGTGATACAGTTTCTACCACCTCCATTCATGGTTTCTAGAATACTCAGGCCCTCGGTGTCTTAAGGTCATATATTTGTATAGCTTACAAGTTTCTCTGTCTCCTTTCCTCTCCTCCTCCTCTCTCTCTCCTCTCTCTCTCTCTCTCTCTCTCTCTCTCTCTCTCTCTCTCTCTCTCTCTCTCTCTCTCTCTCTCTCTCTCTCTCTCTGTGTACACAGATGACGTCCTAGGCATATCAACTTTCAACTCTCTCCTTAAACACCTAAGGTGACAGCTGATCAGTTTTGGATCTCGTAGGAGAAGATTTAACACATACATGACTGCCCCAAGTGGAAAACAGCCGGCTCACCCCTCTACTTCAATTTGGTCTAATACTTATTCCTAAAGCTTACAAAAGTATCCTAATGACATACAAATTCCATATGCGTATATACTCTCTAGAGTGAACATTATTATCCATGCCAAATGGTTACTTGGCTTTACAACTTCCATGGCTTTAAGTTAAAATCCAAACTTTTAAAAGTAACTATGACTTAAAATATACCTTATTTGACTACTCAGTTTCTGAATCAAACGGCTGTTTTCTGCAAATCACAAGTGATTCTTAGAAGGAGATATTCTTGCAGAAGTTCTGCTGATGAGCCACAGAGCCAGCCCACCCATATATAACAAATTGGGAAATATATATTTGTAAAAATACTTTGAGACTGAAGAGTTACTAAAAAAACAAAACTCAAGTGTAACTGTCAATACGGGACTGCAGCCTGGAGCTGCAGCTGAATCGCAGACCCCACAGTCCCAATTCTCTGACTCAGACATGAAGACATGAGGCAGTGTGTTCGAGCAGACACTGCGCCCAACCACACACTCAAACACACTCAGTCGCTGTTTTAAATATACCAAACATGCTGGTTAATAAAACTTTAGTTACTATTTACACTCTATAATATAAGCAATAATGTCAAACAACTAAGGCCAGTGGCTCTTCTTTGGGGAGAGTCAGGAAAAAGAGACCTAAGTATAAAAATATTAAATAAAATTTAACCTGTTCCCAAAGTCCTTTTACCTGTGACACTAGCTGTGAATTTGTGCAATTGTGAAGCTGGAATACAGTACCCGACCTTGGGATGCCCTGATAGATCCCAGTATCTGTGATATTCCTTTATAACAAAGTGGGTAAGGGTGTGGCACCAGGAGAGTGATCTACTCTAAAATATACACCAGTACATAAAAATACACTGGGTACTTACTTAGTTCTTCTGAAAGCTATGTATTTTTCTGGACTAATTACAACAATAAAGAACGTGAGCTTGGAAGCATCACACTTTGTAATAAGCCCGAAGTTATCAGCTCAACTTTACATTTAAGTGCTCTTAATACTAAAGTTGCTAAGACTGCACAGGCTGGCTTTCCCCTGCGACTTGTTCTGTATTTCCCAAATTATAATGGGTTCTCATTGTATTGCACACTGTACACTTCAATAGATTCACAAGTTTAGTTCAATGTCATTTTTGCCCTGGTAATTCAAAGTTTAAAGATGGAATTTTCTAGTGTAAAGTCTTATTAAAAATGTAATCAAAATATCATTTGAATTTAAGTTTAATAAAACAATACCACTATATGAACTCTCAACAACTGTACTATATAATCATTCCTATGAGGTTTATAAACTTTCTTTTCATATTATACTGGTTGTTAAAGACAAAAATAATTTCAACATACATATACCACGATACACAATCTATACATTGATGCACATACATACATACATACATACAACTATAAATACCCACAAATACAACATTGGTAGGTGACAGAAAGCATTTCCTTTGACATGTGACATACTATCTATACAAGTATTTCCCCAAATACTTCAATACAACAGATATACATATAAATTACAAAGGATGCACCCACGAGACCTAAGGAAACCTACGGTATGTACAAGTAACTGGCTGTATTCCTTGCTCTTGCATACAAGTCAGCAAACTGCCATGCAGATTCAAGTATTTACTGGCATTCTCTCTACATGCAATGAGCCAACTTCTGTAAGATGCTCACTGTAGATACAGAATGAGAAAGACCTCAGGTGTCAGCTCTGTCAAATGTGAAGAATGGAAAAGTACCTCTGTAATATATCGGGGATTATTTTATGTGGGTTGATAAAGTCCTCGGGATGGCATGATTATAGCAGATGTCAAAAGTGGGCGGGGAGACCTGCTAATCTTGTGGGTTCCCCAGCAGTCTGTCCTGGGTGAGTGAGGGTAAGAGGCCCTGGAGCAAGGTGGGGAGGTCTTCCTTTGCCTACAAAGTTTACTGGTCTGTTCCTGTCTGAGTAACACAGATTTCTAGAGAGAGGAGTAGCTATGCCCCAGGCCCCAAGTTGCATTACCACTCTTGAAGCAGAGGCTACGTTTAACTGATGCTCCGATATTGCACGTGAAAACACACTGCCATCTGAACCACAAAGGTATCATTTCCTGCTAAAACCAGGAAGGTGGCTGCTGACCTGGTAAAATCCTGTGCCCATAAAAGCTAAACCACAAAAACATACGCGTTCAAAACTAAGAAACTTAATGTCAAGCAAGGGTTGACTGATGACTACTAGAAAAAAAAAATGCCAAAGAATTAAAATTCCAGGTGCTGCTAACTTCTTCTAAGGTCTCTATCATTTGGAAGGCAATGGAAAACTGACTTCTAATCAAAGAGGCAGAAGATGCGCATCTCAGGAAGGTCCTTCTGTATTTCAGAGCATGGCCCTTCATCCTTGCTCTGTATGATAAAGGGGCAGAAGGCGAGGGGGAACCAGTATAACTTCCTGCCCTAAATTTCCCAAGTAGATTATAACACAAACCTAGTTGGGCCTTGAGAAAAACAGCCAGGGGTTCCTCTTCCAGAACTCTCTCAAGTTGCGTTTGCCTAGAAAACAGTCTTCAGGATGAGGGAAATGAATGACGGCACCGAGTGCCTTCCACACGTCACAAGATCGTTGCATCAGAAAATGACTCCATCTGAGTTACCTACAAGCAATTTTAAAAGGCTACCTGTAACCTATACACTATTTCTACCAGAGGGCTCCCTCACATGCTGGTTTCACTAGGAATAACTGAAGTGTACACACGTAACCGTTGGCTTAATTGGGCCTTGCAAAGAGTAGATAAATGACAGACACTTTTAAAAGTACATTTCAGAAACGCCAATGATATACCAATAGAAAAAGGACTCTCAGTGGACGTAACTAGATTTTAATTTTTAAAATTGGGCTCCTGGTAAACCTTTTTAAAAGCCAGCATGTGAGGCAGGGGTGAACCTCAGAATACACACAGATTTTAAAAGGTGGGATACTTCTATGGTCAGTTTTGCTGCAAGAATGTCATCAAAGCCCTTTGATGACTTATTGAAATTGTCAATAACTAAAAACCATTACTTAGGGTATTGATGTAAAACAGTTAATGCTTTATCATATGGAGAGGAACTCCAAGCTCCAGGGCGCTGAGGTAGGGTAAAAGAAGGTGTAGGAGGGACAGGATGATGTACCGTGGACAGGAGGAAGAGCTCCCTGTAACCCTGGGCAACAGGCTTGGAGCAGCTGTGCAAAGGACCACCTCACACTTCTTATGACTCAGTACTGTGGAGGAAATAGGGTTGGCTATGGACCACACTCTCAGAGTCTCATCAGATGAGGGAGTGCAGCATCCTTCCAGAAGTCTCAGGGAAGGCACATTCTATCCCCCAGAGACAGAGAGAGCATGCCACTAGGGCGGGCTGGGATTCTGACTCACAGAAGAATGTTACAGTTACCCTTCAAGATAAACGATACAGACTTAATAGTCCACAGCTTCAGAAGTGCCCTCGTCATCTGACTATCTAATAACAGGTCCAGAAGTTCTGGAGCCAACACTAGCGAGTCCTGTAACAGGAAATGTGGCAGGGCTGATGTTAAGGGTATTTCCAGACTATTCTCCACATCAGACATTCTTCAGCAAGGTACCATTCAACGTATATTAGATATTCCAGGTAAGTACACGCAAATATTCTACACAGACAGACGGACACTGTAGACAAACACATTTAAACATGTTAACTGTTCTTCAGCTACTGATGCTCAAAGAGGGTGCTCAAGACTCAAAGGTCCTGGGTACCTTTCCCTTCAGGGATTACAAATACTTAGGCAAAAAAAGCAGACAGTGATAGTTCTCCTTCTAGAAGAAAGGCAGCTTGCTTGGGAAATACTGGACTTAGTAGGAAGCTATGAAATAGTTCAGGTACATGGAACCACAACGTAAACTACCGTATTCGCTTCATGGTTCTGAAACATAAATTAAGTCATTGCCTTTACCTAAGCAAGAGAGAAGTCTAAGGAAGTTTTCCAACAGCGTTGCAAAATACCATGAAGCAAGCAGCTAGAGTCTCGGAGAGGAGTTACTGTTTCTGGGCACAAGCGAGATGGGCATGTACAGAGGTGAATGGAGTACAGGCTCATACAGGACCCTGTAACTAAACACTAGTCTATCCTAATGACGTGTCTCTATAAACTACCAGGGCTTGTTTGTTTGTTTGTTTGTTTTTAACAGGCTTTAACTTACTGGAATCGTGCTAGTCACGCAAAAGCAGATGATCCTCTGGTCATGGTACCTTCAACTAGCCAAGTAGAAATAGAGAGAAGGCTTAAGGGGGGGATAAAGAATATTCAAATGTCACCCTGTCCGTTTTGAAGGTAAGCTGTTGGGAAGACAGTGGTTTCAGAGAATACAGTTTCAAGGTGGGAACCCGGAGAGTTTCCAGCCACAGAGGAAGCCCACATTTTACTCCTCTCTCTTCCTCTACAGACAATGCTCCCCTACTTAATATTTTACGTTTAAAAGGGGCTGTAAAGTGAAATCATTTTGGATAGAGGGAAAATAAGAGCAAACACATAGAAATCATTTCAGGAGCAATCTTAACAGTGACCATGTAAGATGGCTACCGAGACGGAGATAAGCTAAGAAGCTGCACTCAGGTCATTAGATTCCTCCATCTTCAGTCACTATGACCGGACTGACTACAGATTTAGCTGGAAGGGTCACAGACTCTTGATGAAGCAGCTGCGTTTGCTCCTTATTTGTCTTGATGTAGGAGAAAATAATTGGGTGCGTGTCGGGGCGGGGGCGGTTTCCACTTGCGAGATTGTTTTGTTTCGACCAGGAGATGATCTACGCCTGCACATCTATGTAAAAATGAATCTATTCCTGGACGGACGGGTATCAATGACAGAGATGATTTCTGATTCCTAGTCTAGACCCCACGGGAGTGAGGTTGTCACACTCCTATAGAAGACCATACACACCCTACTGCTGCAGCTCCCGGAGAGCTGATTGCTGCCACCAGCCTCTGGAAAACAAAAGGAGCTCGGTACCAATCCACCCTCGGTCTCCCTTCAGGCAAGATGGCTCCACTTCTGCTTTCCCTTGCATGGCTGGAATGGAGTCCACACCTCAGGCAAACTCCTGCACCTGCCTAAGATCTCCAGTCCTGTTGTCTCCGTGCTCCTTTTCCCCCTGGGTCCAGTGCCGACAACAGGGGCCAGGATGGACGCAGAAGTGCACCGCCCCGGGACACCTTGACTGCCAGCACTGCCATTCTTACTTGAGCGTCTATGAGCTTTCAACTTCACCTCCGTGACTGGGTGGGGTTTCACATGTAAAGTCTAGGATTTACTGAAGCACAATGCTTGTCCAGTTATGTGTTTCACAATGGATTAAAAACTTAAACCTAAATAAAATAAAATAAAATAAAAAGTACAACAGTTGATCGGAATACATAAAATAACTGTGCAGAAGTGCAAATAAGAGAGAGCTGAAGGAGAAAGGATCTGTAATCCTCTGCCCCTCACAAAAGGTGCATTAGTTATAAAGTTGCCCAAATCATCAAAAGCAAGGAACTCAAGAGCAAAGACACCTGTACAAAAACTAACAAAAATATACAATGTAAAAGCTTACTAATGCACCATTTAGTCACAGACTATTTTTTAAATATATTCACGGATTACCAGAAAGATCTTGAAAAACCCTATTTTGCTCCATGACCAGTACTCCCTGGCCACGGATGGATTCTAAGTAACTTTTTGCTTAATGCCGGGTGTTTCAGGTCGGTGGTCCTTTCTCTCTGACACGTTGCGCTTGACCTTGGCAGTGACTGGAGACGCATCTGGGTTCAGGGAGGGGCTTGAGTGCGATTTCTTCAGTCCCACTGCCTCGTTTCCCTCAGTGCTCAGGAGCTCCTTGCCTCCTTCTTTCAGAATGCTGACGTAGATTTCATAACGGGTTTTCTGAAGGCAAAATCAGAGAAGTGTGGTCAGTACAGTCCATAACTGCATGTGCGCAGCACCCTTAGCTGCCATGCATAGCACAGGAGGTTTGTCAATGCTTGACTTCAGCCCAATCTGACAAATTACTCTGGTACTCGTAACTACAGATGACAACTGACTCATTTATTCAGATAAGAAATTAGGCTACCATTTGCATTCCCATGTGTTCTAGATCCCTACGGAACGTCCATGTAATGGACAGAGTCCATGCATCCGAGACGCATAGGCCCAAGTGGGCCTGGATAAGAGCTTCCTATGTGACCTGGGCGTCACACGGGCTTGGCTTGAACACTGTCATCTACTCCCTGTTACTCCAGAAGTAGTCCTTCTATGCTTCACCTGCTCATTCCCTGTAGGACAGGAGTACATTCTAGAAGCCATTCTGTGTTTCTATCACTTTTCCTTTAGGATCAGCCAATTTTCTTTCTCCGACTATGAAGAGTGGTTACCAGGAAACAAGATGGGGCTTGCAGAACATGGAATTGCTCTCTGATGCTTTTCTCACGCTGCATTTCCTTCATGACTGACTGTTTTCATAGAACGCCTTCTATGTTTCAGATATCCCTTTTCTTCCCCTCCTCCACCATCTCTCTTGTGCTGTGCTATTTTTTTTTTCCTCCTAATCGCTGAAAACACTGCAGAGGCGTTTGCTTTATTCCAGCCCTAGCAGCACTGTTTTTGCCCACATCACTAATCTAGAACTGTTGCATAGACATATTGAACATTATAGATTCGTGATTTGAAACATTCTAGTCAAAATATGCTTGTAAGCACGCTTTCTTCACACAAGATGCCTCTGGCTAAGCATGACGGTGTTTCATTTCTAAATAAGAGCATGCCACTTATAAGGCTGCCCAAACAAAAGAAGGCAGATGCTAGGGATCTTTCAGGAATTTTTCTTGTTAGATTAAGGGTTTGTATACATCAGCTTCAAATACACATTTCCAAGTTATTTTGCTCAAAGCAAGAAGCCTGCTGGCCAATCAATCTTCCTGCATCTGAGCAAGGCACTGGACTTGGGTGACGACGTCCACGGAATGGCCTTATGCTCACATGAACTTAGTCCCACAAAGCATGCAGAACTTGTAACATTACTATTCCTTTTACTCCCAAGGAAACAAAGGCAGGGAAGCCAGAAGTCAGAAGGATTAGGAAGAAAACTTTGATTTGAATCCCAGCAAGGTGACAGCAGAATCTGCTTCAAAAACATTATTTTTTTCCTCCAGAAATCACCATAGAGATGAGTGTATATTGTAGGAAGAACTCTCAAAGACATTGGTGGTTGGTTGGATGAAAGCTATTCTCAATTTCCTCTTCTTTGCCCCTGAAGACAGACACAAAGTGGATGGAGGGCAGCTTCCCTAGCCCCGCTAGGAACTAGGAAGGGCCCTGTGATACTCTGGAGACAAGAAGACGGTAGAAGTAGACATTCTTTCTGGGAGCTCCTAGGAGAGATTTTGCTTTCTGATGGGAGAGCCTGCCACTGGAGGAGAAGGCACCAGTTCCGTAACCTGGTTCTTTGTAAAAGGATTGAATTACATATACGTGTGTGCCTATGCACCTGAGTGCAGTGCCGGCCCAGCCCACAGGCAGCAATCAGCTCCCATCGCAGGTGGGATGTTTGGAATTGAACTGGGTCCTCCTCAAGAGCAACATGCACTCTTAAACACTGAGTCATCTCTCTAGCCTTCTCTCACTGCCTTTCTCTTTTTCCTCATTTGACATGATTCTTAAAGCTGTTACCGTGTGATAGGGAGTAGCGGGTATGGAGACAAAAGAAAAACATGCTAGGCCTGAGGGAAAATAAAAAGGCAAAAAGAAGAAACAAAGAAAGAAAGAAAGAAGGCCTGCTTTTCTGACTCAATGAACTGACTTCAACCCTAAGACTCCCCACATACCCAGATACATAAAGATGAACCATAACTTTCCATAGGCAAGAAGGTGCTATCAGTAGTCCTGATTTGCCACTGAAAATATTACTACTTGATAAATATTGCAATTTTCAGAAAGAAGGAAACAACAACAACAACAAAACAGAGAACATGCTAAACAGTGGGCTACCTGAGAGCTTAGTGCATTGCTATTCAAAAAGTCATCAGCCTTGCCTATTGCCACAACTGTCCTGAAATCAGAAGACCAAACTGGATGAGATCCAAGGACAGAATGGTTCTCAAACCATATTTATTAGAAGAGTTTAGTACTCTAGCTCCAATCTGTCCTGGTGGCAAAATTAAAGTTCTGAAGAGATTATTTTTAGTGAGTATATGATTCTGTATAAGTGAAATATAGGCAGGTTAAAAATAGACTCTGGAAGCTGGGGTGCGGCACACCATCCCATGAACTGAAGCATTCATGCAGCGGGGGGAATATGAAAGACAGTGTTTTGATAAGACATAAAGGGATACAACGAGAGACGGTGACTGAAGGTGACAGAGTGAGCGTCGTCTATTACTGTGAAGAAGCAGAGAGACCACTGAGAGAATTTACCTGAGAGACACCTGCAGGACGCCATTTCATTCCTGCATATGCTACAGCTCCGCTACAATGCAGTTACCACAAGTAAATCACATGAGTCTGCTAATCAAAAATAAAATAAAATAAAATAAAATAAAAATAAAGAGCACAGCACAGAGGCATCGCTGTGTGTGAATCAGCTACTCATAAGGAAATACTGAGGAGAGGGAAGGGTGAAGGAGGACCAGAGAAAAGCGCCACTCTGCTGTTGAGAGAAAGCAAGACAAGGAAGGGCAGCAAGCATGTGGACTCACAAATAGCTAGTCTCCTTTCGGATTAAAGAAAAACAAATCTGCATGAACACTCCTTTCTCCATTTCTTGCTATGTTCTCTTTGAGGAGTAAGAAGGTCGTATGTAACGACCAACCTCATCTTTGAGAGGTGATTTTCGTGCTTCCTGTCTCAGAAGACACGATTCTCACTGATATTTCTAGGATAAACTAGGAGATGTAAGTTTTAAGCTAACCCTGGTACATAAACAGCAATCCAGTGGGAAGGACAGTTGCACTCATTCCCTCCCCCACCTCTAGTTTATTTTTTAATTGAAATTGAATAGGATCACTTTCTGGAGACCATATCTGGAGACATATGGACACAATGCAAACAGCAATAAGTCACATAGAACCCGGCTCCAATGGATATCCGTCTCCCCTGCATCTACAGCTCAGGGACGTGGAGGAAGAAGGCGCATAGGACCATACTCTTTCTTCAGAAGCATTTTACTGTGAAGTTACTCATATCGACTGCACCTCCTCTGAGGGCACAGCGTGACATTACAGTATGCGCACACAATGTGCATGATTAGGTCACAATAGCTGGCAGAAGCACCACCCTAGACACTGAACCGAGAGCAGGTAAGATCCTTTCTACTCTTGTCAAATACTCAATGAAATATTGTGAACTGAGTTATGCTACCGAGGCACTGAGGAGCATGAACAGTTATCCCTCCTCCTTGTGGCTATCTTTCAGTCCCTACCCCAAGCTCTTTACCAGGCTTCAGCAACCATGATTCTGTTTTCTACTTCTGTAACATCCAGTGTTTCACATCTACTAAGAGAACATGTGGGTTTTCCCCCTATATGCCTCATTTATGTAACAATAATGGTGCCCAGCTCCATTTATGTTGCTACAAATGCTGTATCCATTCATATCTTATGGCCGAGTAAGCCATGCACACACATGATTATAAAATAACATGAATATGACAATATACATTTTCTTTATTTGCTTGTCCGTTCATTGATGGGCACTTAGGTTGAGACATCTTATCTGGGCTATTATGAACAGTTAAATAAATCCATAGGTGCAAATGTCCCTCTACTACCGATTTCAGTTGTTTGCCCAGGAGTGACTGGGATTGCCTGATCAAATGTTGGTTTTGCGCCTAGGCTTTGAGGAGCCTGTGTTGGCTTAACGCTCTTGTGGACTGTGTACAGCTTACCCTTGTTCATTCGAATGCTGATTTCTCCACCCCACTCTCTTGATCAATACTGACAATGCATTGTGATGTTTATTCTAAGTATCTCCAGTTTCAAGTTTGGGTAAACATGTCATCATTTGTTCTCTGTGCTGTCAATAAAAACAAACTAGCCAATGCTGAGCAATAACAGAGAATAGGGTGGGACATCCTGAGTCAGTGAGGGGAGGAGGAGGAGGAGAAGGAAGGAAAGGATGGAGCCATGAGAGGAGACCGGGAAACATAAAGATAAACGAACCGGGCCTAGGAGATGATTTTAAAGCAAGTATAATGTGGCGACCTGAATGGGAGGGAAACTATACTAGCATGGAGGTTTAGGATGGAGTAATTATTGCACAGCATTGTGCTATAGGCTAATTAAAGAGATCCTGGTCTCTCTATGTGGTTTGTTACTTGGGTATAAAGCTGGTTAGGTAGTAACCACTGATTTTACTAAAATAATAACCCAACATTAAATATTAAACATTCCTTCAACAAACCTGCATACAGCATGTCACAATGATTGTAATAGTTGGCATCATCAACAGTATATGAGTCTTTTCTCTCCCTCTGCATCACTACCAGATTTTCTGACATTTTTTTTTTTTTTTTTTGATAAGAGCTATTTTAACTGGGATAAGATATCTCATTTTCGCTATGGTTTTCATTTTTTCCCAAATTAGTATAATATGAAACATTTTTCATAGTTGTTGGTCATTTGCATGTTCTTTTGAGAAATGTTCAGTCAGGCCATTTGCCCCACCCTACCCCAATTGCTTTGTTCTTTATCTTAACTCCACACCCACTCCTATTGCTCATAATTTCGAATTAAAATTTTCCTTTTGGGCTTCATATCCATTCTGGATATTACCCATCAGATGAATCATCTGTAAATACATTCATCAAGTTGCTTCTTTATTATTGCTGAATATTTTCTTTGTTATGTAGACACTGTTTTTTATTTGTTTGTTTGTGTTTTTGTTTTGTTTTTTAAGAGACAGGGTTTCTCTGTATAGCTTTGGCTGTCCTGGACTTACTTTGTAGACCAGGCTGGCCTCAAACTCACAGCAATCTGCATACCTCTGTCTCCCAGAATGCTGGGATTAAAGGTGTGTGCCACCATGCCCAGCTGTGCAAACACTTTTCAACTTAAAAGGAAAAAAAAAAAAAAACCTAGATGTGCTAATTTTTAGTTTCATTGGGTGGAGGCATACCAACCAAAAATCTTTGTCCAAATCAATCAATACAACCAATATCTCAAATTGTTATATTTTCATTACAGTTTCTGATCTCTCCCTCTCTTCCTCCCTCCTATCCTCTCTTCCTTTCTTTCCCTCTTTTATGTACACTTTTTATTCTTTAATTTTTTATTTATTATAGTTATTCACATTGCATCCCAATTGTTATCCAGTTCCCATACCTTCCTGTGCCCACCCTCCTTCCCTCTTCTGCCTTATTCCCCTCCTCTAGACCCCACCATCTGACCACAGCCCATCATGTCTCAGCAGGACAGTCTGCATCCCCCTTCCCCTGTGTGCCCGCAAGGTCACTCCACCAAGGGGAAGTGATCAAATTGCAGGCACCAGAGTTCATATCAGAGGCAGTTCCCATCCCCGCACTCCCCCCAATGACATGGAGAATGAACTGTGACTACATCTGAACAGGAGGTCTAGGTTCTTTGCATTCATTGCCCTTGGGTGGTGCCTCAGTTTGTGCAGCCCCCCACCCCTCGGATCCAGATCCACAGGCTTTGATGGTCTTTGTGGAGCTCCTGACCCCTCCGTGTGCGTCCATGCCCCTATTCTTCCAAACAACTCTCAACACTGCTCAGAGTCTGGCTGAGTCCCAGCATCTGTCCTGATTCCCCATTGGATGGAGTCTCTCAGAGGACATCTATGTTGGGCTAATAACCACTTATTAGTGAGTATTTACCATACTTGTCTTTCTGGGTCTGAAATTTCAGGATTTCCTTGTTTTTAATTGTTGAGTAGTATTCCATTGTTCCAAATGTACCAGTTTCTTTATGCATTTTTTGGTTGAGGGACATTCAGGTTGTTTCCAGATTCTGGCTATTATGAATAAAGCTGCTATGAACATAGTTGAGCAAATGTCCTTGTTCTATGGTAGATGTCCATAGTTATCAGGTAAATGCAAATCAAAATGACTCTGAGATTCCATCTTACATCTATCAGAATGGCTAAGATAAAGAAAAAAAAAAAACTCAAGTGACAACACATTTTGGGGTAGGTGTGGAAAAAGGGGTACTCCATTGATGGTGGGAGTACAAACTTGTACAAACACTTTGGAAATCAATCTGGAGCTGTCTCAGAAAATTTGGATTACCTTTACCTCAAGACCCAGCTATACAACTCCTGGGCTATACCATAAAGATGCTACATCATAAACACGGGCATTTTTTATTTTTATTTTTTATTTTATTTTATTTTTTTTTTTTTGGTTTTTCGAGACAGGGTTTCTCTGTGTAGCCTTGGCCATCCTGGACTCACTTTGTAGACCAAGCTGGCCTTGAACTCACAGCGATCCGCCTGCCTCTGCCTCCTGAGTGCTGGGATTAAAGGCATGTGCCACCACGCCCGGCTACAAGGGCATTTTTTAAAACAACGACAAACCCAGGGTCTTTAAATGAACCTGAAGCTCACCAATTTGCCTGGACTAACTGGCTACCAATTCCCAGGGATCTTTCTGTCCCCATCTCCTAAGCACTGGGATGGCCAGCCTATTCCTCCATTTCTGCTTTTTTTCTGTAGAAGCTGAGAACTGAACTCAGGTTCTCACGCTTACATTTTGTTAACTAAGCATCTATACCACCCTTCCGCTATAAGTTTTTTTGTTTGATTTTTTTCTAAATGTCTTTTTTAAAAGTATGATGTACCAGACTAAAAATAACCAAACCAAACCAACCAAACAAACAAAAACAAAAAACCAAACCAAACCAAACTAAAACATAACAAAGCAAAAAACAAAGCACACAAAGAAAAGTAAAACAGCTAATATTTGGATGGTCAACCTTGACTGAAGAACCTTATAAATGACATTTAGCAAAGATACTGCTGCTTCCTGAACAGACTGTTCTTTTTTACAAATGGAACTGAATTTTATTTTATGTTTTAATTAAAAATATTCATGTGACAGCGTGAGGAGAGGAAACAAAGTTAAAAACAAACACAGTAGCTCCTGCCACACCTTCAGTTTCCTTCCCTGCCCCAAGCCCTGGCCTTGGCCCCTGATAAGTCTGCATAAGTCTGCTAGGGCATTTTTGTGAAAGCCTATATGCTATCCTGATCACAGGCGATAAATTCAGTGTTTGTAACCAAGGTAGCCATTTTAAAACCAAAAAATAAGCATGAAAATAAGCCATCATGTTTACAAAAACAGATTAGAAATTTAAAAAGACTATACACATCCACAATGATAGCATTTAGTAGAGAGTAACCACCCATTTACATGTGTTTTAAAGTGAGATGTAAGAACATTTAAGCTGTTTAAACATTTAGTCAATTTTCTATTATTTGCATCCAAAAGTACTCCTGAATAATAAAAAAGCACTCACCTTGGTCTCAAGTATTAACGACATCCCTACTGAGTAGCAATGCAATTGTATTAATGAAAAAATTACTTGGTATGGTGTAACTTTGTTGGAAAATATTTTTTTGAGCAGTCAATGATTCATTGGTAAACTTTACTACTGGTCACAGTGTGGTTACGTAATGAACATTAAGCCAGTGGCTATTAAGTCCAATGTTAGTTTTATGTCACTTACTTGTCTTTGTGGCTGAATACAATTCTCTTCGTCTTTTCCTTTATGTCTACTATATACAGACTATCTTATGGTTTCTAAGAGAGTCTAAAGTGGTGTATGTAAGTTTTAGGTCCCAGGGTCTGAATAAAATCCCAGTATAGAGAGCAAGTGAAGAACATTTTACGTCATAAAGAAAATCTGATAATAAAGAGTTCTCTCCTTCACTCTGCTTTCTCTACACCCTACCTTCATTCTGTGAGAAAGTCCATTCCTCCATCTTTACAATAAATCCAGAAATCTATCCCTTTCCACTGCTTCTATCAAATCTGAAGCAAGCACAGCCACCTCAGGCCTAGACTATTAGTGATGTTGCATAGTTGCCTCTTTTCTTCTTTAGCACCCATGTGCACTCTTTTCGAAAGACAGTGAGGTGAGACACAGCAAGCTATCACTGCTCAAGATACCCCCAATGCCTCTGATCCTTAAACATTTCTCAACCTCAAACCCTTCAAGTGGCCTAGATACCTCTAATTGTTGCTGACTGCCACTCCTCACACCCCCCAACACCACTGGTTTTCTGTTATAGAACTCTCGGGGCTACAGTGGACCAGAGGAACTGCCTCCTGGCTGCCCTTGTATATGCCAGATGCACATTCCCAGGGCCTTTTGCACTTTCTATTTTCCATGGCCCCTAAAGCTCTTCACCCACAAATCCATGGAGATCACAGCCTACTGTGCTTCATTTTCAGACTTCACAATGTCACTGTCATACCAAGGCCTGCCAAATCTAAAATCTTCACACCTTTTCTAATCCCTTTGGCAATTTCATCTTTCTTCAGGTCTCCCCCTTCCAATAGCCGTCTACTTTTACTTTCTAGAAAGCCTTGCTTATTTCTCCCTTGTCACCTCGATGCTTTCAGATGAAGGCAAAACCATTGCTTCTGTTTACTAAGAATAAACATTGAACACCCATTGAATGTATGAATGGAAAAAAGTATATGTAAGAGAAAATTCACTCCAGTCTAGAAGAGAATATGTCTTTGATATATTATATACATAAACAGACTATGCCAATTTTTATAAAATGAGAACAGGGATATAGATATTGACAGTAGGTGCCTAGAACATTATTAATTCAAGAACCTCTGAGAATACATTGTTTTTAGTATTCCACCATTCCTATGCCTTCCACGAATCACTAAGGTCTTCATGCCAAGGCTTATTCGTTCTCTCCCCATATCTACTTGACCTTGACTATTCAGATACTGGGTGTGACAAATCCTAATCAGGAGACCAAATATAAGCTGTCTGGCTCAGACTGAATCCCTCTCTTCAGAGACAGAGGAATATTTCAAAGGAGCATAAACATCGGTATATTTCATGAGTATGTCTTATGGAGCAGTAACAGAAGAGCAGGCTATACCCACTGTATACTTAAAGATAAAGTGGGAAATTGGACTACTATGCCTCTTCATTTGGATAGTGACTTGATCCCATTCTGATGGGTAGGGGCCCTCTAGATGCACAAACACAAGTGCACACTAATGAGATAAAAAATTTCCAAGGATTATTTACATCTACCTGCATGGCCATTCTCCTGTTTTTAAGTAATGTGTCAGGATCACATTTATGGCTTGATATAGACTTAGAAACTAAACTAAGATATGTCAGGCCCCAGGGCCAGAGAATAGTGGTCTCTTACCTTATTAATTAATTAGAATGAATTAGCGCTAGGCAGACAATAATGATATTGGAGGATTATACTTCACTGACAACTTTTATAATTGGATGATCCAAAGTGGAGTATGTAGGGACAAAAAAGGGAAAAATATCAAAAAAGCTTTTCTAAATTAATTTAATATCATGCCAGAAAGTGATCACTACATAGGAAACTAATAGTTTCTGATCAGGGAGATTGAAAATGAGACAGGAAGCTTAAAAATGAGTCCTTGGTTTCTTTATCCATTCTTCTACTGAGGGACACTTAGGTAGAAGAATGGATAAAGAAACTGTGGTACATTTACACTATGGAGTACTACTCAGCTATTAAAAACAAGGAATTCCCAAGATTTGTGGACAAATGGATTGAACTAGAAATGATCATAATGAGTGAGTTAATCCAGAAGCAGAAAGAGTCAAATGGTATATACTCACTTATATCTGGACACTAGCCCAATGGGCATGTCCCATGAAAGTCTTCACTGATCAGGAAAGTGGGACAGAGGGGAAGACATCCTATTGGGACTCTAGGTGAGAGAAGCATGGGGAAATGGGGAAAGAAGGATCCAGAGGGTCCTAGAAACCTACAAGAAGAACATTATGACGGGCGGATCTGGGCCTAGGGGTTCTGCTCAAACTATGGCACCAGCCAAGGACAGTACATGCAGTAAACGTCAAACCCCTACCCAGATCTAGCCAATGAACAGGACATTCTTCACAGTTGAGTGGAGAGTGGGGACTGACTTTCACAAAAACTCTGGTGCCCCATATTTGACAATGTCCCCTGGATGGGGAGGCCTGGTGGCACTCAGAGGAAGGATAGCAGGCTACCAAGAAGAGACCTGATACCCTATGAGCGTACAGGGCGAGGAGGTCCCCCTCAGTCACAGTCATAGGGGAGGGGAGTAAGGGGAAATGGGAGAGAGGGAGGAATGGGAGGATACAAGGGATGGGATAACAATTGAGATGTAATGTGAATAAATTAATACAATATATTAAAAAAGTATTGCTGTGAAAAAAATGAGTCCATGAAAAACATAGTGGCAGCAAGAAAGCAGTATACAAGGAATACTTAATGGTGACAATGACATTAGACTGGTGAATGTGGGCCTCAGTACAGTCTAGATCATTGCTCTACCATTATTATTCAGCCCCATCAGGTATGTGTCTTTCATTGTAAAGGACAAAAACGCTTACGAAAGGAAGGGGTGTGCCAAGGACATTTTGTTACCTTTAACGATGCTATAAAGAATCTTAGTCTACAAACTCTTCAAAGTCATTCTCAGATCAGTTCTGTATTTCTGAGCTGCACGCTCATCTTCCTTCCTCAAGGCTGTCCCAATAGTGTGAACAGATTTTCAGCAGTCTAGACTGCATGACCTAACTCAACAACTTTGACAACAACCCCAGATGGGATTTCTACCAAGTACAAGAGCTGGGAGCACTTAGGCGCCCAAATTTGTAAGTGGTGTTTCTTGGAGATGGGCAAGCAAGTTTTCTCTGATAATTCCTTTCTTGGAATTAGCTGTTTTCATGAACCTTCTATCAACATCAAGGACAACTCAACTACTAATGGCTTTTTAAAGGCTAAGATAATTTTTTCAATCTGTAACCTCTTTAGTTTTCACTACTTTCATTAATCCTATGCTTAACTCCTGTTTAAGAGAATCTTTCTCCAATTTGCAAGAAAAAGATATTTCTCTTCATTAGTAGCAAAGTCTATGAGTGCTGACTAAAAAATACTGTGCCTAAGGACATGTAAGATGCGACTTGGATTAAATGTTAATTGCTCTCTGGGGAAAAAAAAAAAGCCCCAGCATCTGATAGTCTTTCAATACTTCACCACACCCACATATAAACGTCCCTGTATCTGCTGGTTTCCTTCCTCCCAAGCCCTACACAGAGTCACTGTGTCCCCACTCTGTTCCCTGATACAGGAACCCATCAGTCCCACCCTTAGTGAAAGCTGTGCTGCTCTCTGTAACTCTCCCTCACTGGCCATTCCGCACTCACAAGCCCCAGGAACCAGATCCTTGGCATTTCCTCCCGACAGCTCACCATCTCACAGAGGTAGGGTAAAAGAGTAAGCAGTGACGTACGCAGGCAAAGCACATTTTACTTGTAGATCTCTACATTTGGAAAATAAAGAAATAAACGTCAAGTCAAAAGAAACAGACCGAGGGCCTTGCAAAGAAGCTGCCTATTCGAGCACAAGATTGGTCACTTCAGTGTGCATTCCTGGAGACTGGCAGCATTGATGTGCAAGTTACCTCCTTGGCCACTTCGCTCGCTCACCTTTATTTGCTGTCTTCTGAAAGTAGCAACAGGCAGAGCAGAATCCTAACACAAAGGCTGTGATGGGACTGAGGGTTTTTTACCGTTTTCTCACATACCAGGCATCTGCACGCACTAGGTAAGCCGCTATCTAAATATAGTAAATGCCATACATTGTCAGTGTGTATGCCTTGCATTCTGGAAAAATCTAAAGACGGCTGCATGCTGTCGTTTGGTTCAGTATTGATTTCTGCTTTAATGTTCCCTAAATGGTCTTACTGGCTGTGGTTTCTGAAATAATTAAAAATGAAAACATTTTAACATGATATAAGCCAAGGTCAAAAGCTTGTACTAATACAGACAAAAGGGACTATGCTCTCCAAGAGGGGTTTGAGACTGTCACCTGTCACTATTTTATGGTCCTTGCCATCATATTGCCCCCATCAAATCCCTATGGCATCTAGTCTGTAGAAGAAATTAGAAAATTAAATTGGATTGAAGCACCTCCAAAATTTTACACCCATGGGACATCTCAATCCATCCATCTCAAAGAATTTTGACGTACACAAATGAATACACGAAATGAACGTACACGAATGAAATATACGAAAACCCAACCAGGCCCAAATCTGTAATTCACCTACTACATCCTCCATGGAGAGAGAACTGTGCCAAGGCCTCAGGCGTGCTGGGCAAGTACTTTACCAGTGAGCTACATTCCTAGCTCTCTTTTTACTTTTTATTTTAGGACAAGGTCCCACTAAGCCGCTATCTAAATATAGTAAATGCCATACATTGTCAGTGTGTATGCCTTGCATTCTGGAAAAATCTATAACACAGGCTTTTTTTTTGACTGCGTATTCGTCTCGTCTCACTTCCAAAACAACTGGGATTACAGGCCTACATAAACAGCTCTGTCATGCTATGGTTTTCCTGAACGCAGAACACTGCAACCTGTAGACATCAAGCAAACTCTTCCAGCCCATAACTCATAGAAAAATCTTTGCTTTTTATTCAAGGTAAGCAGTTCCTTTCTTAAAAGACATCCTCCACCCCAGGGGTCCCACTCAAAATATGGCACCAGCAAAGGACAATACAGGTGGTAAACTTTAAACCCCTACCCAGATCTAGCCAATGGTCAGAACAGTTTCCACACTTGAGTGGAGAGTGGGATATGACTTTCTCACGTACTCTGGTGCCTCACATTTGACCGTGTCCCCTGGAGGGGGAGACCTGGTGGCACTCAGAGGAAGGACAGCAGGTTACCAAGAAGAGATTTGATACCCTATGAGCATATACAGGGGGAGGAGGTCCCCCTCAGGCATAGTCATAGGGGAGGGGAATAAGGGGAAAAGGAGAGGGAGGGAAGAATGGGAGGACACAAGGGATGGGATAACCATTGAGATATAACAAGAATAAATTAATAATAAAAATTTAAAAAAAAAGCAAAACAAAGAACAACAACAACAAAAAAGACATCCTCCACACAAGCAACATGAATCTGAATCCTTTATGACCAATGTTATCCTAGTCCCTGCTTGTAGTTTATGCCTTCAAAACATATTGGAAATGTGTAAAATTGCCAGAATTCTTCTTAATTTTTGTAGGTATGAAACTCTGGTGGGCATGAATAAATCCCATCTCATTATTTTTTCTCTCAGTTTCTCTTAAGGGACAGTGATCTTTGTTGAACTTGTTTTAACACCTCTAAAGAGGGTCTTTGGAGAGACAGGTGAGCAGAGCAGGCATAGATAGTTGCTCCCTGCCCACTGGCCTTCCTGCCCTAGACTAGGACGATCTTCTGTTTGGGGAGGAAGGGAGCCTTGGTAAGGAGAGTGGCTGCTGTTGACAATCAGATTCTACATTGCTGCTACCACTCCTTCCTTACCCAGTCTGCATAAAATTAAGCTCAAAATTCTTAATTTAAAAACCTACAAAGTTCACTTTAAAAATACTAAATATTTTGGTTTCTAAGATAAAGCTCGAACAAGGACTGTCTAGTTCCAAGCCACAAATGTCAACCAACTGAGTATGGCTATGCCCATTCTCAGTGGTAACAGCCAGTTCTCCTTGGCTACAGTTTTGACTATCAATTAATATAAAATTAACCAAAGGAAAGAAATCCACCCGGATTGGATTGATTAGATTACTGGAACTCAAGCTCTTGCTGTTCAGCAAAGTGAAATAAGTTGGCTCTTGAACCTCACAGGTATATAAAATTAAGCTTCTATTTGCCCATGATATAAAGATCTGAGCTAGAGAAATACTGCTATCTCTGTAAAAATTTCCCTTTACCATTCTAAGACAAAAAATTTAGCTTTAAAAAAACCCCAATATTTTATACAGTCATATTCATCATTTTTGGCTTGTATTTTGATTTTACTTTTAATTTCATGGGAATAAACTGAAGTTATCCACCGTGTCTTCAAAAACATGTTCGCATGTGTGTGTGGATATTCACGCAGTAGACACGTGTGCATGCGAGTTGCAGGTGCTTACTGCCGGACCTGGCTTTTATGTAGGTGCTGGGAATCCAAATTCACGTCTGCATGCTTGCTTTGCAAGAACTTTGCCAACTAGGCCACCTCCGTAGCCATGGTTCCTACAGTCCTTCACTACAGCTTGTCTGTCCCAACTACACAGCACAAACATTGTCAGTGTCAGTCATGGTGGGGCAGATCTTCCTTTCCAGCCATCCCTTAAATCATGACTTGAGCAAGCTTTGAAGGGACTCTGCTCTAAACTCTCTTCCCCATTGCCCACTCAGTACATTATGCCCTCATTTAATCACTCCCTCTGGACTTGAGACATCCTACACTCTGTGTATACACTGCCCTCCCAAAAACCTGGGTTGAAGTTACATTCCAATTATGATATATTAAGAGGTGGGGCTGAGTGGGACTTTTAAGAGGTGATGAAGAGTCTGCCCTGATGAATAGATTAATAGGTTAATGTGGGTAAATGGGCTATCTCCTGATCTGTTATCGAAGTTAGCCTGGCTAAGGCTCTCGCACACAGGTTGTATAATATCTTACAGTGCCCTATGCTTGACTGGGAATCTGCCAGCAAAGTGGGTCCAGATGCAGCCCTCAACTATAAACCACAGTCATGAGCCAAAATGAGTCTCTTAATTTACTCAGATTGTGTGATGCTATTAGCAACAGAAACTAAGACATGTAAGCATATCACACAGTATCTGTGTGCTCTGCGTGTGTGCCTGTTGACCGTCATTGTCAACTTGAATGGGCCTAGAATCAAATAAGACATAGCACTGTGCAGCCCGTTAAAGGCATTTTTTAGAAGGACTGCATGAGCAGGGAAGGTATCCCAGACATAAGAATGTTAGAGGGCAATGCTGTTGTTCTTTCACTGCTTGCCCTTGCCTCTTGCTGGCGAATCCTATCAATCCTCTTGTTGCTGTCACTGCTGCTTCCGTCTAAGCCAGTTCTTCAGCCTTCAGTTGTGTACCGAGCACTAGTAATTCTCAAGAAATCCTTCAGGTCTGCGGCACCACACTGGGACTTCTGAGGTATCTAGCCTGAGACACCCAGAGATGTTACTGGCGTCTCACTGTCTCCACCTTGTAGCCGTTGTTGGAATTCCCAGACCATGTAAGCCAATCTAATAAATCCCCACCTAGTGGTCATCTAATAAACCCCCAGTCTAGTGGTTCTGGTCCTTTAGAGCAGTGGTTTTCAACCTGTGGGCTGTGACCCCAATGATGGGGGTTGAACAACCCTTTCTGAGGATCACCTAAGACCATCAGAAAACAAATGTTTATGTTATGATTCAAATAGTAGAAAAATTATAGTTATGAAGTAGTGACAAAAATAATTTTATGGTTGGGGTCAACACAAGATAAGGAACTATACTAAAGGCCACAGCATTAGGAAAGCAGAGAACCACTGCTCTAGAGGACTCTGGTAATAAGATGTGGCACACTTCATTTAAAGTGATGTGTTTTGGGTTCAACCATGTTACAAATGGCAGATCTTTCTTTTTAGGACTGAATAAAATGTGACAGGGCAAAAGTTCCACCATCTTGTCTCAGCTGGAGCTATCTTTGGTTTAACCCAAAACTGGCCTCCTTTTTCTGACTTCATCATTAAACATCCCATGGGAAAGTACCAACCCTGTTCTAGAAACTTGGGGTCAAAAATGCCCTCGCTAACAGCATACTTTTGGCTTCTTTTTACATTTCTTGTTTTGCTCTACTTTTCCCTGCAACTGCTGACCAGGATAGTTTTTCTGTGGTCTTTGCATTTAAAAGCTTCCTGTAAGACACATTTGAAGTTGCTCTGTGAGAATTGTTTCTCTCTAGTCGGTCACTGTCTTAATAGGCTCTCAGTTCAGACTTTGGTTGTGATGAACGGTCTTTGGGTCTTTACTCCTCAACCAAAAATAAAACTATTTTTACTCCTATATGGATCCATCGCAAATTCGTTTTCACCTGTCACTTGGTAGACACAAGTTGTTCTTGTATTTTGGCTACTGAAAGCAATGGTGCAATCAAATATGAATGTCAGGACTATCTCAGAGAGAAGGGAACGACCTCTCTACTTGTACATATATTCAGGTCAAACAGTGATTCTATTTCTAATTTCCTGTAACAGTGGTATCAATTTATATTCAGTGGATCCATCTTCTCTCTGTTCAATAAAACTTGTTATTTTTGAGCTGCTCACAGTAGCCACCCTAAGCCGAACAGCCCTGATGGTTAGCAGTGGTGGGCCCTGCTTCATGTAGTGGTGGGGCAAACGTAGGAAGCTCTGAGGCAGTAATTACTTAGTCCTTCCCATAAGGCTGATTTTTGTTTTCTTTAGTTGTATGTTCATTTTGTATAGTTTGCCTGTTAGCCCCTGGTTGAATACACGCGCTGCAGACAGGCTTTTTGGTTTATTGTTTTTGTTTTGTATATTGATTCCTTTGTTGGGCAGAAACTTTTAGTTTCACACAGTCCCATCTTGTTGCTTTTTTGTTTTTGTCTGTGGTTTTGTTGATGCACTGAGAAAAAATACTATTGTCAATATCAGTGGTTTGGGGCTTTTTAGCTATTCTTTTTTTTTTTTTATTTTTTGTTTGTTTGTTTTGGTTTTTCCAGACAGGGTTTCTCAGTGTAGCCTTGGCTGTTCTGGACTCGCTTTGTAGACCAGGCTGGCCTCGAACTCATAGCGATCTACCTGCCTCTGCCTCCCGAGTACTGGGATTAAAGGCGTGCCACACCACCGCCCTGGCTCAGGTCCTACTCTTATTTCTACTTGTTTTGAGACAGGATTTCACCCAGTAGGTCTGACTGGCCTGGAACTCACTATCTTGAGCAGGCTGGCATTGAATTCACAGAGATCTGCCTGGCTCTACCTCACAAGTGCTGATGCCAAAGGTGAACCTCACCACAGCCAGCCTCACATCCTATTTTTAAACCTTTAGTTTATTTGGAATTTATTTCTACATACAATATAGATTACAAATTTGATTTCAGTTTGCACGTACACGGATCTCCCGTTCTCAAAGCACCATTATTGAAGAGACTGTCCTTTCCCTACTATGTATTCTTGCCACCTTTGTTGAGGATTTTTTAATCTTATTGTATTAATTAGGGTTCTCTAGAGGAACAGAACTTACAGAATATGTAAGAAAGTATGTATGCATATATGTATGTATGTATGGTATATGTCTGTATGATGTATGTATGCATGCATATATGTAAAGAGGCTTTATTAGAATGGCTTACAGGCTGTGGTCTCACTTGTTGAACAATGGCTATCTACCAATGAGCGATCCAAGAATCCAGCAGTTGTTCAGTCCGAGAGGACGGATGCCTCTCAGCTTGTCTTCAGTACATGCCAGAGACCCTAAGCAGTAGGCTCGGATAGCAGTGAAGGAATGGACTTGCCAGGGAGAGGGAGAGCAAGTAGGCATCCTTTCCCCGTGTGCTCTGTATAGGCTGCCAGCAGAAGGTGTAGCCCAGGTTCAAAGTGTATCTCCTCACCTCAGAAGATCTGGATTAAAAGTAGATCTTCCCATCTCAAATAATTTAACTAAGGAAAAATAATCCCTCACAGGTCTACCCAGATGCTTGGGTTTTAGTTAATTCGAGATGGAGTCAGCTGTCAACTCTAAGAACAGCCACCACATTTATATTCAGGCTTTTATCTCTGGGATCTTTCCTGTTTCACTGAACCCCTCCCCCACAACTGGTTCTTAACATACATGTTGGTTTTACATTAAGTTTTTGTTGTCTGTTTGTATTTGTGTGCTGAGGATTAAACACAAGGCCTTATGTACAACAGGTAAACACTCTACTACTGAGCTGTCCTCTAGCTATCAGAACTGCATGGCTGTGATTAGCTTTTGCCATTTGAGAAAGGTCCTGACTCTGCCTCACAACACTCTCCAGACACTCTGGAACTATAGGCAGATGATTCCCAGTGTGTACTAACTATACCCTTAAGAAGTATCCAAGAACCTTTACCCTTTTCCTTGGACAGTTTGTTAAACAAATGGGATATGACTGTCATCAAAGAAGCCACTTCAGGCACACATGCACTGCTGATAAAGGAAGGACCTAGGGTTTGCGTCATTTCAAGTAAAGGCAGCGGGAAGCTTAGTCCACCTTCTCAAGGCACTAACTCCTTAAATGAAGCTTAAAAGAATCACTTGCTAGGCTTCTCTTCCCTTGGCCAGCAACGGTAATCATTTAAAGATTGAAATCCAGGGCTTCTCAGTCCATTTTCATCGTGTAATATAATGTGAGATTCCAAATGACGAAGAATCCTGTTTCTATTATTATCTGAAATGAGCATCTAGACATTGATGATCTTTGAATGTAATTTATGGCAGCATTCCATTAAAAAGAAAAAAAATTTTAAATTTCAGGAATTCTATTAACTTGTGCTATTTTGGTTCCTTGGAGCCAAACACAGGACACCATGTCTACTATGCTGTCTACAAAGGAGGTGGCATTCCGTTCCAGGCTAGACCCAGTTACTGAGACAGACTAGGGTTACCAATTATCTTTAAGTAGGTTAATGGGATTTTTCTTTAGTAGTCACTAGGGAGATAAAGGGAAATAACTCTGTACTTTCATGAACAAGGAACTCGGTATCTAGAAGGTGTTGTTTCAGAAGGCAGTTGCTTTGTGGCACCTGGCAGGGTGAGAGATAGACCTTACCCTGCCCCTTGGAAAGGGAAGGGAGCCAGTTACAGAGCTCCTAGTGTGAAAATTACTAATACATGGTGGGGAAATCAGAAGTGAACAATATGAGGAAGTGCCCAGAATTTCATCAAAAGGAAATATATCAAACTAATTGCCCACTAACAACTATGAAACAAAATGCCGACGGTTTGATGGAAGCTTAGCAAATTCTAATTAATACTGTGCGGACTTCAGACAGTAGCTTTTTTGGGTTTCCCTAATGATGATAGGCAATGCATTCTTGTTCTTAAGCATACCAGTTTGAGAAGAAAGAAACTTGTCACTTTAATTGACAAGAAAAATAGAAATTTAGAAAAGGATACATCTTTAAGAATGCCCCAGATTTTTTTTTAGATTTAAAATATTCTCTAAAATATTGTTATGTCTTGTTAGAGTAGACACTTGTTTCTAAAACCGAGTCCTATAGGCATGTGGCCTGTGTGGGCCCTCCCTATGTTAAGGCACGAGCATAGGCTACTGTAAAGACACAGTGAACTCCAGCCCACTAGGTCAAGGAAGCGTTTCACTGCCTGGTTTCAGCCACAAGGGAAGCTGACACTTTTTTTTATGATAAATGAAAGTGTGAGAACACATATACCAGCAAGTATCCTTCCCCAAAGCACAACGGAACAGGTTTTAACCACTGTTGAGCCTCTGTAGGAGAATACCCAGGAGTGAGTAACTGCTAACAGACAAGAGTTATTTGACTCATTGTCTGGAGGATGGGAAGCCTAGGAGCATAGCCTTAGCTATTGGCAACGGAACAACAAGACCACGTGAGGGACAGGCTTAGGTTTCTAACAAAGCTCTTCTCCTGGAACTAACCTAGTCTAGGCCGATGGTGGCACCCTATGGATCAAGGCAGAGCTCCCATGACCGAATAAACTCTTCTTACTTACAATACGGATTGAGGGACTTTCAAATGACAGCCCCTTCCACTTTTAGCTTCTAGTATTTGTGGTTTTCTCTCTCAAAATGCAAAACACAGTCTACCTATGCCAGTTGGCATTCTCCTTATGTGGGACATGCTCTGACAAGCCCATCATATATTTTAAGTAAGTCAGATATATACTCAAATACATCTAACCTAGCAAATACCACAGCTCAGAAACACAAGTCTTCAGTCTAGAATCCCATCTAAATCAGATATGGGTGGAACTCAAGGCATAATTTACCTTAATGAAGATATATCTCCATCACTGAGTTTATCATCATCACTAGGTGTCAATCGAAATACAAGAACGACAGGGTATCTTTCCAAGATGTAGAAACACACGAACAGTGGTGTATTGTACTCCTGTGTTAAGTTCAGGGAAAACAACATTAACTCCTTTTTTGTTGTTGTTGTTGTTGTTGTTGTTTTGAGACAGGGTTTCTGTATGTAGCCCTGGCTGTCCTGGAGCTCACTCTGTAGACCAAGCTGGCTTCAAACTCAGAGATCTACCTGCCTCTGCCTCCTGAGTGCTGGGATTAAAGGCGTGTGCCACCACTTCCCGGCACAACATTGTATCTTTTTTTTTTTTTAATTTTTATTTCATTAATTTATTCATATTATACCTCAATGGTTATCCCCTCTCTTGTATCCTCCCATTCCTCCCTCCCTCCCATTTTCCCCTTACCCCGCCCCCCCCGAAGACTGTGACTGAGGGGGACTTCCTCCCCCTGTATATGCTCATAGGGTATCAAGTCTCTTCCTGGTAGCCTGCTATCCTTCCTCTGAGTGCCACCAGGTCTCCCCATCCAGGGGACATGGTCAAATATGAGACACCATAGTACGTGAGAAAGTCATACCCCACTCTCCACTCAACTGTGGAGAATGTCCTGTCCATTGGCTAGATCTGGGTAGGGGTTTGAAGTTTACGGCCTGTATTGTCCTTGGCTGGTGCCATAGTTTGAGTGGGACCCCTGGGCCCAAATCTGCCTATCATAATTTTCTTCTTGTAGGTTTCTAGGATCCTCTGGATCCTTCTACTTTGCCATTCTCCCATGCTTCTCTCATCTAGAATCCCAATAGGATGTCCTCCCCTCTGTCCCAGTTTCCTGGTTAGTAAAGACTTTCATGGGACATGCCCCTTAGGCTAGTATGCAGATATAAGTGAGTATATGCCATTTGAGTCTCTCTGCTTCTGGGTTAACTCACTTATTATGATCATTTCTAGTTCAATCCATTTGGCCACAAATTTCGGGAATTCCTTGTTTTTAACACACAACATTGTATCTTAAAGCGGGAGACATCTCTTTTCAACTCCATTCTTGTCTCTTGACCTAGGGATGAAGGCCCCTGCCTGGTAGAATTCAGCCTCAAAGATTTGCTGGGCTTAGTCTAAGCTGGAGTCTAATGGCTGCAGCTTTCCTAGGCTGGCATTTGCACACCAGTAGCTTTATAGTTCTGGCGTCTTGAGGGCTTCCCACAGGCATATCTCCAATGGCAACTCTGCAGAAATCTTAATCTCACATCTCCATGAGGCACTATCTTTCATGGGACTCCATGAAGAGGGTGGTGTTCTATGGCCAGTCTCTGCCCAAGTCTCCTCCAGATTCCTCTGGAATCTCACTGGAGGCAGTGATGGAGGCTCTTGCATTCTGCATACCTGCAGAGCCAGTGCCATACGGAAATTGACAAAGCGTATGGCTTATACTTTCCAGTAGTTCGGCAGTTCGGCTGTTATCAGAGGCTGCTGAAACCACACTTGTCGTGGCTGAGGGAGGCTGCACAGGGATTTGGGAAGCTGAGTTCCTACCTGGTGTGGGGATACATGCTAAGATGCTGTGGTCTCCTCTCTGGAATCTTAGTAGTCAAGCTTCTCCCGGGGCTGTGGTCTTCAGATGGCTGAAGTGGTCCTGGGGTTGCTTTCCCACTGTCCCAACGATCTCTTTTATCTGTGCTAGCCTCTCCAGTAACTAGCTGCTTGGCTGCACCTGTGTGCTCGCTCCTAAAGAAGCCTTTTCACATTTTATAGGATCATGCTGTACATTTTTGAAATAATCTTGTTCTGATTTCATTTGATGATAAGTTTGTCTTTAATTTCAGTCTTCTTTCATCTTACTGTACGTGATTGAAGATAACCAAGCCACTTCTTCAACATTTTGCTTATAAATTTCTTCTATTATCTGAGTTTATCAATTTTAACATTGGCCTTCCCTAACAGCCTAGGTTATAGAGAATTCTGCTTTGCAACTACGTACCAAGCACGGCCTTGACTCGAGGTTCTAACAGGGCTCCTCATTTGTGAGGTTTTGCGCTTCTTGAGTCTATCTACATTAGGCCAAGTTCTACTGAAGTGCTCTCTAGGAGCCATGGGGCTTACCTTAGCTTCCTTTCTCGGAGTCCTTAACGCAACCACCTTTATGTTTTATTCATGACGATACAGGCCTTTACAGCATTTGTCTCAAAACACTGCCATCCTCTACCCATTTCCCAATTCCAAAGTCACTGCCACACTTCCAGCCATTTGTTACAGAAAAAAAAAAAAAAAAAGTTTCACCAGTCTGTATTTACTATCAATCTATACAGTTATAGACAATGCCTGAGGCAGGGTAGTTTATAAAGGACAAAGATTTATGAGTCTTCACAGCATAGTACTACAGTGCAAGAAAGGAGGCAAAAGGGGACATGAGCGAGTGAGCAACAGAAGGTTGAATTCACTTGTTAGGACCTGCCACCCAACACTACTGTATTGAAGGTTAGATTTCTCACATGCGAATTTCACGTGACACTCAAACTATGTTTAAGTCAGGGTGCTGAATTCCGAAGCCCATATTCAACAAGTGAACTAATACTTGTATCTTAAAGCAACTGGCTGCAGTTTCAATAAGAGGGTTTGAGGACTCAGACACCTTCAGGCATTAGCACAGATATCAGGTAATGACACTGTGGAGCCAGCAGGAAGGAAATAGCTTTTTCCGGTTAAGTGAATTTACCCTGTAAGCAAAGCAAATGTGCTGATACACACACACACACACACACACACACACATACACACTCCATGTACATTGTGCTGCGCTCAATTTCTCAGGTGGATCTATAACCGCGTTTGTGTGCCTGAGATCAGTCCCACCTTCTGTAATCCTTCTTCAGTAAATGCCTCCCAGTCTAGCAAAGATTAAAAAATTTATATTGACACACCTTCTCCTTCGCCATCTCTCCCCTCAGGTCCAGTTCAATTTAAGAATCAGTTACCTACTGCAACCATCTTAAGGGCTGCACGAGACACATCTTGCAATAAACAATGTCTCCGTTTTCTAGTAGCTGGTTGTTTTTAAAGAAGCAAAGCCAAATATTGAGGCTGAGGAAAAGGCCGCCAAGAGGATTGAAGACTCTGTGTCTTCACGCATACGAATGCTTCTCAGCACAGCTCAGCCTATTGTGCCTTCACTGGCTGGACCTTTATGAGTGTTTATGCTAATCTACAAACCATCTGTCTTCTCTCTAGATCTTTATATACCTTGTCAGCTTGCAAAGCAATGGACACACTTTAGAACAGAATGAGAACTAAATAAAATAGAAATAATAAGCTAATGTGTACAGATGTGTGACTAGTGTGGCTATGGAAGATGCTTACTTCCCCAAACCAGGAAACTACTTAGTTTCCCTTTATTGTGGACTTGTGATGTCTAATAACCTCCTTCCGAAAGCAAGCTATCCAATGACATCCTTCTCCCAAAAAGGCCATGGCTTCAAGGTACCAACTGAGTCACGAATAAAACTGTCCGCTCTCCACCAAACATTAGTCAGAAAGAAAAGTACAGGTTCAGTTAATTACAGGCCATTCTCAGTGACATTTATTGCTCTAGGTAAAAAACAAACCTTTTCCTACAAGGCTAATATGCAAATCTCTTTGTTTTCTGTAGGTTTCTTTGTTTAAGTCGTAAGCCTACACATTTCCTAGAATTTCTAATTATTTAGAAATAATTAGAGTGAGGCCTTGCAGGAATTCTTAGCAATACAGAGAATGAATTTGGCTTGCCATGAAGAATTGTTTGTCCTCAAAGCAAACTGGGACGTAACTGAAACGCACAGGCATAGGAACACTCCTGTTGTTGTTAGCAGCAATGTAACCTTTGGCCAAAACAGAAATGCTTTTCTTCCTAAGGCTTGTGACAGTGGCAAGACCTGCTCAGAAACCAAAGGAGACACTTCTGGATGATGGCCCACCATGGAGCAAGCCGCTGAGTCAGTCCTCAGGACCTATGAAGTCTGATGATGTGACTCATCCTGGGTGAGAACGCTGGCTGGATTAACACCCTCCTCTTGTCACTGACCATCAGGGGCTCTGTGGACCTGTAGGACTTCTCTTCTCACCTGCTAATGGGATTTGCTGTCACACACACATGCATCTGTCCCTCTATACGGGACTAAAACTATGCTTTCTGAGTGCACTTCTCTCTCTGATGCTTTCTTTATACACCAGGGTAGAGTTCCACTGAGTCCTTAGCTGAGGATCAAGAACCTGGGAATATTCTAGCATCTGGGGTAGAGCTGTAAACACAATACACAAGCTGGCCAATGGCTGCCTACATTCTATTCAGGAAAGGAGTGAGCGATTCAAGGAATGTTGCTTATAAAGCAAAAGACGCCGCACAAGAGCGTCCTACAAGCACCCACAGGAGATCAGTTCTGGGGCTGAACTCACAGCACAGTAGATTCTACATGACCCATTACTTCAATTTTCATCTGAGTTAGTGAAAAACAATGACTCACTTTCCCCAGAGTCCTTTTTCATCTCACAGAAACCCTTTTTGATGACATTCACACGGTAAGTGCCCTTGGACCTTCCTCACTGACACGGGAGAATGCAGCTTGACAGACAATTCGACACACTTGGCACATGAGCCTAAGTCTGACTTTAATGAGTCAAGCCCTAGAACAGACACTTCTAACTCCTTGAGGAGGCAATGATGGCGAGACCTAATTTCCCCAAGGCTTCTCTAACTTTAGTGCTCAGGATAGGGAATTGCTGTTTCTCCCTGGGCCCCATTTTCAGGAAAAAGGGTCCCACAGGAGATCCCCACACTGGCCTCTGTCTAGCAGTGGCTACCTTCCGTGGTCTTGCAATGGCCCTACCTCCTGGGGACAGGCTCTCCTCTTCAAGAGTCAGGGGCTCAAAGCAAGGTGATGAGCGCCAGAAGCAGGGGGGGTGAGGTGTTGGCAAATTTAATTAGAAAGTGTGAAACAAAACACAAGCCCATGGCTCCCAGTTACTCCAGAAGTGTGAAGGATAATGATTGCTTTTGGAGGACTCATATTTCCTAAGAACGAACAAGCCTGCTCAAAGACGAGCTACTCATTTTTTTTTCTTTTTATTAATCTTTCAAGTCTTCTGCGAGTAAGGTTTCAGTAGGCTTTGTCAACAACCTTTCAATCTTTACCAGAAGACTTTTCCTGTGCAGTCAACTGACTGGCACAAGGACTCCTTGACCATGACGAAGAGTACTGGATGGCTCTGCCATCTGTCTTACATACAGTGCCACAGTGACGACTGAGGTAGCAACTTCTAGGACATCCTGTGTAATTCAAGTACTGGGGCCAGGCCATGTTGCCTTGGGGGCCCATGGAGTTCACTACAGACCCAAAGGCAGACTAACAAGACTGTAACATAGAGCCTCCTCATGGCGACTTCCACAGTAGATTGAGTCTGGATGCTGGGTCTAGACCAGGCTTTTTATAGGAGCGATTTGCGCCTTACCAAAAAGAACTCACAAAAATGAAAATTATACGAAGGACATTGCAGGCAGACGTAGCCCAATGAAGGAATGCATACGTGACTGGAGTGAGAAGGGGGAAGAAATGTTACCACGGCATGTGGGGAGAGTTACAGTCTTAGAGAAGAGAGAAAGGCAAAGAGTCTCACTTTATTAGAAGGCAAATGGGAGGGTGTAAGAGCTGGGACAGGTGACACTTATCAATCAGCTTGACCCTCAGAACGAAACAGGAAAGGACATGGATGAATTGAAGGAAGGAAAGACAGCAGGAGGCAACTGCTAGTCTTATGTGAGAGATAAGGCAGCCCGGACTGGCACAGAGGAGGCACCCAGGCGGTGGCTGCGCTGAAGAGGGTCCAGGGTGGAGCACTGCAAAAACAGGATCAGGCTTTGCGTGCTCTGATGCCTCCAGTTTTAATCCTGAGTAAGAAACATCACACAGTGTGGGAATGAGGAAGAATGAAGGTCACAGAAGTGACTTGAAGTGCAATGAGTTACAGCAAACTTTTAGGACAGAAGAGTGTGTGGGGAAAAAAAAATCATGACACATCCATATCCCCGCCCTCATTTTTAATAGAAAAAGATAGTTTAAGGATGGGAAGGTGGCTCTCAGCAGGGAGAGCTAGAGGAGACTGGCTTTGCTTTGTGGGAAACCTTAGGCAAAGGGCACACTAGGGAAGGGTGATTTCGGCTTGGTTTTGAATCTGCAGCCTCTCTTATCATCACACTGGCAACACCAGATGAATGAGCCAAGATGCAATTCACCCATCTCCTTCTGGAAAGCAGGGGTGGGGGGCAGCGGTAGAGGAAAGCGGACGGATGTCACCTGGCAGCAAGGGTGTGCAGGAAGGAGCAGGTGCTGCCTCTCACCCCGCAGCTCCTTTCCTCCAATGTATTTTATTTTGACCTAAACTCTGTTGGAGGAAACAGAGGGTCAGAGAAAGCATCTGTTCTCCCTGGCACACTGCCTCTACTGTTGTCCTCTTTTCACCCTCATCACAGGTGCACGCCTTTTGGGCTCGGAGGCTGTTTGTTTGCAGCGAATAAACTGGCCATCACTTTGATATTTACTTGGTGCTTAAATAAAAGTTACAAACCTGAGGGGCCACCAAGGCTCCTGTCGTATCAGGACAGCCTAAGTTGGAGCCAGGGAAGGCAAGCTCAGTACCACGACTGTTGCGAGGTGTTTGCTTCACAGACAGGTCATAAAACCAGCCTTAGTGATGTCTAGCCTCATCATACCTCAAACTCCAGATAGTGATCTTTGAGCTTGTACTCATCGACATCCTTGGCTTTCACCTTCTTGTCTGGGGGATAGGAGCGATGCTCGGCCAGCTCAGCGGTGATCTGCTTCAGCTTGCTTTCATGGGATTTCAGCTGTTCCTCCTGCAGGAAATTAGGAAGCCATTCAATGTGCAGAAAACAAGCAAGGAGAAACACAGGACGCCTGTAAAGATCCTTTCTGCCTGATGACTTCAATTTATCAAAATAGTCCAAGGAGCCTTTGGCCCTAAGTCCTTCCAACTTTTTTAGGCCAATGTTGGTATACTCCTTTTTAAGGTGTCAACAGAGACTAATATCACTGGGCAGTCTCTTGTCACAAAGCCATACCATTTCATTTCTGAGCCCTTTACCCGCTCTACTTGTCACCAAGTGGGGAGCAGATCTCTTTGGAGAAACCCTGACAAGCAAGTTACAAGCCGACCAGTTAAGGTGCCTCTCCTGAGAGTCACGTGACATGGGTTCTCCTTTCATGGCCACTCGGCAGTGCTCTTAGCTCCCCCCCCCTGTCTATCACAATGGACACTTATCTGCATAATGTTTTCCTTTGGTGGGAGAAATTGTGCTAGGAAGAAATCTTTTATGAAACCGAAGTGCTGATGAAATTCTCCCCTGGAGCAGCAGAGGTTCTCACTTGCTTCAACTTTATTGACCCAAAGTAGTCATTCAGTGAAACACAGAGTAATTACTGCTCCAATGGCATTAGCCCACACACCAGGCACTGACACAAAATAATCACTCCTGTGTCTAAGGCTTTCCATTCCTGACACCATTTATATCAACTCAGTAAAACCCTTCCTAAAGAGATGTGCTGCTGACCTCTCTCATACATGTTGCTTTCTCTCTTTTCTTTCTTTTTTCCTTCCTTTCTTTTTTTCTGAGACAAGATCTCTCTCAGTAGAGTAGGTTGGCTTTGGAACTCATTTATTGCCCTCCTGCCTCCGCCTCATGAGTGCTGGGTTTACAGACCCATAATACATATCCAGCAGCTTAAAACATGCTTGAAACAAAAGATATTTTAATTCTTTGGCATACCTAAAACAGTGTAGCTACTTAGCATTTTGTTATTCTATGAAAACTTGCTCAAAACCTTGAGTAGTTTTACATATGCGGTATAAAATAAATGGATGGAAGATGAAAGAGAATTAAAATAAATTTTATATAACAGAAGCATAATTTTATATTATAAAATTTGTACAGCAGAATAGAGAAAATTAATAATTACAGATGCTAAATTTAAGACTATGCAATGATTTCAGTAAAGAGTTACCCAGAAGCATGAGTCATATGCAGTATCCTAGGGTCCTCTAAAATAGTAACATTTCTAGAGCCAAAAGAAAATACCTGCAAGTTTAAGATTATCAAATAAAAAACAAATAATGAGAAGAAAAAGAAATGTGTGCAAAAAAGGACCACACATTGAAGGATGAAAATAGGACCACATTCATTTGAAGAACCAAGCATAGCAAAATACCCAAAAGTAGTTCTGGCAGAGTATGGCGGCGCAGAGAGAAATATAGCTAAGATTACGGAAAACCATCATCTGCTCACTGATAATGCCAAAAGCCAAGGCGAACTCTTCTCATTCATCTACTATGTTCTGTCAAGGAGTATACAGACCATGTTACAGAGAGATACCTTTCTAAAGCTCATATGCTAACGCCCTAACCCCTAAGCACCTATACTTGAAGATGGAGCCTCATTAAGGCTGGTGAGGTCACTAGAAAGCTTGACCTCTCTGTGTGCCTGCTATCCACCACAGGAAAACTAGACGTACAAGCATAAAGAACAGCAAGCCTATGCAGCCCAAAGGGAGGTATTTCAGACTAAGACACAACTGGCACCCTGACCGTGTGTCTCCAGGCTTTTTCAAGACAGGGTTTCTCTATGGAGAAACACGGGTACATGGAGAACACTATATGAGCTCACTTATATGTGAAATACCCAAACATCAAACCCCATGATACTAGACAGTGGAATGGTGGCTGTGTAACCCAGTGGTTGGGGGACTGGGGAGATGGTCAAGGATCAAAATTATCAGGCATGAAGAATAAATTCAAGAATTCTGCGGTGAACCAAGACAACTATAATTACTAATAGTGTGATACATATTTCAAAATTGCTAGAAACGATGCCAAATGTTCGTGCCACCAAGTGGCACGTACATCAATTAGCTCGACTAAGCACTGCACAACGAATGCATCCTATAAAATCACACTGTACCCATAAATATAGACACTTCTTATTTGTCAACCAAAATTTATTTTTTTTTATTTTATTTATTTATTTTTTTTTAATTTATTCTTGTTACATCTCAATGTTTATCCCATCCCTTGTATCCTCCCATTCCTCCCCCCCCCATTTTCCCATTATTCCCCTCCCCTATGACTGTTCCTGAGGGGGATTACGTCCCCCTATATATTCTCATAGGGTATCAAGTCTCTTCTTGGCTACTTGCTGTCCTTCCTCTGAGTGCCACCAGGTCTCCCCCTCCAGGGGACATGGTCAATTGTGAGGCACCAGAGTATGTGAGAAAGTCGTATCACACTCTCCACTCAACTGTGGAGAATATTTAAAAATTTAAAATGAGATTTTCACTTTCTCTTACCTAACAGTACTTCTATTTTGAAAGGCATTTCATGGTTTGATTTTTAAACTTAATTAACTGAAATACTGCCTTAGGCTGGCCTTGAAGCAGTTTTCCTGACTCAGCCATCCAAGTAGCCGAATTATACATGTGTCCAGTGCGCCTGGGCTTTATTTAACTTTTCCTAGTTGTATCAACAGTACACACTTGGCAAGGTTCAGCATGACATTTTAATACATAACTGTGTGTTGGGGTGAGGTGTATAGTTCTGAACAGCGAGGAAGGCTACTACAAGGGAGTATACTTTGGGCATACCACACACACCCCAGGGTCTTCTCAGTGGGCCCTTAGCACTCCTACACTCAGTCAAACCAGAGGATAGATAGAGTGAAGAGTGAAATGAGTTGTAGCTCAGTCGTAGGCTCCCTGCCTAGCATGCTCTGGGTTCAATACCTACCGACCACCTAGTTAAGAGGCGGATACTCCACTGTGAAAAGTGAGCACAGGCCTCTGGTTTCCATGCAGTGTTCACCTTGCGGCTTGCTCCCAGTAAATGGGTAGCATTCACTATCTAATGATTATCCATTTCAAACTTTTACAAGAAAACGATTGGAATTCAAAGACAATAGGACAGGAACTGTATGTGACACGGGTGTCCAGAAGTGGCGAAAGGCCTAAGGAAGAGTGCCACCGTCATCAGTCTACACGCCAGCTACCTTTCGTTCTAGCCAGCTATCTGCACATCGGAGACACACATGCACAACTCCTGGCTCAGCCTGAGTCTTAATCCTCACATAGGTCTGCAAACTGGGCCTTGTGGTACAAGTCTTAGCTCATTCTGGGCACACATCAAACCTCAAAACAGCTGCTTTGATGGGGATAAGAGGTCACCCTCAATAGACTAAAAGGTGTGTGTGTGTGGAGGCATGATGCTTGGTTTGGACGGCTACATCAGCAGGAGGTGGGGGAAAACTTTAAAATTTCGAAGTAGTCTCTCCACCCCCAACAGAAGAAAAATGTACTCTGGCAGCACTGCAACGGAGAAGGTGACTCCTACACAGCAGGGCTGTTCAGGAAGAGCTGTGCCACACTGGCAGCAATCAGTCTTAATAATCCGGGCTAGCATGTTTTGGAGGAAAGACAAGAACAAATTAAAGACAAGCTCCGAAATGGCAGGATAACGAACAAATGTGCCTTAAAGTACCCAGCACTCTTAACTGGACCTTTAATTTTCCTAACACTCCTTATCTTCCCAAGAGAGCACTCACCTTGTGGTTGTATACTTTAAAAATTCAAATTACTCAAGAGCCTCAGGCATCCAGGGAGGCCACAGCCAGACTGAGGTCTTCGAGCTGATGAAGCTCAGATTTACAGTCTCTGGGAAAAGCAATGGTGCTCAATGGGAGAGGATGAACTTTAACTCTGGAGAAGATCTGACAATGTTTCACTAAACATACTTAATAGGTATGAAAATTAAATGCCACTCTTCCCTGATCCTTGGGCCTTTCTATCCTTAATACTTTGTAAGTAGGACAATGAATTATACAGTACAATGCTTATATAGTAAATATCGTTAAGTTACAAAAGAACAAAACCTAAGCTAAACCAAAACAACAACAACAACAAAAACAACCAAAACCACACCATACAATCTTTCCTGAAGCTACAGGTGTTTTCTTGCTAGCTTCGTTATAACTATGAATATATCTCTGCCCATTCCTTTCCTCTCCATCTTCATCATCACAGAAGACCAGCATGGATACACCTCCCATCACGCCAGCCAAAATGCTCTCACCAAGTTTCCCAATGACCTCTCTGCCACCTAGTAGATTTTTTTGTTTTTATCCGACTTTCCTTCTTCTTTTCTTTCCTTTTCTTATTGGTGTTTTCATTTTCTCACTTTACATCCTGATCGCGGTCCCCTCCCTCCTCCCTTCCTGGTCCTGCCTTCCCACTCTTTTCTCCTCCTCCCTCCCCCCCCCTTCCCCCTCTTCCCTTCTCCTTAGAAAATGGAGCCCCAACGCCCTCATACCAACATTCCCCATTACATCACGACTAACTGCATCCTCTTCTGCTGAGGCCAGACAAGCAGCCCAGCTTGGAGCAAGTGATGCCCAAGCAGGCAACAGAGTCCATGTCAGAGCCAGCCCCGATGCTATCCCTTATGTCACGCCTCACATAAAGCTTGGCCTCCTTTAAGCTTCCTCTTAGGTCTCTCACGTCTCCTCTTTCACCCAGCTATCCTGTCGTTTGTGGCAGGTAGCATTCTGGACTAATGCTTATCCTAAGTCCATCAAAGTGAGTTACAAGTTACTTGTTTCTTGAGGCAGTGTCTAGCCCATCATAGATAAAATTACTTCTATCGTGAGAAACAAGTGTTTCATGAAGACAGCAGAATAACTTCCAAAATCCTCTACTGGCCAACGGCAGTGGGGCCATTGCAGCCATGTGTAGTGTTAGCAGGGCCTCAGAGGACAGCTCTGAGGAGGAGAGAGTATGGTAACCTGGTTTTGATTCATCTAACAAGTTTATGTAAATGACCGTGGCACAGAGTTTGCTGGAGCCTAATGTTCCCACCTCTTCCCCGAGGGCGAGGAGTTAAACTGATATTACCTGTGTCTCACTCGACAGTGAGAAGGGAATGATGGGAACATTTTTATATTCCTCAGTAAAACACCCAGAAAAAGCAAAGCAATGGATAAAGGGCAACCGCCCCCCCCCCCAAAAAAAACCAAACAAACCAAAAAACAACAACAACCACCACCACCACAACAAAAAAACATCATTAGCAAGCCGGGATACTGTCCCAACCCTAGGTCACAGAACAGAAAAACAGGCTTGGTAAATAAGAAAGCACGCAAAGGGGTTTGAGGTGCAGAAGCTGGAGCAGGGCACACTGCGCATGCCCCACTCAGCGACTCACTCTTCCAAGGCCTATCTTACATGGCAGACCAAAACATGCGGAACCTTCCAATACTGAAAATTAGTTACTACTAACATCACCACGAGGCGTGTTTTCCTACCTACAGAGCATGAATGCAGCGGCTTACCTGGGACAACTTTGTTGTGGTGGCTGGCAGAAGTGGGCGGCTAAACTTCTTCTGAGAGCCAATGGCTGCTGGGAATGGTGGTGCAGAAAAGACGGCCGCCACACAGTTAATTTTGCTTATCCACCCTTGCATTTCCTCAGGACTCCTATGAGAGGAAGGGATGTGCACGTTAGCACAGGGCCGCATCTAGGCAGACTACGCCTTGCCTTTCACTTATTACTGATTTTAAGTGGAACATTAAGATAGTTTATTCTAGCACTCGGGAGGCAGAGGCAGGCGTATCGCTGTGTGTTCGAGGCCAGCCTGGTCTACAAAGTGAGTCCAGGATGGTCAAGGCTACACAGAGAGACCCTGTCTCGAAAAAAACAAACAAACAACAACAACAACAAAAAACCACAAAAAACAAAAAAAGGAAAGATGGTTTATTCTAGTTTAACACTTCACTGGTTTGTCGGAGGTTAACATTCTCAACAGGACTCACTATGGGAACTAAAGATTACAGCCATTATTGTCATCACAGAACAAGGCTGTGGCTCTCTCTGTAAGAGACATAGAAAAAACAGGCTATATGCTCTGTAAGTCTCCACTTTTTCTTCAGAGGTAGTCTAGTCCAAAATTAGTATTAAAATTAACTCTTCTCTTTTAGCCCCAAATTTTACTTTAAAAATTATCTCAGGCACACAGTGAAAAGAAGTACAAAAAGGCACACCTGACCACTGTGGAAAAGAACTGGAGTGTTTCCTCAAATATCAACTACACAGTTACAACCCAGCAACTCTAATCCTAGGTAGGTGTACAAGGCAAATGGAACAGTGACACACAAATGTTTGTGTCATCATTCTTTTAAAAATATTATTAGTTACAAGTATGGTGTGTGAGTGTGTGTGTGTGTGTGTGTGTGTGTGTGTGTGCGCACACACACACACACACACACACACACACACACACACACACACTAAACCATGAGTATAGAGATCAGAGTTGCTTCTCTCCTTCCACCTTTACCTAGAGAAGGAGGAAGAAGAGGAGGAGGAAGAAAAAGAAGAAAAAGAAAGGGGAGGAGCAGGAGGAATGGGGTGGTAACAGGAGGAGGAGGGTAACAGGACAAAGAGGAGGAGGGGGAAAATCAGAAGAAGATCAAGACCAAATAAGAACAAAGCTACCAAACATACTGGGTTTGGAAAAGCAAGACCCTCCAGTCTGCAGTCTTGAGTTTAAACACGTTTGGTTTCTTCTCGTAGTCCGTGGCCTTGGACGCTAAAGCATGGTGCACACTCACTGCGTTTTTCAAGTCCTCTTCAGACAAAGCCTTCTCTGGCTTGTATTCATCCTGCACATGGATATAAAGAAAAGTACAAGGGCATGACCATGAGGCAAGTTTTCTGCATCTGAAATTAAAGGAAAACTTTTTAGAAACTCCATGGAAAAAGTAAAATGGGGACTACAAACTCTTGAAAACTTTGTAAACTTTAAATAGAATATTGCAATTTTTAGCAATGTGCAATGAAACAATGCATGTACAAAAAGGTGGGTTTTTTTTGTTGTTTTGTTTTGTTTTGTTTTTTTTGTAAAGCCAATATATAGCAATTAAGACATACACATCACAGGGACCTGCAACATGGCCAGGTCCAACAGGTACTGTGAGCTCAAACAATGGGCACATGCAGACGCTTGCAGCCACCATCAACAGGCACACAGGCCGCCTCTGAGACCTCTATCTGAACACACTACATTTTCCTGAGGCCATCCTTTGAGGTGGTTAATACTATCAAAAGAAAAAAGGAACAATGAAATACAGTAATTTCTCTAGCTCTTCTGATGAGAACAAAGGGAAGATCACCTTAAGATAAAGCTTGCCTTAATTTTCCTAAATAGGTATAAAATACATAAGAAGGTGTCATGAATGCACAATTTTAATTTTTGACAATAGCTATATAGCTCAGAGTTTTAAAAAAGGTTCCTTTGTATGGCTACCACCCAAACATGACAGCCAAAATAAAAACTTCACTAGTAGAATAATAATCAGAATTTAAAATAGGGGTTTCGATTATTTCTAGTAGTTACTGGCTTCACTGGAATAAATAGAGAATAAAAGCAATGATTTTAAGAAAAAACCCCAAAACAATCAAACAACAACAACCAAAAACTACCTATCTGCTGCTTATGGGACAAGCTGTGACAGTACCTATTTCTGGAGTTTAGGTTACATTTCTCATATATCATCAAAAACAAGATGTTGACTAAACTTATGTTTTTCCTATAAAGAGAAAACACACAAACACACACACACACACACACACACACACACACACACACACACACTCACCCTATCACTTTCTAGCTCATGGTAAACACATGAAATAAAGAATGTTAATGTTCTCATTTAAGCTGGGTTTCCCTCCCCCAAGTTTTTAGAAAAACAATTAGTACTTTCTCCCATGTTGCCCTGTTTTTCACCACTACTATTCAAAACTCAAACAATTCAAACATACTGATGCCTGGAAATTATTCAAAATGAAAGAACGAGACAAGCTGAAATGGTAACCTTTAATGATCCCTGTCAGCATCAAGCTGACCATGAAGTAAATACCAGGAACAATATAATGGGTTCCCACATCCACAATATTAAACAGCAACTTCCAGAATGACAGTGCAATGACTCTTGCTTTATTAAGGCTCTGACATCCTGATTTGCTGCTGACAGAGTCTTGGGGGCAAGGTAAGATGAACAAACGCCAAGGAAAGGAGAATGTTAAGAGTAAACTCTACACTTTAAAGCATGCATTCTAGAATGAGTCCCATCAGTGCACGTAACTGCAATCCAGCTATGCGAAGAGGTTTCTCTTGCACTGTTGAAAAGGCTTCTCTCAGAGACTTGGCATTCTAAAATCTGTGACTCTCTCTCCACATGACATATTTTTGAGTAGGAGTTTCAAGGAGAGGTAGCCTGAGTACAAAGTCCCCTCTCGCTTCGGCACTGTGAGGTAGCGTAAGTCAGTGTGCATGGCCCTTTACCTAACAGTCTCTCTGTTTCCAAATAGGAAGCTGAGGGGAGAGAGCAGGGCGGGGGATGGGGTGTGGGTGGGTCAGTACTGAAGTGATCCCGAGATTGATACACGCCCCCATTCTCACCTATGTGTCTTCCCAGCACACGCGGGACCGGCCTGCTGATATGTCAGTCCACAACACACATGAACCTCCTTAAAGGAGTTAAAGCTCCTAAACTCAGGCTTTACTCTCATTTTTTTCTGAGTTTCCTTCTTTTTTATATGTAATCTCTTAAGATAACTATTACTTGTATTTTTCACCTTTCTCATTTCTTGGTCTTCTGAGTGAGATTTACCATGTTGCTCTGTCCTGTCTATAGATCACTAAAGAGAGAGTGCAGCCTTGTCCTTACGGTAATCTCCTTGCTCCTGCCTCCACAGCACAGAGATCAGAGTTGTGTCCCACCATTTTTCTTCTTTAGTTAAGCAGGAATTCAAGGCTATAATTTTTGAGTATGAGTTATACAGTGTAACAGTTTAGGAATAGGTTGTGTCTTTTGCTGATGTCTAGGTAGTCTAGAGTTTCACTTTTGTATATGTTCTTTTATATCTCAGTAATAGAATGTGCCCAAAGCTTTAGTTACTTGTCAGCTGATATTTTTATAGGTTTATGAGCAGAGAATGTGGTCTATTATGTTTATTTTTCATCCAAAATTATTAAGGGTATTCATGCTCCCGAACGCATGGTGATTTTTGCTTATGCTCCTTCTGCTCTCCTTGGAAAGGGACATTATTTATTAGATGGGTAGGTTCTGTAATCAGGCATTGATAAGTCTCTTCTCATCCTTGCATGTTTCCTACTGTCCATCATCCACTCATTGCAGAGATGCGAGCGTTCCCTCCATTCTTAATCGTTTTCCCTTTCACAAGTTGGGGGCTACACAGCTTGGTGCATTTAGGCTTTAAGTATTATCACTCTTAAAACTATGTGCTACCTATCAATCTTGACTATTCTTTCTATCAACTTTTGCATTTAGTCATATAAGATGGAAATTTCAATAAATATCTTCCAGGTAAATGTTTATTTCTTTTAAATTCCTCACACATATCACAAAAACTTTGAAATCATTTTATTTTCCCTTTCTTGTTTTCACTAATTCCAAATTTGGCCAGAATACTTTAGTATTGCTTATTTTTGAAATCTTCCTAACATATATTTAATATGAATTTTTGTCTCAAGAAGCCTTATTTTGCCTTACATGTTGCTATTTTCTCTCCTTGTTCTTTTGAATTTGATTGTGTTCCGTGGTTCACTGCTTATTTGCTTTATTTTTTTGTTTTGCCTTGATCTCTCTATCCTTTTTTTTTGCATTGTAGTAGTTTTTTATTTATTATTAATTTACTTTTAATTTATATATTCACTTTACATCCCGATTGTAGCCCCCTCTCTTCTCTCTTCCTGCTCTCCCCTCCCACTATTCTTATCTTTTCATCTTTTATGTATTTTCTTCATGTGGTTCATATACTCTAATTCTACTCAAGTATCTTTCAGGATATTTTTCACAGGTCTAGAACTGGATATAGAATTTCAGTTGCCATCCTTTCTACTAATTTTCTTTACAGGCTGCAGGTGCTTTTTTCCCACCCAGTTTCCCATATAATAGAGTCGAATGGCATTCCGATTCTTTATGTTGTATACAGTGTATGTGTGTGTACATGTGTGTATAAATATACTAGGCACAGGTGTAGAGACCAGAGGTCAAGGCTGGTGTGTTTCTCAACCACTCTGTACCTTATATTTTGAAGGTAAAGTCTCTCACTGAATTTGAGGCTCACCAACTCAGCTAGGCTGGCTGGCTTGTAAGTCCCCGGGGTCCTCCTGTCCACCAATCCCTAAGTTTCTGCACTGAGGTTACAGGAGCATGCTTCCATCCTGGCTTTGTTTGTTGCTGCTGCTGCTGCTGGTGTGTGTGTGTGTGTGTGTGTGTGTGTGTGTGTGTGTGTGTGTGTGTGTGTGCGCGCGCGTGTGCGCGCGCCGGGGATCTGAACTCTGGTCTTCCTTCACACTTGAACAGCAAACACTTTGCACACTAAGCCAGTTCTTTTATCCTCATATAAACTTCTTCCCCCCCCTATATCTTGTACCAGGAATCGCATAACCTTTTCTCTTTATTCATGGCAATTCAGTAGTCTGTGCTTAGCTGTTCCTTACCTTTTCATCTGTCTACTCTGAAAGATACAAAATCTCACTGATGCACTTCTATGAGGTCACTGAGATGTCGGGCTAACTATCACTGCAGGTAAACAGCACAGCTGCTATCTTAATGGTTGTACCAGGGATTTAAGGTTTCCAGCTGGGGATGTACTCAGTACTAACTGACAATTCATGTATATCCCGTGGAAATCTCTTGATTCTATGCTGCCAAATCGACATAAAACCGGCAACTTACTGTGGTTCAAAACATGGGCATCTAGAATTCGAGCTTGTATATTACTTACCTGGTTCTGATATTTAAACTTTGTGACCTTAGATGAGTTAAACTCATTGACGTTACAAATTAGTGAAATACTTCTGTCAATAGAGATGATATCTTCAGTTTGTTCTTTAAATGACCATCCTGCCACTGGCCCATTCCCTTCTTACTCTTTAATTACCCCTTGAGATGGTCATAACTAGTCATACAGTTTCAACTCTCACCTGTATCATGACAAACTGCTGTGAATTATTAATAAGCAAGGCCAGCTGCTCACTATTAACACTTGGTGACCTCAGCACTTGAAACCACTATAATTACTCTTGGTGTATATTCTCTCTGTTAGTGTTTTCATTTAGGCTGCTGTAAAACTGCAACAATGCAAAAAGGCAACATTTCTTATGGAGCCTCTAAGTAAAAGCTAACAGTAATTGTCATCTTTTTGTTCTCTTTCCTCATTATTTTGTTTCAATATTAGTTTGTCCCCAATTTAATGCAGGTGTTTAAATCCCAAAGCCTTGTGCCCATGTCATTAAGAAGCTGGAAACTTAGCCTGGCATGGTGGTGTACGCTTTTAATTCCAGCCCTCGGGGAGGTAGAAGCAGGTGGATGACTGTGAGTTCGAGGCCAAGCTTCTTAGTCTACAAAGTGAGCCCGGGACAGCCAAGGCTATACAGGGAAACCTAGTCTCAAAAAATAAAACAAAACAGCACAACCCAAACCAACCAACCAAACAGAAGCTAGAAACTTCTTCCAGCTACAGCAGGTAGATGTTGAGTCTCTGGGTAGTGATTGGATTAGGAGGCCAGGTGGAGTCCCGTGACATCTAAGGTGAGGGCGGAAGTCTAGAGAAATACCTGTTCCTACCATATTGCTGACGTTTAGAGGGCCCTTGCCAGAGCCTGTGCCTTTACAACTATGAGCCCCAGCAAATCTCTCTTCTTTGCAAATGAGTTCACATTAAGCGATTATTGTAATTCTCAAAGCTGTAGAGAACACTGTTTAGGAAGAACATGCATGTCAAGGCAGACTGAGGCACTCTAAGGCACATCCCAGGTCAAGCTGGGAAGAATGCTTTTACACAAGAGAGAAATAGAAGATGAGGTATGTTTATTAGGAATAAACTGAAGTTATGGGTTTTAAATCTATCAGCTTCTATTTTTCTAGTTAATAGTAAACAATGTTATCATTATCTTAAATGCAAAAATATTAACAATACGATATGGTTACATAACTGAAATTAAGCAAGCAAGCAAATAAAATGAAGTGCAATCTCCTTCGGCCCCAATGGAAGCAGCTCTGCGGAGGGTGGTGCTCCTCAGGCTGATTTTACCCTACAGAATCCATCCTGATAGCTGTAGTATTTACTGATTAAGCTAGAGGATGGTATTTAAATGATGGGGTTGGGAAGGGAGAAATAAGGCACAAATTATTGTAATCAAACCATTTCAACCCAAGACTGTTAGCTGTGGAAACTAAATGTAAAACAGAGGGAATGATAAATCCAATCAAGACATTTTCTGTAACGAAAGAAAATGCTCATGACATCTAATTACAACCGATTTTCTCCAACAAATGAAGGTGAAAATGATGCCTGAAAACATGTTACTCTCCCCCGTGCTCCCCGCAATCTGCACTGCTTTATCTAGTATGACTCATTAGAGCACTCTGCCGTCCTAACAAGCAGCAAGAGTGTTATTTCACAAAGCTTGTTTTACAGTCATTTACGGCATGAAATAAAGAGCTCTTTCCCTTACAATGTTTGTTAATTAAAGCTTGTGTGGATCCACATCATAGCACCCATAGGTCCACAGATTATTGCATCAAGTTTGAAAAGTTTCCATTCTCAGGTGCCAGAAAGTAAAATCTAGAAAGTGACAAAATCGTCAGTGTCAGTGAAAAGCATGCTCAGGCTCTCTTCTGGTTGACGAATTATTTACTTAATACCTTATTAAATAGTTACGATTGATACATGCAATTAAAAAAATTGGCAAGTGGCAACACTCTTGATGTCCATCGAGAATAGTAAGCGTTGAGAGCACTCCCTTGTTTAATGTTGTGAAGCTATATGTTTAAATATTTGTAGCCGATGCAGGTATGATTACAACGTGACTAAAGTGTTGACTGCTATTCCTCCCTTAGAGCACTTGACACATAACCATCCCTGGCCAGCTCTGTGTCACAGTCAAGAGAGAAATGCTTGTTTTCAAAATTTCAAAAATACTAATACGCAATGGGTCCTAAGTTGTCCAATACTGCTTGATTCTTGCATGGTAAATAAATATTTCCTACGATTTGATAGTTATCTTTAAAACCCCTAGTATTTTCAGTTATTTTCTAAAATTACCCAGTTTCATTTTTTTATTTTTGACACAGCACAGAGGGTGCGTGACCATCTACAAATCTTGGCAAGAGGAAGAGTAATAAGTCACATGAGAACATATTTTGATCCATCACTAAACTGAGTGTATAAGTGAAAGTAACAAGCGTAAAGCTGAAAGGTGGCTTGAGTCTCATTGAACCTAATTTTCTCAAACATAAACAGTGTTACAGTAGAAAAACACCCAATATTTCTGTAGAAAGGAGAATTGAGAGAATAAGGCAAGGAAAGCAGAAAGATTGCAGTTTCCTATGTATCTGTTTAACTGGGTCCATCGTGTCTGACTTCTACATGACACTCCCTCAGTCTGCAGCTCAGGCACTAGCACATACAGCGAGAACTGAAGTGCTTTCTCTAAGGAAAGCCTTGGGCTTCAGTGAGGCACAAGACAATTTCCAGGATACACTTGACTCAGACTTAATAAGTATGAAGTTATCTGCAAACAGTTAGAACAACTGCCCTTAGGAACAGATTACAGGATACTTGGACCAACATCTGAAAAACAAAATCAAAAACATACTAAGAAGCCTTAAGAGCTTTTTTTTTTTTTTTAAAGTGAAACTAAAAGTTCTCATCATTTATTTTTTCAGTTAAGTACTAAGTCAAGACTGTGGAAGACCATTTCCATTCAGTACCAGACTGCTAAAGCACAAGCTGCTAAAGGCATGCTTGAGGCAGAGAGGAGGTGAGGAGGGAGAAAAGAATGAGGGAAAGAGAGGGGAAAGGAGGGGAGGGGCAGAAGGGTAGGGACAAGGAGGGAAGGAGGAAAGGGGGAGGAAGGGGGAGAGAAGGAGGGAGAGAGGGGGAGGGCGCGAGCTCTGGAGCCAGCAAACACACACTAGAGTGCTCAGGGGTAGAAAAACTGCTTGCTGTCAAGTCTGACAACTTGAGTTCGATCCCCTTGACTCACACATAGTTGAAGCAGAGAACAGAACTGGACTCCTACAGGTTGTCCTCTGACCTCCAGATTTGCACTATTGCGTGGATACATGCACACACCTGCCAAACAAGTAAAAGTGTGTGTGTCTGTGTGTGTGTGTTTTCAAGGTATACTTATATCATTACTGCACTGCCATCAGGTCTGACCATCACTTACAGCACTTTCGTAGAGTCCAAGTCCTGTGAGGGCAAGCCAATAGGGAATTCATGTAGTTCCCTCTAGACCTTTCACGTGATTGGTAAAGAGGTAGTAATATTTACTGAAAGTTAGTTAAGGAGAGTGGAAATTAAGTGAGAGAAGAAAGGTAAGTGGAGGAAAAAGGAAGGAAAAGTGAGGAAAGGAAGGAAGAAGATCAAGGCATATGCAAAGAGAATGGGGGAAGACGTGAAATTAGCACGCAGAAAGAAGCAAGGGCCTGAAATAGCCTAGGCCTACCTTCTACTTGCCCAGCAGGGAAGGGGCGATGAACCAGCGCATGCAACAAACTAGCTTCTGCTAGCTGGGGATCAAACTATAACTGCTTTTCAGCAGAATCTTCTAGAACACAGATTAAATGCTTAAAATCCAGAGGACCAGGTATGCTTCCAGCTGCAGGAGCGTATTAAGAACTTAGAGTTTTAAAGTATGATAATCACTCACATAGTGGACACATTTACCTAGTGGACTGGGTCAATAATCTATATCTGGAGGCATGAAAACTTGGGTGTGATGACAGTTCTCCTGTGGGAATGGACACCAGGCTTCGAAGCCCACTTCCCTGCCTCTTCTTCAAAGTATTAACCACTGTAGGCTGAAAGTGATTGAAAGTGGGTATATAACCTTTTCAAAGCATGAGAGGTCACAAAGTCAGCACTTTCACAGAAGGAAATAAAATGCCTTGAGTGCACAGGATTCGTAAAGGAACTGCAGGAGGCCTGGCCAGGATCATCCTGTCCTGGGCACTGTGGAGTTCAGTACGTGAGCTCTGAGCATCGTCTTGGTCTTGTTCCTGCCTGGCCAGGATCACTCCTGATTCTAACCATACTATAGACATAAAACAAAACAAAACCCTCCTCATTAAAATGGACTTTTTATAAAACCCTAGACACAGCTCAACAATACTCTTTTGGTAACAACAACAACAACAACAACAACAAAAAAGAAAAAAGAAAATGTTGGCATGAATCACAGAGAGCTCCCAGTGTGGCAATATTAGCAGCCTGATTGTCAGACTTCAAAATGGTTTTAAGTGTGCAAATATTTGTATCTGCCCCATTTCTGGTGTTGTATCCCACAGGTTCTACCTTGGAAGGTCCCATAAATTGTAATGTTACCTACCCATTCCATTTACCTGTGTTTTTTTCCCAGATTCTAACCTCTATTTTTTTATTTTTAATATTTTTTTATTTATTATTATTATTTTTTTTTTAGTGATGGAGACTAGCCCAGGCTAAATACTGCACCCGGTAGCTATAACCTCAATCTTTATCTTGTTTATTTTGTTACCCAGTGTTTTTTCAGAAGAGGGTAGAGGAAACTGTCCTCAACTTTTCTCTAACCTGGCATCTACCAACCATCACTCCACCAAAACTTTTCTATATATAATTTTCTGGTTGCTGGATGCATGTACCACGGTCTAATATCTGTTTCACCGGATGAGAATGTTCCTGACATCTCTGTTGCCCATGCTAACACTTTTTTTTTTCTTTCTTAGTTCTCCAGCCATTTCATTTAAGCTCCTTAACAAGTTTTCCTCTAGTAAATATGGTGTGTTTGTTTACCCCTGATCCTATCCTCTTACCTTCTCAACCTATAAAACTGGAATGGTAACATCCATTACTATATTTTAAATTATCAAGAATTTGTTGATGACTCTGTAGACTATATTTCCAGGCACTCCTTTGATGTGAATATGCATAATTCATATTATACATGGTCACTTCCTACTTCATAGAATTTTAAATTCAGTATCTTAGTTTGAACTCACCCACTAGATCCCTTCCTGTTCAAACTAGTCTGTATGTGTGGATGGTTCTACTTTTAGGTCAGTTTTCACATTGCAGCCGGGCTGATTGTTTCTAAACTATAAGAATTCTGTCACTGTCTATCTCAAACATTCTGTCTACACTTCACTCAGATAATCTCAACCCTTTAATCTAGCTTTCTAGGCCTTTTAAACCTGCCCTGACACTGCTTATATGCCACTGATCTTGAAGTTCCCCAGATGTGCTACGGTGTCACATCTATACATCCACATAAGCTTGTCCTTGTCATATCTCTATGTGAGTTTTATTTTTTTCATTTGTCATTTTAATATAGGCTTAGATATCATTTTCCTTAAAATTTCTTCCACGATCTTCCCTTCTCTTCTTAAGTGTTTTCTACATGTTTTAATAGCCCACTTCCTTCTTTGGAGACATTATGGAATCAAATTATTCCATTTGTTATTTATCTTTTCAAAGATAAATACTGAATTCAAAGAATACTGAACCCCCCCTTAGAGACTAAATTATGTTCCCACCATACCTGTTGTTTGTAACATTCTAAAAACCCACCGGTCTTAATCTTAAAGATGAGAAAAACCTTATCATCTCACTTCCTAAATAACATTATTGTCTTTGGTGCCAGAATAGTAATTTGTTAGCTAAAGTTCAAGTTAATGACTACATTACTTATAATGAAGTGTAAATCTGGGCATAGGAAAGATTCAGGTTGACATTAGAGGAAACTCTCATTGGTGTGCTGGGGGCACGTGTGTTGTCAGAGGACGGTTTTGAAGTCGCTTCTCCTCTTCCACCTTTACGTTAAGTTCCACCACGGATCAATCTCAAGTGGCTCTTCCATGGGATGTTTTCCTAGGGGGAGTTTAGACAGCTGAGGGGAGGCCCTCCCTCCTCCCCACGGCCCTACTCTAGACTAACAGAGTTCTCGTGTTAGTGTCTGAGAGACTGCGGTGCATGTGACCATGTTAAGGAGACAGTGACACGGAAGGTTGCAAGCACACAGGGCAGGTCACAAACTGGACAGATGTGAGCTAGTATGTCTTCGGTTTCGGGGAGGACTGATGACTCTCTCTTTGGTAAACCTACTTGGCTGAGACAGAGTAAGAGTGGAAGCTGGGTGAATGAAGACTAACAACTTGAAGATCTTTCCCAGTGTTTTAACATAGAGCTTAGTTTTCCTGATGACTTACACCCTTTGTTTGTTTGGGCTTTTCAGAGGAAGAAACTTTTACTACCTAATCTTAATGAAAACTTAAAACTGTATTTTCTTACACAGATAACAATCACTAGAGGCTGCTTCATAGTGGAAAATATTTTTTATAATTTTTAATTTTTTAAAAATATATTTTATTAATTTATTCATGTTACATCTCAACTGTTATACCATCCTTTGTATCCTCCCATTCCTCCCTCCCTCCCATTTTCCCCTTACTCCCCTCCCCTATGACTGTGACTGAGGGGGACCTCCTCCCCATGTATATGTTCATAGGGTATCAAGTCTCTTCTTGGTAGCCCGCTATCTTTCCTCTGAGTGCCACCAGGTCTCCCCATCCAGGGAATGTGGTCAAATATGGGGCATCAGAGTATGTGTGAAAGTCAGTCCCCACTCTCCACTCAACTGTGGAGAATGTCCTGTCTATCGGCTAGATCTGGGTAAGGGTTCGAAGTTTACTGCACATATTGTCCTTGGCTGGTGCCATAGTTTGAGCGGGACCCCTGGGGCCAGATCCGCCCATCATAATGTTCTTCTTGTAGGTTTCTAGGACCCTCTGGATCCTTCTATGAAAGGCTTGAAGTAGTTGCAGCATAGTTGGCAACAGACTGCTGTTCTAATGGCAGAGGGGTTCTGCGCATGCCAAGGAAATTGATGCCATGGAATTTGGACGGAGAATAAAGGTGTAAGAAAAGAGAACGGATGCAGAATCTAAGCAGACTGATGACCTTCAGGACAGATGGCGAAACCCAATGGTCTTTGCATCACCTGCTATAGCCCATCCACACCAGTGAGCTGATCTGGTGCTGAGACGAGTTAAATTGGATTTGGTCTAGGGAAATGGTGGCCCTTTTCTTATTACTTTCACCCAAATATAGGAGCTCCCTGACTTTTCATGGAATTTTATCATAACAAACTCATTGTACATTGAAAATATGAGTTATAGACACACTTAATTCGTTTCACCTAGCAACCATAGCTTAGCACTTAATACCACAGTCCACTGGAGCACCAATTTGCCCTCTTTAGGCTTCATGACACACTTATTTGAAACACAATTTTTTTATTATCATTCTACGGCTAGCCACTCCCCATTCATCCTATAGTATACACATGGGAGTATTATTGAAGATGAGGCATTCTACGCAATTGTTACTTTTTGGCTAAAGTGTTTTGTGCTATTTTATCAGCTATGTGATTGTTCGTCACAGATATATTCCTTCATTTTTGAAACCATTCCTGGGTGGCCCTCTTCAGTGAAAACTGTGTCAATGCCTACATTATTTTATGCTACTGTTTTGGAGAATGCTCACTCTACTTGATTTTCCCCTATTTCCTGATCTTCAAGTAGGAAGGCTATGCCTTAATTACCTTTGGAAGCCTGGGATTTTTTTCATAGTGTCTGGCATTTGGTAAGCTCTCAACAGTTCTAAGAGGATATGAAACAAAAAGCACACGAAGCCCAAATCACGCTGTCACTACACAGTTTCCCTTTGGTCTAGCATCTGCTACTGTGCTCTGGTAGAGTCGGCATCCAGGAGGATTAGAGATGATCAGCAATAGGCACCAAGAGCCCTCTGTAGGACACGTTAGCGGTGTGGCACCTCAATCCCAAGGCCACCTATTTACTGCAGTTCATGTGGGCAGCCAGCATCCCAAAGACCATCCTGAAGCAAAACCAGGCAGACACATCCATAAAAAACCCAAATCTGTCAATAAGCTTCCAATACGCGATGTTCTAGTCCCTAGGACTTACATGAGGTTATTGTGAATGGGTATTCTTCATTAATAGTTCACATTTCAAGCATTCCCTTTTTGACATTTTTATAAGAATGTTAACACTAATAAAAAGAAACCAGGACCTGATTATAAAAGATAGCTGCCTCCCTTGTCCCCCCTCCAAATCCTCTAACATTCACCTTCCTGTTCTCCTTTAAATTCATGCCTGTTTGTTCACTGTTTTTACATGTACACACACACACACACACACACACACACACACCCAACACACAAACATACACATAAACACATACACACATACATACACGCATGTATGTAAAGACAAAAATAAACATACCTACACATAAAACACATATGCGTGCACACACACACACATATACATACACATTTCTTCTATCTTTATAGAAGGAATTTTACACTATTTTCTCCAAATGCAATCTGCTGCATCATATAAGTCAGGAGAAGCCTTCATTTTGGAGCTCTCGTGCAAACTCGTGCTGAAGCAGCAACATATACAAAGTTGTTCCCTCCGTAACACTCAGCCTCTTCTCCTCTCTTTTTGGATGACTCAGAGTGAGAGCATCTAAGGCAAAGACAATGGGCTATAAAGTTGGTGACTTGGAAACAGCATTTTTTTTGGCATCACTCCATAAAATGTCGGTGCAAGAGTACTTCCCATGCCTTCCGCTTACCAGGAGACAGAGGTGGTGGGAATCCTGCGGTTAGGCACTCAAAGGAGAGCTTTAGTCAAAGACAGAGATGTTAGAGGCAACAAAAGAGTGAGCCAGGGGATGGGATTTATACAAGAGAAACAGCTGTGACATGTGGAATTTAATTTCAAAGCCTAGTTTCCTGAAGAGAGAAAAAAATCATCTGAAAGGACTGGTCTGGGCTCAGCAATGCACACATGCTAATTTGGTAAGGCCACAAAAGAGAACATACAAATCAGAAGCTGTAAAACTCCATAGGAAAGTAGAAGACAATACAAGACACTTGGCCAATGAAGAGCATGGTTAATCTGAATACCAACTCCTGCCTCCATGTATCTGGGTGCCAGGCAAAGGACGGTCAGATCCACATACATGATTTTAAAATGTCCCAAAAGGCAAGTGTTAATAGTTTCTAGTCTGTAATTCATGACACTCCTAGGAATCTGTATAAATATAACCTGTATAAATAGATATACAGGTGTTGGCTAGTTTTATGTCGACTTGACCGACCAACAAGCTAGAGTCATCTATGAAGACAGAGTCTCACCTGAGAAAACTGAGATCAGATTGTAAGGCAAGCTTGCACTTTTTAAAAAAAAATATGTGACTGGTGTAAGAAGACCCAGCCCGCTGTGCATGGCATCACCCTTGGGAAGGTGGTGGTCACCTTGCAGTAAAAAGGCAGACTGAGCAAGCCACAGGGAGCAAGCCAGTAAGCAGCATTCCCCTATGGCCTCCAGGCTCCAGCCCTACTTGAGTTCTTGCCTTGACTTCCTGCTGTGATTGACTATTACCTGATTTATTTTGTAAGCAAAATAAACCATTTCCTCCTGGAAGTTGGTTTTGGTCATGGTGTTTCATCTTAGCAACATAAATCCTGACTAAGACAGTACCATAATTTATAGCTATAAAAAAGTAAAAAGGATGTCTGAAAAACTGAAAAAGGTTACAGTATGGAAAATTATTTAACTCAATATATTGCAACCATATTAAAATAAATTCTTTCATAAGGGGAAAGGGGAGTTGTCTGTATGGTATGCTATTTGACAGTCACTAGATTAAAAAAAAATCACTTCTGAAAGAATTTAATGAGGAAGTGTTTAAGATAACACGTAGAGTGAAGAGGTCAAGACGGCAAAACTATGTTCTTATATGAATCCAAATGGATTTTAAAAACTTTCCCAGAGAGCGATGTTAGCAAAACAGAAGAAGGGGGAGCCCCAACTCATGCCCCCCACAGAAACACTGATTTTACAGTGACAAATTTTCTTAGGGTTTCTATTGCTGTGGGGAAATACCATGACAAAAGCAACTAGGGTTACTCAGCATAGGCTTCCATATCACCAAAGGAAGTCAGGACAGGCACTCAAGCATGGCAGGAACCTGGATGCAGGAGCTGATGCAGAGGCCATGGAGGGGCGCTGCTTCCTGGCCTTCTCAACATGGCTTACTCAGCCTGTTTTCTTTTCTTTTTATTTTTTTAAAATTTTTTATTAATTTATTCTTGTTACATCTCAATGGTTATCCCATCCCTTGTATCCTCCCATTCTTCCCTCCCTCCCATTTTCCCCTTATTCCCCTCCCCTATGACTGTTCCTGAGGGGGATTTCCTCCCCCTGTATATGCTCTTAAGGTATCAAGTCTCTTCTTGGTAACCTGCTGTCCTTCCTCTGAGTGTCACCAGGTCTCCCCATCCAGGGGAATGACCACCAGCCCAGAGATGGCTCCACCCACAATGGGCTGTGCCCTTCCCCATAAACCACTAACTGAGAAAATGCTTGCAACTTGATCATACAGAGGCATTTTCTCAATTGAGTCTATCCTCCTCTCTGATGACCTTACCTTGTGTCAAGCTGACACAAAACCAGCTAGTACACATGGAGGCCCAGAAACTAACAGAATGCCGGGATTTAGCCACAAGCATGCTAAATCTCAGGAGGGCACAGAACTGAGAAACCCACACTGTAACAGGTAAGAAGAACAGGTTCACTTTGCCCGCACCTACCCCTCCCTCAAGTTGGTGTGGAAGGGAAGATTCTGACCCAGGATTCTCCCCACCCCTGTCTGTCTCTGGAGAAATCAAAGAGCCAAGCATGCTTTCAGCGTTCTAGCTTTTCAGAAGGCTAACCAATTAACGAGTGTTTCTTGGCTCCCTATGAGCAGGATGGAACTGGCATGCTTTGGATGCCTGGGGATTGCTTAGAACAAAGGAAAGAAAGTGGTGGGTGGCTTGCTGTAGCCAGCACAGCTTGAAGTACTGGAGAAAAGCACTCAACTTTAAGGTTTCTCTCTGGGGAGGGAACAGGGGAGGAGAGCATGTGGCCAGGATTCTAGATTTTCCAAGGACACCTGGGAGGGGTTCAACCTTTGCCTTGCCTCACTCAGAACATTAGCAGAATTGATGGCTTGGGGCCTTGGGGCTGGGGAGAACAAAGAAGAAAAGTGAGAGCTTGGTACATAGAACACCTCTGTGCAGGGGACTGCTACAGCTCAAGATTTCTCCCTCGTGGGAGATGGAGAAGCAAGGACATGCTTCCAGTGTTCTGACTCTCCTTAGGACTGTCAGAGGAAACAGTAGCTGGCTGGTGACTCGGCATACATTGAGCGTGAAGTAACTATTCAGAATAAGGGAAAGCCAGGTGGCTGACAGCTGTGGAGCCACACAACATGGAGTAATGATGGCAGAGATCAGACGTGGAGATCAGACGGTGGATGGATAATGGTTTTCTGTAAAAGAAACTCGCGATCCTCTATAGCTGAGACACTGCCTGCACAGGTAAAAGAAATAGCATGTTCTTAAAGAGAGTCTCTAAACAGGCCTCAGGTGCTGAGAGCTTTCTCTATCAAGTACTTCTGAAGCCATTAGAAAGGGCTGCTTCTTCAGTTGGGAAGATTATAAACGGATCCTGGTTTAAAGAAGAGAAACAGATCTCCAGAAATCAAATGAAAAGAAGCTACATAAATTGAACAGGATAAAATGTAAAATATCTTAACTTTTTATAAAATAAAAAATCAGCATATTCGATATTATGCTTAAGAAAATGATGGGTAATAAACTGATTATAGGAACAAAGAAACAGAAATAGCTAAAGACAGAAGAGTTTTTAAACCAAAGAATACAATACCTAAAATGAAACATTTAACTGAGGGGTTCAACAATGGACTTGCTCAGGCAGAAAAATAGGACCATTTGAATTGTTCCATTCAGGGAGACTAAAGGGAGAAAAACAATGAAAATCATTTAGGAAAGCCTAAGTGACTACAGGGACACCAATATATGCATTATGGAAGTATAAGAAGAAAAAACAAAAAGTAGGTAAGGAGATTCTTTGAAGAAATAATGACAGAAAACATCTCAAGTATGGTGAATGAAATGGACAGATACAGCTCAACATGGTAGATGCAGCGAAATCATGCCAAGACTCATAATCTTAGGAAAAGTCAAAGTCTAGGAGAGAAAAAGGACTCAGCATATACCACAGAATGCCCACAAGACTATCAGTAGACTTCTCAGTGGCGACAATTCAGAGAGGGCTGTGAGATTTCATATACTGAGAGTCTGAAAATCACCACAGAAGAATTGTATTTGGCAAAGGAAAGGGCATTTCCACAAAATCTGTGCTACTATTACAACAAAGACCAACAGATGATGGTACTCAATCAAACAAAAGGGGAATGGCTAAATGGACTTAACAAAACAAACAAAAAGAATCAACTAAATGCTGTCAGTCAGAACCTTCCTTCAGATTTAGAAGGGGCAGCTTTCAAGTGAAATTATGAAAAAGGTAATCCATGCAAACGGTAGCCAGAAACGAAGAGAACTGCCTCCACTTGTAGTAGACAAAATAAACTTCAAATAAAAATGGCCAGAAGAGACAATGCAGTGAGAGTAAAGTCAATTCACTAGGAAGATAAGCCAAATCTCTCTCCTCATCCCTTCCCCTCCCTTCAACATTAGCGCTCCCAAACTTGTGGATCAAACATCAGAAGTGAAGAAAAAGCACCAAAGAATAACATTTCCACATTCCACGGCATTCACAGATAGAAGAATGGCAGGTAGAAAATCGAAGAGTAAACATATGACTAAAAGAATGCTATAGGTGAAATAGACATGCCCAGAACATAAGACGCGACAGTCTTCTGAAGTGCATGTGTAATCTTCTCTCCACCGTAGGTCACATGATATGTCACTAGCTTCACTGACTTAAGAGGGCTGAAATCATTTCAGTCATATCTTAGCAATTAAAATGGTATGAGCATAGCAGAAGAAGATATGCAGAGATTAGACACGCTCTTCTATAGTCTTTGAAGCAGTATGCCAAAGAAACCAAAAGAAAAAAAATAAGGAAATTTTTCTTGAGACAAATAGATAACAACGTATGAAATCCAAACACAGGAGATGCATCAAGAGCAGCTCCAGTAAGGGTTTATGGCAATTAAGACCTACAACAAAAAGGAATGCGACGTTAAGTTGCTTAATTTTATGCTTAAACAAACCTATTAAATAAAGGAAAGAATTAAAATCCAAGAAGACATTAAGCAGAGAATAGAAAACAAATGGTGGACTCTAAGAATTATCCCTCCTCCCAACAAAATTAGTCAGTATTTAGTCAGAATAATAAAGGAAGAGCCCAAATAAATAAATCAAGAGATGAAATAACTTCACTTGATAACACTGAAATGAAGAAGTTTCTAAGAAACCATTATGATTAATTATGTAGCAACATATTGGAACGAGTCACTAGGAACATAATCATCAAGGTTAAGTCATGGGAAAATAGAACACATTAACATCTACAACCAATTAGAAGATAAACTCAATGGAAAGAAAACAAAAACAAAGACAAAAAAACAACCAAAAACCTCTCAACAAAGATGAGCCTGGCACCAGATGGTTCACCAGTGAATTATGCCAGTGATTTTTAGACACGTTCAAAGCACAGAAGCGGGAACATATCCAAATTCCTCTTAGGGGCCAAAATGGCCTTGATATCAAAACTATAAAAAAAATACCATAAGAAAAGAAAGTTATGAGCCAGTATTCATGAATGTAGATGTAAAATCCTACCCATAACCATAGCAAGCTAAATTTGATGGCACATGAAAAAAATAAAAAACCCAAATTAGAAGTATTTATCAGCAAGGATGGAGCATAATTTAGCATAGGAAAATCAACCAAACCATAAAATCTCATACGGAGATTCACATTTATATTCCTTAGCAAATCCATTAAATATACCTAATAAAATTCAATATATTTTACCAATATCATGATGAAATTATTTAAAAACTAGGCATAATTTGATATGCTCATGTATATAGAAAATCTAAAGCCTACTAAAATTGCATTAAAATTAATAAAATCAGCAATGTTGTATATTGTACGCTAATACACTAAATCAGCTGCATTTCTATGCACTAGCTGGAAATAACCTGATGAGGAATTGATAATCCCATTAGAAAAGTGTTAATAAACATAAAAAATTAAGACCAAGCAACCACAGTAACAGAAGATTCATACAGTGGAAACTGTGAGGCACTGCTGAATGAAATTATACAGAAAAAATAAAGAGATAGGTCATGTTCATACTGGGAGATTTAATATTGTTAGAATATCTATATTATTCAAAGTGGCCTACAGATTCAGTGGAATCAATATCTTTGTTTGCTTTTTTGTTTGTTTGTTTGTTTAGACAATGTTTCTCTGTGTAGCCTTGGCTGTCCTGGAATCACTTTGTAGAGCAGGCTGGCCTCAAACTCCATCTGCCTTTGCCTCCCAAGTGCTGGGATTACAGGCGTGCACTACCATGGCCAGCTCAGAATCAGCATCTTATTGACATATTTTTTTTTTTTTACAGAAATTAGAAATAAATTCTAAATTCACAAAGAACACCAGAGGTCCAAGATAACCTAGAGAAAGAGCAATGTGGGAGGAATCACAGTCTTGGTTTCAAAACACACAGCAAAGCTCCAGCACAGCGTGGTCTGAAGGCAGAACAATGCCGAGAGTCCCCTAAGTACATGACCGCATCCTTCTCAGGGCCCAGAGATACACCACGAGGAAAGATGGTGCTAGGAAATCTGTCCATCCATACACATCCCAGAGCAAACATAAACACTAACAGGAGGGATTAAATACTTAAATATTTAAGACCCCAAACCACAAGTCTCAGAAAAACAAAAAACAAAGAAAGAAAATATTGGTGACAATTTTTGGACAAGCCACCAAAAGCACAAGGAAGCAGGGAACGACTGAACACTGAGTAACCGTAACCTTGGGAAATGGGAGAACTCCCTGGTGCTTAATGCTCCAAACAACAAGCGGCATCTACAACTCTCTTGCAAAAAAAAAAAAAGACAGAAGTGAGAAAATAAGCAAAATACTATTTGAAGAAGCACAGTTCTTGAATAGAATTTCTCTAAAGATATCCAAATGGTCAATAGGTACTTCCAAAGGTAGTCAACAGCACTACTATAAATAAATGTACACACACATTTGCATGTATACGTGTACTCATGCGCGCGCACACACACACACACACACACACACACACACACACACACACACACACACACATTTACTTCCTTTTCATTTTCTGGCAAACATTTCTAAGACTCTTAGACTAGCTACCTTGCCAAAAACATGTTTTGGGAGATGGCCCGGCAATAAGAACTTGTATTGCTATTCAAGAGGTCAGGAGTTCAGTTCCCAACAACCACATCAGGTGGTTCACAACTGTCTATAATTCTAGATGCAAGGCGTTTGACAGCATCTTCTGAACGCCACAGGGCAACTGCACACAAGTGCACACAAAAACACATAGATACACATAATTAAAAATACGCATGACTTTGTGCCACAGGACTCTGCACCACATGACTTTGTCTCACATGACCCTGCACCACGGGATGCTGAGTGCACATCAGTTCTCTGCCTTTGCCTTCAGTACTCTCATTAACTCTCTTAAAAGCTATGTCTATGTATCACCGTATGATCTGGGAGTTACCTGCAATTAAGATGAGAAGGAAAAAAAAAAAACTTTTGACTGCCATCGGCCATTATCAAATAAAGTCGATTATTTGGTGAAGTATAGCCAGGGTAATTGACACAGCTTATGGACTTCAATAAACTGTCCCCACAGCAAGACACGCACGCACCTACGCTTATGATATAGTGTCCCCACAGCAGTGAGACATGCACGCACCTATGCGTGCAGTGTCCCCACAGCAATGATTGTGTTTTCCTGATGGTACTTTACCTTTTGTAAGTAAAGAACTGTTCCCTTCAGGACAGCGTAGAAGGTTTTCCATCCTCGCTTTCCTCTTGGAGCTAAGAGAGAGGAGAAATGTGAAAGTTTAGTTAACAAAAACAGCATTTTAGAAGGACAATTTATAACTTCAACATGATGACAGTTTTTCCCAATATTCCTTATTTACTAGTTATGGGTAGAATGAAAACTCAAAGCTTCTCTAAGTCTATTTGTATGGAAATACTTTCCACGTATTGTTGAATTGCAACCCTGCAGTAATCCTGTGGAGCAGGCATGATGACTTCCCTCTTTATAAGAGTGCACATAGACAAGTGTCTTGCTCATGGTCATATGTCTGCAAGGAGAAGCAGGGGACAGAGCCCTGGGAGCCTAGCTCTCCTCTCTGTCCTCCAGCACCGATGACTCCCAGACTAGGAAAATGAAAATAGGCAGATTAATGATGCCCGTGAGTTCAAGAGACTGTGCCACAGGCTAGATTAGAAAGGGACTGCTTGCTTGGCATGTCCCGCCAATGCTTCAGCCCAAGGACAGCTCTGTGATCCCTTCTATGCACGTTGCATAGACTCCGATGCTGACATTGCCACAATGCAATTAGAATGACTCAAAAACAGACATCCTTCATCTTTAGAATTCGCAAACTTATGTGTAGTGTAAGCAGATTTAGGTACTATCTCAAAGATTCTCCCAAATCAACTCATTCGCAAGTCTTTGTATTCCTTTTAATTTTCTAGAATATAAAGCAGAATTTCTCTATTCACTTAAGCAACTCAACAAATCACTCAAACAAAAACGCAGATCAAAGAAACTAGCTCTTCAAATAAAACTGAAATATCTAACTAGAAGACACTATCACCTGGATGTTGTTTTCTCAAACATGTTAGCTCAAACACGGGGGTGGGGTGCATTCAATCATATCCCTTTAGTGTGCATTTGGCTTTCTTTAATTTGGACACCTGATTAATTTAGGAAATATTCATATACAAGTCTCTTTCAACTGAATTCTCAGCACTCTCAGCTTGGGGTCTGGGTAAGCACCCACCTACAGAACCCAAGTGTTCCTGCCAGCTGGCAAAGAGATAGCCACCTGGCAAAGAAAGGCCTCAAGACATCCGCTCTGCAGGCTTCCAGGGAAATAGAAAATACCGTCCCTTCTGTTTCTACTAGGTGAAGTTTAAAGCTATGTGCTGAAAAGATTTTTAAAGCACATTACGATATCCTTTTAAAAAAATGACAGTGGACTAACATGAAGGAGAGTTTGTCAGGTAGCCATGGTGAGCTAGCAGATGATACATTCTGATCCCGCTGTGTCATCTGCTGCCAAGTGGACTCAGAGGTAGCACCATGCCTTCTAGAATTCACATTATCTCAGGATTTCAGGAGGGCTCTGAAAAAACTCACACAATCCCTCAGGACTTTAGCCCATACATTAAAATGTGTGGATAACTTTCCATAAGCAAAGGACTGGCTAAACACAGAAATAGAGAAAAGACTGTTATTTCCTATGAGAAGTTTACAGGTCCTGGTATTGGAAAGCTTCCCCTGACACCCAGAGATTAGTGTAGGGCATCATGACAAAGCAATGCAAATATCTACACATATTTTTTTTTCTACCATAAAGTAGAAACATGTCTCTGGACCCAAGTTCAGGCTCTGTAGCATCACCACAGTGCATCTATCAGAAACAGATTCTAAGAGCCAATTCGTGAGAAGCATCAGCCTGAATGTCACCTCTGAGGACCAATGCCAACTTACCCTTTACTGCACTCACTACTTTCCCACTTTTCAGAGAAGCATACAACTTGATCTTGTCTTGTCAATTACAGTGGGGTTGTTTAAGAATTAAATATAGTGATTTGTGATAGCCTCAACAAGTGGATGTTCATTGACTACAGCCAGTTTGCAGTAAGGCAGATCTCCAAGTGCTTCTCACCACAAGGCTAAAGGCAAGCGACTGTTATCATGTCTGTTTTCTCAGAGGACTGTGGTACGATACGTGAAGTGGGAAGAGGAGGACCCCTGTGCACAGGAGTAGGCTGGGAGCACCTCTGATTTCCATTCCTACCGTCGCCATAGAGTTGCTATTGAGACTGTGTGAAGCCAGGCTCATCACAATGGTTTGGACACCAGGAAAAGAGCACTGCTCCTTAGAATGACAACTGTGGGAATAGTACAGGCAGGAGAAAAGAGAGCACCGAGGTTTGAAGTAGACTGAGACAGTGAAATGGAAGATGAGAGGGGAGGAGACTTTACCTGAGTCCTGCTATGGCTGCTGGGCTAGCTTTGTTTATATCAGTTCTAATTGATCTACACCAACCATTCAAGTAGATAATGACCTTTAACTCTTCCTAACATATCTGTAACTAATTACTTTTGCATTCCTGAAAAGTTACAAAAGCTGCCTAAGAGACTGTCTACTAGGAGATTCCAAAGCTGCTTTAATGAGGAAATTCAGATGAAGAAACAAGTTAAGGACACGCTAGGACTGAGGTGCTAGAAAGGAGGTAGTGAGAGGGGCAGGAAGGGCATGTAGGTACTTCCTCTGGTTTCCCTGAAATCTAGGGCCTTCAAATGTATCCCAGCTCACAGCTAAGATCTTACAATATAGGCATATCCCTGTCTCTGCTCTCTCCAACATTTCTAGAGAGTAATGCAAACATCAATAATGTATAAACATGGTATTAAGAACATTCAAATACCACAGTGGAGTGGAGAGTGGGGTCTGACTTTCACACGAACTCTGGTGCCCCATATTTGACCACGTCCCCTACATGGGGAGGCCCGGTGGCACTCAGAGGAAGGATAACAGGCTACCAAGAAGAGACTTGATACCCTATGATCATACAGAGGGTGAGGAGGTCCCCTCAGTCAGTCATAGAGGACGGGAATAGGGTGAAAGTGGGAGGGAGGGAGGAATGGGAGGATACAAGGGATGGGATCACAATTGAGATGTAATATGAATAAATTAATTTTTAGAAAAGAACATTCAAATATTCCACATGGATAAGCTAAAACATGATCTCTACAAGAGAGCCTTGGTTACGATCCACATTTTGCTGCGGTTAAGTCTGAGACCCCCCCACAGAATTCAACACACATGTGTACCCCATTACTGAGCACTTTCACTCTGCTATGTGCTTAGGCCAAGGCATGTTAAACCAGATCTTGGGCACAGTGTCGTTGATGGCTATGAGAAAGAAGGGTGACCAGATTAAGAGCTGATTCTGCAATACCGTGACCTTTCAGGGAAGATACTGCCTCAGTTGAATTGCAGACACACTTTAGTGAATGGGATGTACAGTTGTACCAGTACATACTCCTTTGACAGTCAGCCCTGGCATGGGCACTGTTTCTTGCCCTCTATGAGCCAATGTCACAACTGAAGAAGGCCAACAAGATTCTGCAATTATTGTTCTATAACATACATACATTTTTTTCCTACAAAATAAAAGCTGGCAGTGGATCTAGAGATGCTCAATACTACTTTGACAGTATTACAAAGCAATCGTTATATTCTTATCCTGTGCCCTCAAAGGAAAAGAAGAGGTTCACCATCCTACTCAGACTAATAGCACTTTTTCAAGACAGAAATGATGTATGCTAAATTAGGATATAGGTAGTGTGAATATTTTATTTTTGCCTAGTGGGTCTTTGTGATTTGAAGTTGAGAAAGAGGAAAAGAACAGGGCGAAATGTTTAACTGGGGAGTGTGCACTTCCGTAGAGCAGAAGGCATACCACATCGCTAAGCCACGCAAGGAATGGACAGTCTTGTCCCATTTTTAACCATTCCTCACTGAGGGCAGAGGTCAGCAAGCCATAGCAAACATCAAAGAGGAAGATTCTGCTTACAGACCGGGTCTGAAGGCTAACGTGCAGGCTCTGCCAGGACACCCAACAGCACAATTCCAATGCAAAATTCTATCAATTTCATTAGGTTCATGGAGAACTATGTTCAGAAATACACCACAATCCCAATGAGGACATCCCGAAATAACCCCAACATTTTGCTGAACTCAAAGAAAGATGCAGTCAGCAAACGTTCTAGCCTAACACAATGAGGGCATAGCTAGATTAGATTTGTGAACGGCAGGAGGTATTTTTAAAAGTTACTTTATTTCCCTAGCGATGGTGTCTCAAGTGTTGGCAGAGTCCTCCCAGGTATACATCCTTCAGGGGACAGGTCAGGTGTCCAGAATCTGTTTCCTGTAAAACTGTTTTGCCAAGATTTAGATAAGCCATAGATGATACGGGAATCAATAAGGGAAGCTAAGGGAAACTGATGCATACTTATCCTTCACAAAATATCCTCAGGCCAGGTAACAACCTTGGTATTAAACCTTTATTAACAGAGTAGAGCTCTGATACTTTCAGATTAGTACTTGAAGCAACTGAGGAAAGGGCAGTAGGGCATGGTAGTTAAAGACCATAATGCCAGCACGTACTCAGGAAAGACCACCTTGAGCTTGAAGCTAGCCTGAGTGGAACTACAGAGGTCAGGCTAGCACGAGCTACAGCGAAGACTCAGTTTCAGAACACCAAAATAACATCCACGTCATCATCATCAACAATAACAGTAAAGAATTAAAAAAAAAAAAAAGGTCATTTATGGAAAAACATTAATTGGTCCATTAAGATGCTGTTGGATATGGAAAAAAATCAGAAAATAACCAGTTAATGGGACTAATATGGCTTGACAAATTATGAGGATCTTGAGGGAACAGCAGGGACAATTGACTTTAATGTTCTAGGAAAGAGATATCATAACTCTTTTTTTTTTCTTTGAGATATCATAACTCTTATAGGTGGGTCTGGTTGAGGACAGATGCTGGAAAACTTGTTCTAGTAAACTTTAAAACACTGAGTGTAGCAAACTCTTAGTGAAGCTCTGTAACTTCAGCTAAGCGACACCTGTAGACACTGAGCTAAAAAGACCAAGCAGACTAATGAGTAGCCTTCGTGCCTTGTGCTCTGTATAAAACTTACAAAGAGATAAGTGCTAAAATGAAAGTTGCCAGTCTCTTACAGTCTGTCTCTAAAGTTGCAGGTCACTGATAATCAGAGAAGGAGAGGCTTTTTAAATTCAGAAGCACCCCATGACCCAGGGAATGGCACAACCACAACCACTGCTGAGAGTGCATCTCTACAAATAGCAATTCAAGTCAGTCATTGTCATTGTAAGTCAGCCAAGGCTCGGTGGCACCTTTAAAATGCCTCTAGGCAAAAATTGCTTCAGGCCAATAAAAATAATCCATAGTGGCAAGTATGAACAGCCCCCAGACAGGATTTGTTTTTTAAGGAAAGTGACACAGCATGGCTGGCTCTCCCATACTCAGGAGCTTTACAAGGGACCTCAGCAACTTCTGAAAGGTCACTCAAACTGTGCGCTTCACACTTAGCTTTCTTTCACTCGGGCCAAAAGTCTTGCACTTATCAGACTGCCGCAGCTGTCAAGTGCCCCCCACCTTCCCATTAAAGGGTGACCGGTGTGTACCCCCGAAGACTGACAAAACAGCTGCTTTTCTTCTGCCAGTCGCTAAATGATGCTAAGACACTGCCAACTAATAAACCATCCTCCAAACTCATCCATTTACTGTGAACAGCAGAGCCTGGCCTCTGTATTCTCGGTTCCCTACCTGTGCTTCTGTCAGCGACAGATACTAGCCACCCACCTCACAGGGGGGAAACAGTTCCAGCAGGGTGCCATGACTGTGAGCCAAGCACTCAGGAAGGCAGGGACGGGGCAGGGGCAGAGGCAAGCAGATCTCTATGAATTTGAGTACAGCCTGGTCTACAAAATAAGTCCTGGAGAGCCAAGGCTACACAGAGAAAACCCTGACTCAAAAAAAAACAAAACAAAAAAAACAAAAACAAAAACAAACAAACAAATAACAAAAACAAAAACAAAAGAAAAGAGTTCCCAAAAGTAGTATACTCAATTCCCAAGAATGGACCTTGATGTAGTTGCTATTATTTCTCAGGTCCTCAGACACTAGCATTTCTCCAGTGAACATCTTTCTCCTGCAGACTCCTTCATGCATTTGTAGTTAAGCCTGCATCTAATCAGGGTTGTATTTACACCGAACATGTAGATGTTTTTTATAAAATCCTGGACAACATAGCATAGCAACTATTTCCAGAGCACACGCTTGTCTAGGGACGACAGCAGTGGAGAGATGAGTTAAGTGCACGGACCATGCTCTTAGGTCATGCGCAAATAGCCCATCAGGACCCAGCAGTTGGAACCAGAGCTCTGTAGCTAGGGAGAGACGACCGTGCAACAGTCTTAAATCCCAGAGAAAGCACCTACAGTCATACCTTACTCATTACCACTTTTGAATGATAATCACATGGTAATACATGTTATACTTTTCTGTATGTATGACCATTTTCCAAACATTCTTATATTTAATTAACTACATTTGGCTATGACTTTAAAGTACACCCTTGTATTAATGTGTAATTAACTAACACGTTTTAGGATGCATACACATATTCGTGTACACCAGTGGCAAAAATAAAAACTTAAATACACACACACACACACACACACACACACACACAAAACATAAAGTAACAACACCCTCCATAAAATATCAGATTAGTAGTCTAGGGACAACTACTATCACTAATATGATACACAGCCTTCTAAAATTTTTATGATGATGTGCACATTGCAGTACTAAACCTGTTTGAAAGCTGTAGGATGCTATGTCATTCAACAAACAACAGATACAAAGGGTAAGGCTGTGCGGCTATGCCATACCCTTCTAGCAAGGCCATGATATTCTGTAGCTAAAATAACGGCCCGGTTCCTTCTGTGAGCCAAGCACAGGTGTAGGTGTCTCCAGCTTGAGGCTTCCGTGCTCTGCTCATCTGTGCTCTGTTCAGTTAATGTTGGAATATTCTCACCCATAATCTCTATCACAAAAGGTTTCATTCCCTTCCTTCTGCGGCTTCGCGCTCTGCTCAGTTCAGTGACACCTACTCAGATATATTTGTCTCTTCCTACCTTCCCCTCCAAGAGTAAGTATTACTGGCACAAAACTGGTGCTCAGAAAAAAAAAATGTTTTTTAAATGTATCAATGATCTATCTCATTTCAAAGGTCAGGTTCTTAATTTGGTGCTGTATGGAGCCCAAAATTCTCGTACATAAATAAAGTTTTGGTACTGTGATGAATTCTTTTAGGGAACCAGTTCAACCCCTTTTATCTGTAGCTTTGCTTCTGTGGTCTCAGTTACCCAGCAGGAAATTCTAGAAGCTAGCAATTCATAAGGTTTAAACTGAATGCTGCTCTGAGCAGTGAGATGCAATCCCAAATCATCAGGATTGAGCCAGCCCAAGGTCCCTTTACCATCCACATACATGCCCACCATGGCCATACTCTTTACACAGGTCCTTAGTAACCATCTCCAACACACTGTCTTGGTTTTGTAAATTCTCTACAAACCTTACTGCACTTCCCAACAGACCCAGAGCACAAGAGTAGGGATGCTGGCAGCTTGAACATGCAAAGGAACGGTGCAAAGTGCTTCCTTTAAGAGGAAAGAAGGAAAGGAAAAACGAATCTTGGGTTGAGTTTGTTGGGACCTATGTTAAGAATGACTCTTCTATCCATTAAGTTAAAAAGAAGGAAAAAGAAATCCATGCTGATTTACTGCAGCACTTCAAAATGCAAACATTACAACAAGAGTATACAATGGCTGCTTAATGCATGGGGAAATGGCATTAGCTGACAGGGTTTATTCTTGTGCCCAATTTCAGACAAAGAGTAGGGATCTAGGAACACATGCCGTGAGGAAAGTGGAACTACTCTGCTCTTGTTCATGTTGTTACTGGCGCTCCTAGCTATTAGGTCCAGGGCATCATGCATAAGCGAACCTATGAGTTCCACTGTGCATTCCCCACACAATATTTTTAATTTCAATTTTAATTACTGAAGAATTCAATACTTGCATTATATTACCACAGCAGAAATACTGAACTTATTTTCTTCCTTCTCTTAAATGTTAACTAAACCTAAAGGGTAAACAGTAAAAATAGAAGCACTTCCAAAAATTCGATGCAGCAAAAACTGCATTTCTCTTCCAGCAAGACATGCGTCAGAGACTCTGTACCCAGACTTTTTTGGTGCTGAGATTGGCAGTTTATGTTCTAGTGTTCCCTGTCAAAAGCACTGCTTCTGAGGAGAATGGTGGGTGGCCTCTTTTCGCTAACTTCATTGCCGAAAAGGGTAGAATTAAATTAAAGACGCAGCCAACAAAAAGGAGATTTTGGTTTCGGATGTAGGACTGTGAAAGGGCCTTCTTGTGGAAAATACAGGAAACTCTACCGAACCCCTATTGGATACATCTATGGCCTCTTACACTGGACAGCTCTTGGACCGTGTGTGGATAGCTAACACTTCTTAGATACCCAGTTTCCAAAGAAAAGCAAAGTAGAAAGGAGAGGGGAGACCTTAGCTTCTTTTAAAATAATTGCTTTTTTTTTCTTTTCTTAAATGAGTCTCTCTCTTACAAGAGACAACTGTCTTTTGGAGAAAAATATCACTTTTATTATCTCTTAATTATAGTATCACTGTTCCGAATGTTATACATTAGCAAAGAATTCTGCCTGCAATGCCATTATCAACTTTGTTTTCAGCATGTGGGACTCAGGATAACATTTACTCGCCTCACGTTTGACATGTAGGACTGAATTTTTGAAACTTCTGATGACGGACAATTGTGCAAATCCCTCTAAAGTGAGCTGAAGTCCCTAGCTTTCTGCGCACGATATGTTGTGGTACCCAGCCACCTGCATGCCAATGAAGAAGACTGCAAATGTCTCCCATCATGAGTTCTCTCAGCCTTAAAGTGCTACCAATGTTAAAATACTTCAAAGACATCACAGGTATATAATATGAGCACAGAATCCACACAAAGATGCAACAATTAAACACTTAAAATTACTAAAATGGTAACCTCTGATTCGTCTCTCTGGTCCTCCTCCCCTCTCCCCGCCCCCCACCAAGGGAATCTACTTTTCAACACTTTTTAAAAATTTTTTTTATTAATTTATTCATATTACATCTCGATTGTTAGCCCTTCCCCTGTTTCCTCCCATTCTTCCCTCCCTCCCATTTCTCCCCTTCTCCCCTCCCCTATGTCTGTGACTGAGAGAGACCTCCTCCCCCTACATATGCTCTCAGAATATCAAGTCTCTTCTTGGTAACTAGCTATCCTTCCTCTGAGTGCCACCAGGTCTCCCCATCCGGGGGACATGGTCAGAAAAGAGGCACCAGAGTTCGTGTGAGAGTCAGATCTCAGTCTCCACTCAACGGTGGAGAATATCATGTTCATCGGCTAGGTCTTGGTAGGGGTTCGAAGCTTACTGCCTATATTCTCCTTGGCTGGTGCCTTAGTTTGAGGAGGACCCCAGGATCCAGATCTGCCTGTCATAAAGTTCTTCTTGTAGGTTTCCAGGACCCTGTGGGTCCTACTATTTCCTCTTTCTTCCATGCTACTCTTGCCTAAAGTGTCAATCGGATATCCTCTCCTCTGACCCACTTTCTTGGTAAGTAAAGATTTTCATGGTACGTATCCCTTGGACTAGTGTTTTGATATAAGTGAGTATATACCGTTTGTCTCTTTTTGCTTCTGGGTAAACTCACTCATTATGATAATTTCTAGATCAATCCATTTGTCCACAAATTTCGGGAATTCCTCGTTTTTAATAGCTGAGTAGTATTCCATCGTGTAAATATACCACAGTTTCAACACTTTTATTTCTCCTAATGGTTAGCAAACACAAAACTCAGAAGTGTGTGCTTCTTCACTCTGTCTTAATGATTATAAACATTCTCTATTGGCTACTAGTTGTGATAAAGAAGGATTTAGCAAACAATCATCACTTCATCTCATGTATTCTAATTTACATTTCTATTGTTTTCTGTAATTAAAAGGAACACTCTGAGAACACTGAGTTATATTTGTTGTTGGGTTTTTGTTGTTGTTGTTGTAGTGAAAAACCACAGTTAAGCTGTGGTTGGCAACAAGTTTATACTCACTCGTTACAAACTGTCATTCCTTTCTAAACAGTATAACCATATGCAAATGCTTCGAGACATACAGGTTGTGTCTAAAATACTGGAGAATTGCTTACCTGTACTTTAACTTACATGGGATTTAAAATAGAGCTATTTAAACACTTCATTAGTCCACATTTTTACCGAAAAGATAGTAATATGATACTAGATATGAGCGCACTTTTCTTATACACTATGCCAGTGAACGGAAGGCAGCATGATCACAGATGACTGTGGGAACAGAAAAGTAGCAATTTATGTGGGGAGGCCTGGCACAAGGCTGAGATTACCTGCAGAGCCGTGGCCGGTAGGAAATGGCTCTGACATAGTGAAGAAGTCCACTGATCCTACTTTACAACCTTCAGTCACTTAAATGCATGTCACACAAGCAACAGACTGTCTCCACCACAACAAACACAGAACTCAATTGTTTTCTCCTTCAAATTGCTTTTTAACAATAAACTAGGCAGAATCAGATCCTTTTGTCTGTTACGCTGTTACTCCATGCTAGATAAAGCCTGGGCTCAGATGAGTCAGAGGATTTCACTTATCTGAGTGGATGATAGCCCTTGCTCTGTATGGCAAACTCAAATGAGTTTATGTATGAGGTGCTTGGGATCAAGACTGAGCAATTATTATTATTGTTGAGTTATTACTGACTTTGGTCATGTGGACTATATTTTGAGTATTTAATCACTTTCTTGACTTCCACAAGTAGCACCAAACAGATAAAACAAGTATTTGTATTTTTTTTTTCATTCTGTCAGACAAAATACTAAAGATGCATCTGGTTTTCTAAATTTGACTTTCCACAGCTTTCCCTGAATGTCAGAGTCAATGGTTCTGGTAAACACATTCACTTCTATATGATATGAGCACTCGACCTGAACCATTAGTGTTCTCCTGGAAATACCATTTCTGAGTATTTTTCTAGAAGGCAAAAAATGATATAAAACAGTAAAGGTTTAAAAAATGCTCACGTGAAAACTATGTATTTAATCTGAAAATCTTGAGCCCACGAAACATTTAAAAATAAAAGATATCAAATCTTGGAATGAACAGGTGGTCTTTTCAAGACAAGTCAATGATTTAGGGAAAATAATCTCTCAATAGAAGTTAAGCTTTTATGAAAGACACATAACAATGTTGTCTTCAGAGAAACAGGTGATGCCAGCATACATACGCAGCCACAATTTAACTCACGGTGTGGGCTGGTCTGGCCATGAACTTACTATGATGCTGGGTAGGTCTTAAATTCCTTATCATCTTCCCTCTGCCTCCTAAGTGCTGGGATTCTAGTATGTGCTAACACCGTGCACTTTTAAAATAGTTTCCTGACCAGGCATTTTAAAATAGACTTATTTTGTTTCTATGTGTTTATAAATGTCCATTACCTCTATTAACTGGTTATATCAGACGTGCCTTTATTTTATATTTAGCACATGGACTGAATCTACATAAATAACTGGAGAAAATGGTTACAACTATACCTACAACCTTGGAGATGAGAGCTGAAGCTGAATATAGCAAGTTGCAGACAAAGGAGTGTATCTACGGCGTTAAATAGAAATTGAAGCAGGCTTGGCTGCTAATAGGTTATCCACATTTGGTGCATGGAAAGGAATGCATGTGCTTGCTGAAGTGAAGACATGATTGTCTAGGGATGACTTGCAGCAGCTGCCATTCTGAGGCCTGCATCATACTTTTCCCTAGGGAATCTTTCTTCTTCTTGCTACTGCAACCAAGTGGATGCTTTTAGTCACAGTATTTTACCCCCTGAGTTAGGGAAACAGAGTCCTGACTTAGAATATACTAAGTGAAAAGTCAGGATTATAAAGCTCTTTACTGCCAGTACTGATTTATATGCAGCTGGCGAAGAGTCGTGTACCCGTCTGTACATAAAGACAATTTGAAAAGAAAAGAAAAATACAGCTAACACACAGAGGCATAAAGGAAACGTGTACTTTGGTAGAAATCTTTCATCTTCAGGGGTGTCTTTTTCCTATGCTGGTTTTAATTAGTGTCACTTGCAACTAAAGGGACGAAACACAATGTTGTCAAAAAGAAAAGTCTGTCAGGCAAGTATATGACGTCCACAGAAAATGCGGTAGAGGTGCTCCTAGATTACTGAACCATCAGGAAATGCATTCAGCGGTATTAGCCAGTATCAAAGCCACTACAGCACAGGGGCTTTCTTCACTGCAATTTAGCTGACTATGGTAATCCCGCGAGGAAAGTGCTCAGTCACAGACTGCCCGCTCCCTCACTCCACGTTTGTGTCGGTAGGAAGGCAGAAGACACTCCAGAGGTAAAGTCTACTAATTTTAAGCATGCAGAAATCTTGCCCTACCCTGTTCAACTACATCAAACGGTTGATTCACTTCCTCCAAATATTATTCTAACTATGTGAACACGTTTCCTTCTTTTCAAACTTCAAATACCTTACCTACCTGATACACAGAGAAATGAGAAGCCATCAATGGTGGTCCCTTCAGCTTTCCAGCTCTAATGACATCACATCGCCCCGGCGTGCTACCTTTTCATCTTACCAAAGGCCCACCGGCTCCACACATCCTTTCGTCATTGTCTCTGGGACCTTATGTTACTGATTACTCTATGAGCTACAATCAACCTTTCCCCAGGCGTCAAAAATGTAAATCCATGAAGACAGGGTCTGTGGCCATCCCTGTAATGCTACATGGTGTTACTCAGTATTATTCGTTGAAGCCACAGATACACAAATGAACGAGACCTGGGGAAAAGAATAACCTGTGAGGAGTTTTCCATTTCTAGACTTCTGAAATGACTTTGAAAAGATCAGGCACGAAAGGGAATTAGTTCCTGGTTTAAGACTGGATGACGTCTCTAACTTCGAGAGTACTTCTTTACATAAATACAATTTTTTTTTCTTTATCCTTGACTTTACTTCAAATGAACTCACTTTAAAATTTGAACCTAAAGATGAAATAAACAGAAAATGGCAATCAACAGTGCTTACTCTTCTTTCCGTCCATATCTGCATGGATTTTGCGAGCCAAAAATCCACTTTTATATACAGCAGCATTTGGGTCATGAGGAATGTCCAAAAACGGGTTAGTTGTGCTCCCAATACGACTGATGGTCTTTGGGTGTGTTCCATTGGCCTTCTCATCAGTACCTTCTGAGGGAGGCTTTTTCTTCTCTTCATCGTCTCTGTAAGACAGAAAACACAAAGACTGAAACAGGAACTTAACAATAATTTTGAATGAACAAAGTTATTTAGTGTCATCAACTCCCTTGATTTGTAATAGTCCATCACTGTTCATAAGAACCGCTATGGTAATCAGGAAAATTATTAAAGGACCCAGTGTAAGAATAACAGCAATAGAGAAAGGAGAAGAAACACAGGCCAAAGGCACAGGAAATATTTTCAACCAAAAATAATCACAGAAGAAAAGTTCCCTAGCTAAAAAGGAGAAGATGTCTTATCAAGGTTCAAGAAGTATCCAGAACATCAAATCGACCGACTAGAAAAGAAAGACTCCCTGGTACATAATAATCAAAACAGTAAGTGTAAAAAAAAAAAAAGAGAGAGAGAGAGAAAATATTAAAAGCTTTGAGGGAAGGAGCCCAAATAACTTATGAAGGGAGATCTATTAGAATAACACTTGACAACTCAATGGAAAATTCCAAAGCCACCAAAAGGGCCTGGACAGATGTTCTACAGACTCTCAGAGACCTCAGATGTCAGTCCACATTGCTATATTTAATCAGCAAAACCTTCTGTAGGAATAGATGGAGAAAGTAAGACATTCTATGATAAAGTCAAATGTAAGGAATACACACACACACACACACACACACACACACACACACACACACAATCTAAACCTGCAGAAGGTGCTGGGAAAAAAAACTCAACCTAAAGAAGTAAACTACAATGAAGAAAACATAAGGAATAAATAACCCCAGACCAGTAAATCAAAAGAGGAGAAACACACACACATACACACACACACACACACACACACACACACACACACACACACACACACACTCTACCACCACCACCACTGCCAGAACAAATAACAGTAATCAACAAACACTGTTCATTGATACCTCTTAACATCAAAATTATATTTCCACCCTAAAAAGGCACAGACTAACAGTATAGTTAAAAAAAAAAAATAGCAAGCCGGGCGTGGTGGCGCACGCCTTTAATCCCAGCACTTGGGAGGCAGAGGCAGGCGGATCACTGTGAGTTCAAGGCCAGCCTGGTCTACAAAGTGAGTCCAGGATGGCCAAGGCTACACAGAGAAACCCTGTCTCGAAAAAAAAAAAAAAAAAAAAAAAAGGATCTATCCTTCTACTGCATCCAAAAAGCACACCTTAACATCAAGGATAGACTTCATCCCAGGGTAAACAGGATAGAAAAAGATATCCCAAGGAAACAGACCTAAGAAGCAAACTGGTGTAGCAATTTTAATATCTGACAAAATAGGTTTTAAACCAAATGAGTCAATAGAGATAGGGAAGGACACCACACACTCACCAAAGAAAGCCCAAGAGGACATTGCAATTCTTAGTATCTATGCCCTAAACACAAGGACAGCCAAGTTTGTAAAAGAAATACTACTACAGTTTAAATCACACACTGACCCTCACACAGTGATAGTGGAAGTCTTCGATATCCCATTCTCACCAATAGGCAGGACATCCACACAAAAACTAAACAGACAAATGCAGAATCTAAATGATATTATAAACCAAATGGGCTTAACAGATATTTACAGAACATTCCATGCAAACACAAAATAATACAATTTCTTCTCAGCGTTTCATGGATTTTTTTTTTCAAAATTGACCACATACTCACACACAATTCAAGTCTCAACAAATATAAGAAAACTGAAGTAACACCCTGCATCCTATCTGACCAAACAAATTAAAGCTGGTTTTCAACAAGAGCAGCAACAGACAGCTTACAGAATCATGGAAATGGAGCAACTGTCAAGACATAAACTAAGAAAGAAATAAAGAACTTTTTATAAGTGAGTGAGAATGAATCTACGACATATCCAGCTTATGGGAAACGATAAAGACGGTTCTATGAGGTGAGTTCACAGCACTATATGCCTACACAAAATATTGCAGAGATCTCATACCAGTCCCTTAACATACTTGAAAGCTAAAATGAAGAAATAACACCCAAAAGAAGTAGACAACAAAAAAAGAAACACCAACCAATAAAAAAAAAATATATATATATACAAAAAATTTAATGAAACAAAGAGTTGGTTCTTTGAGAAATCCAGTAAGTTTGACAAAATCTTATCTAAATTAATTAAAAAGCAGAGAGAAAATAACCTAATTAACAAAATTAGAAATGAAAGGAGTTACTACATAAGAACACAGATGAAATCCAGAAAATCAAAAGGATATACTTTAAAAATCTATACTCTACCAGAATTAGTAAATATAAAAGAAATCAGTAATTTTCTTGATATATCCCAATTACAAAGTAAAATCGAATTCAGATAAGCAATTTAAGCAGACCTATAACCCTTAGTGAAACAGAAGCAGTAATTAAAAGTCTGTCTCTCTCAAACAAAACAAAACAAAACAAAACAAAACAAAACAAACAAGCAAACAAAACCCTCAGGGCTAAGTGGTTGTAGCACAGAACTCTACCAGACTCTCAAAGAAAAGCTAATACCAACACTCCTTAAACTATTCCACAAAATAGAAACACAGAGGAAGAGGAAACAGGCTATCTAGATGAGACCTGATAGGCTGTGGTCATATGGTGGCAGAGGAGGTCCACTTCTGTCAGAGGTCTAGGGGAGGGGAATAGGGCAGAAGAGGGAAGGAGGAGGGAACGGGAAGATACAAGTGAGGGGATAACATTCAGGATGTAATCCGAATAAATTATAATTAATTAAAAATTTAAAAAGTAAAAAATACCAGAAGAAACACTGCCCAATCATGTTATGAGGCTACAGTAATCCTGATACACAAACCACATAAAGACAAGTAATAATTGGTACCTCATGAAACTGAAAAGCTTCTGTATGGCAAATGACACCATCATAAAAGTGGTAGTCTTCAGAATGAGGAAAGATTCTTACCAAACAACATATCCAATAGAGGGCTAATATCCAAAATATATAAAGAACTCAGAAAGTATTAGGCACCGAGAAGACAAATGATCCAATTAAAAATGAAGTATACATCTAAACAGAGACTTCTCAAAATAAAATCAATTAGCTGAGAAAAAAATTTTAAGTGTTCAGCAGTCTTCTCAACAAAAAGGGCAAGTCAAAACTAGCCTGAGATAGGCAGGCGATGGTGGCGCAGGCCTTTAATCCCAACACTTGGGAGGCAGAGGCAGGCGGATCACTGTGAGTTCGAGGCCAGCCTGGTCTATAAAAGTGAGTCCAGGACAGCCAAGGCTACACAGAGAAACCCTGTTTCGAAGAAAAAAAAAAAAAAAAAAAAAAAAAAAAAAAAAAAAAAAGAACATAGCCTGAGATTTCATCTTACATTTGTCAGAATGCCTAAGATCCATAAAACACGTGACATGTTGGCAAAGATGTGGATTAAGGCAAATACTCATCCATGCTGGTGGGAGTGCAAATGTCTATAGCCAATGTAGAAATCAGCATGGTGGTTCCTCAGGAAGATGGGAATCATTCTATCTCAGGATGCAGCTACAGCCCCCTTGACCATATACCCCAAGGAAACTTCATCCTACTGCAAGTACAGTTGCTCAACCATGTTCACTGCCACTCCGCCTACAATAGTCAGAAACTGCAAACAACCTAGACATCCCTCAACAGAAGAATGGATAAAGAAAATGTGTACATCTGTGCTTTGGGGTATTAGCTGTTGGAAAACTAATAACTGTGAAATTTGATGGAACTAGAGAAGAAATGATCTTGAGTGAGGGAACCCAGACCCAAAGAGACAAAAATGGTGTGTGTTCATTTATATGTGGACATTAGGTGCTAAGTCAATGCTAACTAAGCTCACCACAGAGGTCAGGTATAAAGTAAAGGAGCATGGGAGTAGGGGTGGGGTAGGTGGGCACAAATAGATGTCCCTAGGAAAGGGACTTAGATAGTTACGGATGGATGGGTGAGGGACTGGAACGGGAAGATCAAATGGAGAGGTGGAGAGGTGCGGCAGAGGACGGAGGGAATATGAGGAGACACAGCTAGAATGGAGGGCCACTGGAGGGGCCCTATGGAAACCTAACACAGCAGCAGCGTCCTAAAATGTTAACACATATAAAAGCACTCTAAATGAAATCGCCAAATAATAGGGGACACAGAGCCCCAACTGGCCATCTCTTGTTACCAAATGAAGCTTCCAGTACCAGAACTGGGTTGTATCTAATTAACTTTTTGGTCAAAGGGGTCCTACAGAAACTCCCAAACAAGCCGGGTTGCTGCCAAGCCGATAAGCTTATATATTCACAAACTGAATGCAAGACCCCATTGCTGAGAAGAGCATACACATAACTTATTGAACACAGAGTAGAGCTACTGCCGACATGAAGCCTTCCTTCACCTTTCATGCCAGCATCTTTGGTAAGGAAGGAATTCTAAGAGAAACATAAATACCAACCCAGCCACAGACCCTCTGTTCTACAATAATGCTCCACCTGCAAGGTAAGTGATGCATTGGTAACATAAAGCTTCTGGGAACAGCCGACGGATATCTGACCTGGCTGAAGGCATACTCCACGAGGTGGAACCCATATCTAACCCTCTTTATGTGACCAAGAACTTGGAAATACAGAGCCCAGGGACAAAGGGTAAAATCAAATATTACTGCTTTTTTTTTTTTTTTTTAAGTAGCAATGAGATGAGTCCTAATGCCATTCTGCTATACTAATAGATAAGCATCTTGCACAGCTGGCACAGCAGAACTTTGTTGTACAGCAGATGGGACCAAATGCAGAGACCCACAGATGGACATTATGCAGAGAGTGAGAGACCCTGGAACGCTTAGCCCTAAAATGGGTATCTCCGTCAAATCCCTCTACTCAGGACTCAGGGAACCCCATGGAAGAGGAAGCAGAAAGAATGTAAAAGCCAGAGGAGATGGAGGCCACCGATAACCCAAGACCCCATGCTCATCTGAACTCACAGAGGCTGAGGCAGTGCGCACAGGGCCTGCATGGGTCTGCACCAGGTGGGGTCCGAGAGCTGAAAGGAGAAGCAGATGCATACTCCCATCCCTAACCCAGGAGCAACCTCAAACCCATAAACAGCTGCAAATAAAAACTCAGGGTCATCCAAGGGAGTCTCAGAAGGGAATAAACCACTCTCCAGGGTATGCTGCAGGCCCAGCAATAGATGGCCAATGGAAAATAAACTCAATGGAGTCTTTGGAAGGTCCTTGCTTCATAAGCAGGTTTCAGGGCTTTTCTTCTATTATTATTTTTTTAATTTTATCTTATTTTTAATTTTTATTTAATATATATATATATATTTTTTTTTCTTCTCTTGTTTTACCCTACAGGCCCTTCGCATATATATTATGGCTTCCAGTTTAGTGTTTTTATGGGATTTCCGAGTATGCAAACAAGTGGGCCTCTGATTCTTTTGCCTTTTCTTGGGATCTTTTCCTTTCGTTTGTTTTGCCCACTTCCAATGTGTTAGTTTTTGTTTTATCTTATTGTATGTTTTTATTATTATCCCTTAGAATCAACCTGTTCATTTTCTAATTAGAGACAGCAAGGGGGTGAGCTTAGATGAGAGGGCGAAGTTTATGGATTTGAGATTGCTCCTGGATTAGGGATTGGGGAGTCAAGGAGAAGCCACATTCAGGATATATTATATAAGGGAAAAATCTATTTTCAATAAAAGAAAAAATTAAAAATTAATAAAAAAGCACTTATTCTGATTTTTAATGAAATAAAAGCACGGTAAAAGCCAGCAACTAGTGACAGTCTCCGATGTGCTAAGTATTAATGATCACAATTATTATGTAAGGCCATATTAGCATGTTAAATTGCAGATAAGGGAACAGACCCAGTGAGTCCAAAAAAATAGCCAAAGCCACAGATTTAGTAATTAAGAGATAATAAAATACAACTGGAGAATCTTTATAGCCCTGCTTTCCCCTGCTATGAGGTTTCTTGGTTATCTTCTTTCAAACAGTGCGGGTGCTGGCAGCGAAAGTATGAAAGTTGAACTTTTATACAGGCCCAGGCAGAACAACAGGTGCAGAGGGGACAACAGGTACCTGCAGATAGAGCCCACTGAACAGCACTGAGCTTTGTCTGCCAAGCAAACAGGCTTCCAAACCCCAGATACAGCTGTGGTGTCTCCATGGTGCGTCTGTGTCTCAAGAGCTGCTCCTTCACACTGGCATGAGCCAAGGCCGCCAGCCACTGTGAAGCTTCCATTTGTCTTGCCTTGCTTTCCACATCTCTATAGCCTACCCTGAGCACAATAATTTTAAATCGGAGATCATGACACACCCCAACCATGAAGAGGCCAGGAGATCATGTGGTCAACAGTCAGTTAATAAAGAAGTGGAAAAAGCAGAAGAAAGCTATTCACGGGATCCCATAAGTAGCTAGAAAACCAAACAGTATAGGAAGAGTCTGTATAATGCTGTTTTCATTTCTATCCGCTACCATTTATTAACCATTGGATCTTTCATCAAAATTTTATCCAAAATAACCACCACCAAAATATATGCTATTTATTTATTTTTTACCCACTTTACATCCTGATCACAGCCCCCTCCCTTTTCTCCTTCTGGTTCCATCCTCCCATCTTTTCCCTCTCCCCTTCTCAGAAAAGGGAGCTCCCACCCCTGCCCACCAACCCTCCCAGGAACACCAAGATTCATCCAGACTAAGAGCATCCTCTTCCACCGAAGCCAGACAAAGCAGCCCAGCTAGGCAAAAGTGGTCCAGCAGCAGGCAACAGAGTCCATGTCAGAGACAGCTGCCACTCCACTTGCTAGGGGACCCACATGAGGACCACGCTGCCCATCAGCTACATGTGTAGGAGGCCCAGTCCATGCAATGCTTCTTGGTTGGTGCTTCAGTCTCTGTAAGCCCTCACGAACCTAGGTTAGTTGATTCTCTTGGTCTTCTTGTGGAGGTCTTGTCCATTCTGGGTCCCTCTATCCTTTTCCCACTCTTCTACAAGACTCTACAAGCTCTGCCTACTGTTTGGCTGTGAGTATCAGCATCTGTTTTGATGCACTGCTCGGTGGAACCTCTCAAACCCTCAACCGAAGAATGGATAAAGAAAATGTGGTACATTTACACAATGGAATACTGCTCAGCTATTAAAAACAAAGGCATCATGCAACTTGCAGGCAAATGGATGGAAGTAGGAGATATCCTGATGAGGTAACCCAGACCCAGAAAGACACACACGGTATGTACTCACTTATAAGTGGGTCACTAGTCATATAGCACAGGATAGCCATACTGCAATCAACAGACCCAAAGAAGATAAGTAACAAGCAGGACCCTAGGGAGGATGCTTGAATCTTACGCAAAAGGGAGAGCCAACCCCTGTTACTATTAATGATGTTCTGCTGGCTTGCAGACAGGAGCCTAGCAAAATATATTTTAAATAAACATGACTTTCAAAAGCAGTTAATGAGGAAGATGGAGGAAAATAACCTATGTCTCCTAATGGTTTCTTGTAAGTAACTGAGAGATAAATGAAGTTAAAATTGGAGCCCTTAAGCATCCATATTTTACATTCATTTTGAAATAATTTTAGACTTGCAAAGACAGTACATCAAGTTTCCATATGTCCAGCTTCTCCTACTAGCAGCTTATATAACCACAGTGACATTTTCTAAACTAAAAAATTAGCATTAGTAAAATACTATGGATTAAAAAGACATTTTTTTTTTGAGGTTTCACCAGCTTTTTAAAAAAAAATTTACTTTTTTTTTTTTTTTGTTCCAGAATTATTTCCCAGATCCCACAATAGATTTAGTCATTGTCATCACTGCCATGTCTCCTTATTCTCTTCCAGTATTGTTCCTCAGCCTTTCCTGGCCCTTCGTGACGTTCACACGCTGAAGAATTCTGGTCAGTTATGTTGAAGATTAATTTCAATTTAGATTTGTCTGTTGTTTTTCCATTAGACTGAGGTTGGGGTTCAGGATGGAAAGAATATAATTTTGGTCATGTACCCCTTTTACAGTTCATCAGTCTCAGGAGTAGAGGTTTTATGGGTCATATTAATTAATCATGGTGACCTAAAGTAGTGTCTCCCAGGGATCTATACAAAGTGTCCATATTTTTGTAAGCATTTTAGTAAAGATAGTTTTTTTAATTTTTATTTTATTACTTTATTCATATTATATCTCAACGGTTATCCCATCCCTTGTATCCTCCCATTCCTCCCTCCCTCCCATTTTCCCCTTACTCCCCTTCCCTATGACTGTGACTGAGGGGGACCTCCTCCCCCTGTATATGCTCATAGGGTATCAAGTCTCTTCTTGGTAACCTGCTATCCTTCCTCTGAGTGCCACCAGGTCTCCCCATCCAGGGGACATGGTCAAATATGGGGCACCAGAGTACGTGAGAAAGTCATACCCCACTCTCCACTCAACTGTGGAGAATGTCCTGTCCATTGGCTAGATCTGGGTAGGGGTTTGACGTTTACCGCCTGTATTGTCCTTGGCTGGTGCCTTAGTTTGAGCGGGACCCCTGGGCCCAGATCTGCCTATCATAATGTTCTACTTGTAGGTTTCTAGGACCCTCTGGATCCTTCTACTCTGCCATTCTCCCGTGCTTCCCTCATCTAGAGTCCCAATAGGAGGTAATATTCTGCTTTTTGTTTCTCTTTAATTTACATTAATATTCAGAAATGGATATTATATTTGTTGTGAATTAACATGCTTTTTTTCAGAATAGTTATATGGGTATTTACAGCCCTCTTTAGAATTGCATCCAATCCCTAGCAACTGAGGTATCATTTTCACCTACAATGTTGCTGTTTTCAGAATGATATATAAATGGCTTCTTTTCATTTGTAAAATACACTTAACATACTCCATACTCCATGCCAACCACTAGCTTTGTGGTTATTATTATGGGATACTGTTTAATTTTATGGATATAGCCAGCTTATTAATTCACATATGAAAAGGCATCCAAGCATTATCTAGTTTCTATGTTTCCATTTTATACTAAAAATGTGTTTTTAAATAGCATTATGAAACCACTACAGAAGAACAGTTCTACAGACCTTTCATAGATTAGAAGCATCTAGAACGGCAATTTCTATCTTTCAAACAGATAATTTAACTCAAAGCAAATGCCATAAAATCAGAAGGGGAAAGACGAAAGTCATCATGCAGGATTAAGAACAAGACTAAGATGCCAATACTCACTGCTTCAACATAGTGCTGGAGGTTCTAACCAGGGCAACTAGGCTAATGAAACAAAAGGCATTCATACAGGAAAACAAGTGTGTCTCTTTGCTGACGGTACGATTTTATGAAAGGAAATTCAAAGGACATCACACCATAAAATAAAACAAACTAAAATTAAATAAAATAAACCCTACTTATAACTCTTAAATTAAGTAGAGTTGCAGCTTAGAAAGGAAACATCAAAAATTAAATGTTTTTTATGAAATAACAAACCGAAAACAATGGTAAAACAAGTAATTCTACTTAAAAAGACCACTTTCCAAATAAAAATAACAGGAGTGTTTCCAAGAAGAAGGAAAAGATATATATATATATAGATAGATACAATATATATATTATATATATTGAAAATTATAAAACATTGATGAAAGAAAAAAGGATATACAAATAAATGATTAAGAGGTTTCATGTTCATAGATTGGGCAGATTAATTTATTAAAATAATATTACTTAAAGCAAGCTACAGAGCTAATGTAACCCAACAAATATTCCAATGACATCACACAGAAAAATTTATAGTAAGAAGCCTAAATTTCTGGTGGAATCTGAAGGTACTCTGAACTTTAAACAATCCAGACCAAAAGAGAAACAGAAGCCTTCACATACACACTCTCATGTGGAAACACAGTGTGTCTGTATCTTCTTAGTAGTTGTGGAAATCTGGGTTCAAGACTTCTCATGGGTACTCACTCAAGGCCTTTACATAAAATGGGGTTGTATTTTGCACATAACCAACGCATCCAATCACACAGTGTATGTACTGTGTAAACCATTGTTATAATGTGATGCTTAGGGAACAATGGCAAAAAAAAAAAAAAAAAGGTAAGCAAATCTTAATATACAGTTCTTTAAATATTTTTCAATATATGATTTGCCAAACTCATGAACATGGATATGGATCAACTATAAAGGCATTGTAATCAAACAAGATGCTACTATTGATAAAAACCAGAGAGACACATCAACCAATTGAATCAGATGGAAAGCTAGAAATAAATTTATTTATAATCAGTTGATTTTAATAAAATCTCTAAGAATTTACACTAACAGTCATTAAAAGACTTGTGTTGGGAAACTTGACTACTCTTTTATAAAGGGTAAAGCTAGACCTTTATGTCATAAGACAAAAAACAAAACTCAGTCAACTCAGGTGGATGAAAGACATAAGCATAAGAACTGACAACCGAGGCAAGCTAAGCACCAGTCAGGAGAGTGATTTCTTAGGTACGACTCCAAAACCATGGGGAGCAAGAGCAAATTCAGATGTTCGATCAAACCATGGAGCAAACCATGGATTACCAAGGTAAATAAATAGCTCTTAGAATATGTCAACAGTATTTGCAAATCATCTGAGAAGGTCCAATACATCAATACAAGAAAATAAGAAGATAAGATACTTTGAGAGTAAAATAAAAACATTAAATAAATTTTATTACACTACATCTCTAAGATAGTAATATTTTATTATTGCAATTTTTAGCTTTTTATTTAGTCTATTATGAATTTATATTTGTGTGTGTTAGAAAGATAAAATATAAGTAGATTACAGTACAAACTTTCAATTATATATTTTATCTATAATAGAATACTTTTATTCTATTTTGTAAGATATATAGTATTAATAAAGGAATTGTCATTCATGACAGTGTTGACATTACACTAAGTGAAATGCCCTAAGGATAATAAAGGCAGATGTATGACTTCATGCAGTCTGAAGAACTGATCTTACAGGAAAGCTAACATAACGGAAGTTCGCAGTAATTAAGAGTGGTAGTGGAAGAAGGGGATGGGAGAGATGCTGACCACAGGGTGCAAAGGTTGAGACAGGCAGGACGCTTTAGTCATCTACTGCACAGCAGCTGACCGTGCGAGCAATAACACATTGCACACTTCAGAAATGCAAAAGTCAATAAACTGATGAGTATATTAATTAGCTGGAATGAACATTTTTTTATAATGTGCAGGCACAAAAATAATCATAAATGTTACAGGACTTTTAAATTCACTTGAGAAACCAAAGATAATCCTTCGCATTGAAAAAAGGAAGTTCAAAGTTGACATTCCAATCTCTCATGTAGAGAATTATTGCATTCTGTGTTGTAGATATAATCTCACATGATGTATTTAACTGACTTGAGCAACCTAAAATGTACTCATCTGGAAGTCAGTGTATCACCATTCAGTTTACTTCACTACAGTTTATGAAAACTAAGTACTTACTTTCATCACTTCACTACCTTAGGCCATTATAACTAATCACAGGAAATATGCACCTTTGGTACATTTATTTAAAAGAGAAGGCATTTGAAACACATGGTGGCTTCAAAAATTTCTTTTTGACTTCTTTATAAATAACTGGAGACCAAAATTATAGTAGATTTCATGCTTTTCAGAAAATTTCCTAGCTGGGTGCAGTGGTGCATGCCTTTAATCCCAGCCCTCGGGAGGCAGAGGCAAGTGGATAGCTGTGAGTTCGAGGCCAGCCTGGTTTACAGAGCGAGTCCAGGACAGCCAAGTCTACACAGAGAAAGTCTGACTCAAAACAAACAAACAAACAAAAAACCAAAAAAGAAAAAAGAAAATTTCCTGTAAAATGGCATTGTACATCGATGACAAAGAAAGGAAACAGATCAAACACCAATCAATGAATGATTATACCAGACATATTTATATCAGGTGTGCTGTTACTCACAATCTCAGCACCTGGGAAGCAGAAGCAGTACGACCACGCCAAGTTTGGGACTTGTCTGGCCTATACAGGAAACTGCACGTCAGGCCACATATATAATAAAACTGTGGGGGAAACCTTCACATTTTACCTCAGTATTAAGGATAAATGATGCTCTGGTACGTGTGTGGGAGCCATGGAGGCTAGAGATGTCACTAGAAAAATAAAACAATGCTTACCCTGAAAATTCTACAAAAGACTGTTTTAAACGTCAAGATTAAAAAAAAAAAAAAAAGGATAGCCACTGTTTTCAGTTTTAAAAAGCAGAATGATAAATTTCTTAGAGGCAACAAACTAAATAAAATCTCATTTCACATAGTTTTAAAATTCTACATTTATTATAAAAACATCGATTAGGAAATATGGAACAATGTATATAAACATACACCTTAGGCACCATTCTTGTGTGTAATTGAAGGACCTAGCCTTAGCATTTTCTTTGAATTTTATATTTGGTATGATTATGTGATTTTATGAAAATTCTGATTCAAACAAACAAACAAACAAACAAACAAAAAAAAAGCAGAGAGTGATAAATGCTTTGTTTTAAACTGACCAATTATTAAACCTAGGTTATCTTTAGAATAATGAGATGGTGATTCAAAAACTTTACTCTGAGGAATACATCAGAAATATTTAAGGATCACATAAAAATGTTTTGTATTTTCAAGTGGGACACAGTTGAAGACACTTGTTTAAAGATGAATGTTGAAGCACTATTTTTATTTAGAGTCCTCAGGCACTAAGAGTGGTCCTAGGATTTGGCAAACACGAACACAATGTGAAAAGCAACATGCTATGGAGTCAGCACCAAAGGCTGATCCTGTGTAACACAAAAAATCCATTCCTAAAAATTGTATGTTGGGTAACACCATACTAGTGAGTGTCTAGGTTCTTGGATGAAAGAAGAAAAAAAGGACCATATAAGGAAATTAAACGTGAACCTCAAGTAATTACCTAACGCCGAGTAAAAAATACATACATACACAGATAATGACCACGTGATATTTTCTCCATGTTGGATATATCCCTATGCTATATTGCTTCCATTCCACAAAATATCGGGCATGATTTTCACAAATGTAACAGAGCTCTTTGCAGCACCAGAAACATCCCAGCCTAACAGATTTCTTTATTACTCTGAGCAAACTTTTCAAGAGTACTAAGCACATGACGGACGTGGTCATGACTGCGTGTGTAAGTTATCTGAGGCCTTCACCACACATCATCTTGCTTGAAATATTATACTGAGCTTTAGCAATTATAAATATAAATTTTAAAAATTAATTTATTTATTCACTTTACATGCTGGTCATAACCCCTCCCCCCTCTCCTCTGGGTCCTACACTCCCTCTGTCTTCCCCCTGCCTCTCTATTCCTCAGACAAGGGGAATCCCCCCTTACCCATCAACCCCAGCTCATTAAGACCCATCAGGACCAAGCCTGTCCTCTTCCCTGTGGCCTGGAGAGGCAGCCCTGCCCCCCGGGGAGTGGTCAAAAAGCAGGTAACAGAGTCCACGACAGAGGCAGCCCTCTGTTCCCCTTACTAGTGGACCCACATGAAGCCTGAGCTGCCCATAGGCTACATCCATGTAGGGGGCCTAGGTCCAGTCCATGCACGGTCCTTGGCTGGTGCTTCGGTTTCTTCAAGCCCCTCTGGGCCCTGGTTAGTTGGCTCTGTTGGTCTTCTTGTGGAGCTCCTGTCACCTCCAGGTCTTTCTATCCTTCCCCCCACTTTCCCACAAGACTCTCTATGCTTCACCCAACATTTGGCATTACGTCTCATCATCTGTTTCAAACTGCTGCTGGGTGGATGCTCTCAGAGGACACAAATATTAATTTTATAACATCAGCCAAAGGATATTTGTAGTGCCACAGTGTACAATGTCATAACCAGTAGTTCTGCTTGCCTACTCAGGAGCTGAAATATGGCAAATTCGTCTTCACATTTTTGTATAATTTGTAAAAACTCAATGCAAAATAAATCACAATAATAATCTATAATGGTTATATGTTAGAATAATATTCTGGTTAAATAGAATCAAATATAAGTACTTTAAAATTTTCAATTGGTTCTTTTGAACTTGCTAAATTTACTATTTGACATTTTAATGACATGTTATAAACTGTTCAGGTTGGTTACAAATTCTGATATTTGAGTATTAAAAACTGGAAGACACTCTACTAGGAAAACTGTATGTATCAAACAGAACTTTATGACAAAATAACAAGAATGGAGGTTCTAAAACAAGTACTTTTAGTGTTGCTAAGGAAGGTTTATGAATGGTCTTGTCAAGATCTGGGGGATGGGGGCGGGCAGGGAATTCCACCTGCTCCAGATGCGGGCTGGTGCCATCTGGTGGTGGCTGGCTTTTGATCTTCAGCGTGGACTACTTAGGTGTGTGATGGCTGTGCTGCGGGACAGAAGTGCTATCTGTAGCAATATTGTGAAAGCCTTCCTGGATCTCCTTCAGGAGGCTTGCTCATTCCCACAACATCGCCACGATTTTTTTTTCCAACATGGATGTCAGAAAACATGAAACAATCATCTTTAACCTGTGACATTATTCTTAACACAGCATATTTCTAAGGCAAATGTAGCACTTCATCTATTCATTTTTAACAGATGTCAAAATGTGGCCCCACATCAATCCTTTTGGATTTTCTGTATAAGCAATCATACAGTTGCAGACCGTTCTTTGTTTGCTAGACCTGTGTGCCAACACCTTTATTCCTTTGCTTATCATGCTGCACTCGGCAGGATTTTGTTCTTTCTTTCTTTCTTTTTTCTTCTCATGTATTTTATTTATTTATTTTCTTTTTTATTAATTTATTCATATTACATCTCGATTGTTAGCCCTTCCCCTGTTTCCTCCCATTCTTCCCTCCCTCCCATTTCTCTACCATGATACTGAAAAGCAGTGGTGAGATGAAATGGTTTTATTTCCCCACTCGCCCCTTTCTGGACTGACACAGGTAAGCTTTTAAGCTCAGCACGAGACTGACTCCAGTTTTTTCTACATAGGTGCTCTTTATCGTGCTGAGAAATCTTCTATTTCCAGTTTGCTGACTATTTTAACAATCATGTTTAGGTAATAAACTCGGCCTTGCTTCGTCAATATCTACTGATAAGACTCTGTGTTAGTGTATGTTTAGACAGAGTTGTGTGTAGTCGTTGCTGACACTGAACTTGCTGCACAGCCAAGAACAGCCTTCAATTCCTTCCTGATCCTTCTGAATCTGCTCCGTACGTGCTGGTATTGCTAGCATCAACTGCCAAGTTCAACTTTTGTCTTTCATAATTAGTTATTTGATGCAACACATCAATTTTGAGACGTTTACCAAACTTTGCTGCACATTCAGAGAGAATCTAACATGAATGTGGTATCTAATTCTATTTACACACTGGGTTTGGTTGTGTGTGTGTTGCTTTTTAAAATAATTTATTTATTTTTATGGGTTTTTTTTTTTTTTGAGACAGGGTTTCTCTGTGTAGCCTTGGCTGTCCTGGACTCACTCTGTAGACCAGGCTGGCCTCAAAATCACAGAGATCCACCTGCCCCTGCCTCAAAGTGCTTGGATTAAAGGCGTGTGCCACCATGCCCAGCTTTTTTTTGTTTTTGTTTTTAAAGAATTTATTTATTTTTAATTTATTCACATTACATCCTGATTGCAGCCCGCTCCCTCATCTTCTCCCAGTCCCACCCTCCTTCCCTTCTCCCCCACCCCCAGTCTTCAGACAGGGGGAACCCTCCTCCCCTGCCGTCTGACTCCAGTCTCATTTTGGTCTGTGAGTACTAAGGGTTCTGACGGTGTGCTCATGACACACTGGTCTGTGTTTTAATGGTTTTTATCTACTGTGGTGGTTACGACACGTGCAGCATGTGAGAATGCAGAGTGGTGCTCCTGTTCACTTGTATCTTCTTGGAGAGATTATAAAGAGCTGGTCAAATTCATTCCGCAAATGTTTGGCAGAATTTAACAATAACACCATCTAGATGTGGTGCTAGTTAAAAAGGCAATAAATTACTGATTCAACTGTTTCATTGCTATTGGCCAGTGAGTTTTGGATGACATTTTCTTTAAAGAATTTGTTCCCATCATATCTGTGGTCATAGAGCTTTTTGTAATATCTCTTTATATTCCTTTAAGTGACATAATATTTGAAATTACATTTCTTTCATATCTGAAATAGGTAATTTTAATTTAAGCCTTCAATTTTTTTTTTATCTTAGTTAACACTGGATAGACCTTATCTATTTTATCAATCTTTTCAAAGAACTGACCTTAACTCTCTTAATTACCTGATCACAATTTCAGCCTTAACTTTTTTCTTTTTTTCTACTTACTTTGGGTTTTAATTGATTCCCCTCGATCCCAGTTTTCTGATATAGAAAGTTATTGATTTGAAACCCCTTTCTTCCTCTAATCTATACATAAGTTGCAAAGTAATTAAACACTGATTTCACCACAGTGCACACATTATGATAAATTCCATTTTCATTTCCTGTTAGATTAAAACTGTTAAATTTTTCTTTGGAGTCATTGCCCCCACGGACTATTTAAAAGCATGCTGCTTAGGCTCTCTGTTTTTAGGAGATTTTACAATTTAATTGTTAACTTCTAATTTAAGTCCATTCTAGTCTAAGGGCAAATAGCATAAGCTTTCTAGTTTAACAAAAAGTGTTAAGGTATGCTTTGTTGTGGCTGAGAGTGTGACCAAGTTCTCAACTCTGTCGCAATCAACAGCCCAACCAATATTTGAATTCTATTGTTACTATAGGAAGTCACCAATAGACATCAATTACATCCAATTTATTGATGGTGCAGTAGAACTGACCAACGTATGACTTTGACTTTTTGCCTCTGGATCTGTCATCAGTTTCATGTATAAGGTTTAGAATCTATCAGACTTTGACTTTCTGTTGACGTGGTGACGTTCCCGGTAGATGAACACATGAAGGGCTGCCGTGGCTTCTTAATTCCTGAATGTTTCCCTGCACTTAAATCTTCTCTGCCTCAACTAATACAGCTGCTTCTGTCCTTTTCCTTAGTACTAGTCAGCCCAGTCTATTTTCCTCCATCCAGTGACTTCAGCTTACACAGGTGTTTACATTTAAAATGGGTTTCTTGAGTTAACACAGTGCTTTTGTTTGTAGCTTGAAATGAATTATCAGTTGCTTCGCAGAATTATAAAACGTCTTTGGGTTTCATTAGAGTGCTCGGGAATTATTTTAATAATCATGTGTGCGATTAGCGTCTGTTTAGTGCTGGATCTACAAATTCATTTTGAGAGTAAACATTGGGACAATAAAATATAATGCTGTCAAAAAAAAAAAAAAAAAAAGAAATGATATACCAAAATGTAGGGCTCTCCCTCATCCTCTAAATTTACTCTACCTCCTGTTTTCTGGCCTATCTGGATCTGTGGCTTGCTGCTGTCTGACACTGGTGGGAAACTGTCAGTCCCTGCTGGTCCAGTATCTCTTTTCCATTCTCTCTTGCCTCTTTTGCACATGGTGTCAGTACATTACGCCCAGAGTTGTCCAATTCTCAGAGGGGCACATCTTCTTTAGTTGTTGAGTTCTCAGATATTCTGTTCCTTTTAATAAATCTTAGGCCCCCCTCCCCCCTTTTTTTCCATTCAGAAGCTCCTGCTGACATATCCTCAAGTTTAGAGTCTTCTCTCTCACAGGTCGAAACTATTAATGGGCCCCAACACCCTACCATGTCTGTCAGTGATGCTTATATATAGCTTCACTGTTTTGCTCTTAGAACGCCCATCTCTTTGCTAACACCTCCCATCTGTTCCTGTGTGCTGTTTACTTTACCCACTGGTGTTCTCAGCATCTTAATCAGAGTTGTTTTCACCAGGAGCTCTGACAAATTCAACTTCCTTGCACTATCTGACTGATTCTGGTGCTTCTTCTGTCTCTTCAAATCGTGTTCCCTGCTTTTAAGTGTGCTTTCTGGTGTTTTTTTTCCCTTATAGCTAGAAATGTGTTATGGGAAAAAGTAAGTATATTAAATATCAGAGTAGTAATGAGATGAAGTGTGTATGTTGGGGAATGTTCTAGAATTTCAGGACTTGGTCTCAGGCTGTTAGTGAGTCTGACTTAGGACGAGGTTCTTGTATGCTCTCCATTTTTATACTTTAGCCCTATCTTGGGATTGAAGTGCACTTTTCTTCCCCTCTATCAGGTGGGCTTGAGCAACTCAACAGGCTCCGCCCTGCATATGCACTCCTCTAGCAGAAACATTAGAAGAGGTTCGTGTTTCAAACCCCACTCTGAATCTCCAGTCCAGCTCTGGTCACCATAACTTAGGAGCTTCATCTCAGAATTGCTTCACAAGCTACATCCTTTCATCTCACTGAAAATAAAAATCTAGACAGGAGAAGGCAGAATTCTCAGGAAGAGAGCTCACAGGCCTCTTAAGAGGATGTCCCCATCCGGGGCATCATATCACCTATAGGAAGGCAGGTGGGACACAGCAAGTCGCAGGCAGCCAAAGCCTTGCTCTCCTCCATGAAGGAAAAGCCTGGGTATGTTCCTCAGGGTACATACTCAGCGTCAGCTTAATAGATATCAAAATCAAATCAAACACTAAAGCTGCTGGGTGGCATTACGTTGAAGAGGATACCTAGAGGGATGCACATCACATAATGGGTAGCATCTTTTAACTGAAATATTGTAATAAATAACCAGCGTAGTTGTGTACATAGCACCGTCCAGTCAGTAGAAGGAGGGAAAATGCCACATAAAGTAAGCTGGCTTCTTAGCATGAGGACTTGTTTTAGGAGTGGTAGAAATGGGGTAATGGATTATGGTAGTTGTTAGAGTTGACAGTTTTTTTTTTTTTTTTTTTTTTTTTTTTTAAGAAAACCATGGGGTTATACCTAAGTGAAGTTTATAAACTAATCAACCAAACACTTCAAAAAAGCAGGTCAATGTGGTTGCTAGAGCACATTGCTAAACTGGAAAACAAACTGGTGAGCTTAGTGAAACAGTGGAGATTTGTCCTGGGCTCTCTGCTGTTCTGCATTATGATGCCACCAGGCAGGAGGAGTTTAAAATGGGTCTGTCCTTATCACTTATCAAAGATAAAAGCAAAGCATGTTGATGAACTTCAAGGCACCAATGCAAGTATGAAACACTTTATGTTTTATTTTCTAAAAAAAAAATAAAATAGCCTGTTTGGGCCTAGACCTTCTAAATGTAAAAGCGTGGCTGTGCTTTTATTTAAAGGGTTGAGCTCTGCGGGGTGTCCATTAATATCAATAAGAATGCTGACAGATGTGAAGATGAGAGCTCCTTGCTTTGCTGTCTAAATAAAAATCTATTTTTAACAATTGTAGTGTTTAGCTTTCTAAACTACATGTCTAAATAAAAATCTATTTTTAACAATTGTAGTGTTTAGCTTTCTAAACTAAGAACATTATAACTGGTGGCCTCAATATGTTCCTTAAAGAAAAAGTTTTAGAAATACACTGAGGTCAAATCTGATAAGAGACTTGCAAAAATCCTATTAGAAAATTTTAACAGTCAAGTAACTTCCTTTAGCCTTATTAATATGGCTAATTTTTCTTGCGTTTTGAAAAGACATCTATACTAAGATGTAGAGATAGGTAAGTGATGAAATCCAAACAAATATTGACATATATTCAGGGCCTATGCATACTGTAGATCACTTAAAAATCATGGTTTTTGTATTATTCTTTTCTAAAAAGCCAAGGTTAGCAAATTCTCTAGATGATAGCAAATCCTACATGGCCAATGTATTAGAAAACATTTCCTCACAGTCCAGCCCCCAGAATTCCTCCTGCCTTCGTGACTCCAAAATCGCTTTAGGACAAGCAAGATGGTAATATTATAGTCACGCCCCATCTACTCACCAACCAGATGACGTTGCGTCTTCCCAGCTGAAGAAGATGAGGCCAGCTTTATCTATGCTAACGCCATCATCACAGTGAACTCTTAAAACACCCTGAGAATCTATCTCAGTGCCATCACTTTGAGACAGCACTTATGCACGAAACACATCTTGTGTCTTTTCCCCCCCTTTCTGAATTTGCATTTGAAAAGTGAAGAATTTGGTAGCAAATTACTCTACTTTCCTATATGCCTGAATTATATACATCTGAGAAAGGCATCTTTTTAACTGAGAGGGAACAAGAAACACTTCTAGATGAGATGTATGGACTACGATCTAGGTTAATAATATGACATTTTATAGACTTGTCTGAGTTTTCTCCAAGTTACCAGCTCTGAAACTTTGCTTTCCTAAAACGTGCAAGGCCAGGACAAAGTATGATCCATACTCAGGATCAATTCTACATAACTGATTTCCAGATAGTATGTCTTCTTCAGCTCAAAATCTTAAGTGTCAACTTCTAATCCCTGTGGTTTTTTTAGAAATTCAACTTATCTCCTTTTAAGTGAACAAAATAATGTGGTTCTTTACACTTCCATACAGTAACATGTGTGTGGTTCTTTACGACACTTCCACACAGTGACACGTGATGCAGTACCTGCCACGGTAGGAATACGAACATAAGCCAAGAGAGCAATGGCACAAACAGGAAATCTTCCGAGAAAGGGCTGGAGATGTTGCTCAGTTGGCAGCGTGTTTGCCGAGCATGCGTGAGGCTCTCGGTTTGATCTCTAGCACTATATGAACCTGGGTGTGGTGTGGCATGTCTACAACACCAGCACGCCAGATTCAGAGTGGGATAATCACAGGTTCAAGGTTACACTCAGCTACAAAACCAGGCGAAGAGCAGCTGCGCTACATGAGACTCTGGTGTTGTTGTTGTTATTAATTTAACTAATGAAGCTAACCACACTTTCCGCTGAAACAGTCCTGTTAATCCAAAGGCAGACAAAGGAATTTCAACTTTTATTACTAGATGGTTTTGATGTGGCAAGAAGGGAAAGCTCAGAGGGAGAATTACAAGAGAAAAAAATGATAAAAAGAAAACCTAAATGAAAGGAAAGAAATTATCTTCATAAGTAAAGGTAGCACATTTAAGTCTGAATTTTAAAAAGGATGTCTTGGGTAAAAACAAAATGATTTGTTTTTCGAGGACCACTAATTCCCACAGAGGAACTGAGACTACATTTTAATTATTATGTATTATTACTGAAAATTAAGATCAATGCTGAGTTAAATAAAGTATGAAAAGGAAATAAAAAAACAAGAATAAAAAAGCTCTCAGGAGTCATTTCTTGGAAAAAAAAAAAGACTTTAAGAGACTATACAGAAAAATGGAAGTAATAATTTCAGATCAGACCCTTGGGTTAGACAGAATTAAAGTGTGGAGCCACAAGGACAAGTAATAAGTTGCTCCATGTCCGCTCCAGCCCTCAAGCTTTCTCTGTAACTCTCAGAGAAGATTTCTAGACAAGGCAGGCAGTCCCCTTTCCTGAGGACGTGTGTACACAGGTGCAGGCATACCCGCCTCATACACTTTCTCCCACAATCTCACCATACACACCATACACACCACACAACACACATAAAACAAACACACTTATACCACACACATCACACACATTCACATCACATGTATACATTCATGCCATACAGAATCACAACACACACTCACACACACACACATACACACTCATACCACAACACACACATTAACACCACACAACACACACTCATGCCACACACCACAGACAAACATACACCACACACACACACACACACAATTAGACACAGCAGTAAAGAAGCGTGAAAGTCTTGAAAGGTTTTTTCCCACTTTCTGATGTCAGCAAATCCGTCTCTTAGCAACTATGGTACCAGAAAGGACAGGCACAATTCAGGTTCACAAGAAAGAAGTAGAAGTTTTATTGTGGCTCTTTGCAGCCCTGCTTGGCAATGTGCAGGGCTATTCTAACCATGAGGAGGGACAGAAAGAGCCCAACAATGCCACTCCACCACATATGAAGCAACAATGAGGCACTATTTGAGGGCAGACAAGAAACCATTTAACTCAGCAAAACAGGTAACAAAGGTTCTGAAATGGTCTCACCATAGCATGAATTGGTAGGGAAATATGAAATAGCAAAGATTATTCCATGAAGCAGCTATAAAATGTTCACTCAGACTTAAAATGAAAGGCAAGAGCAGTGAGAACAGACGTATGAATGAGATTACCTCGTGGGTCAGTATTGAAAATGGTTACCTCGTGACTTCATTAAAGAGAGCCCGGCACATACTTTCTAAGGGGGACTCCTTGTAATTCCTAAATGTGGGTGCCATAGAGTTATATCAACAATCAGAGAGGTTAAAACACCAAATTCATTATTTTTCTTCTAAATACCATTGTGTTTTTACTTTGCCACATTGCTAGTTGTGTTCCCTGAAGGTCTGCATGTGGGTATATTTTAAACAAGGCTAGAATTAGTTACGCATGCCATCTTATCTGTCCTACTCTCTGCTTTGATTTTTTTCTGTAAACATGAACTATGAATTGCCTTGAAGCTAAGGAAAATGCCTCAGGCTGTATATACAGACTTTTGTTCTTTCAGAATTCCTAGCATACTGTATAGGTCAAAGCAGTTCAACAAATAGATGCTTTATGAATAATGAGCAACTGAGAAAAGGAATGTACACGGGGAAATGATCATTTTTCCTCTATGAGGTGGCTGAGCGCTTTCAGCAGCCGGACAACTCTGTGTCCCCTTCAGCACAATTTCTATCCTTTCATTCTCTAGGGGAGTAGAAACTTTATAGTGTTATCAGATAAAGTAAAACACAGATAACTTCTGGCTGCCAAGGGAAAAAAACAAAACAAACAAACAAACAAACAAAAACCGAAAGGAGTGGGTGTCATATAAGCTGAGCTGTGATGGATTTGGGGAACGATTACAAGCAGAGAACGGAGAGAAAGTCAGCCAGCTATGGGTCAAGCACTGGTAACTTCACTGGCTTGAAAGGAGTACTGTGTGGAGTGTGAGAACAACAGTGTGTAGTGAGACACACCTCAGGCACAGTGTGTACGGCCTCCTTGAAGTTTTACAGCAGAGGGATGCTTCAGTCAGGTTAGTATAGAAGGAAGCAAGAGACTTACACACACACACACACACACACACAGACGCAAGAGACACACACATAGACACACTCACACACACGCAGAGACACAAGACACACACACACAGAGACACAAGACACACACACACAGAGAGATGCAAGACACACACACTCACACACACACAGACACACATAGACACTCACACACACACAGAGACGCAAGATACACACACACACAAGCTACATGCATCAAGACCTATGAGGGGCAGCAGCATGATTGGAGGGGGATATTTTTTAAAGCCAAGTCTAGAGAAATTGTGGGTGAAGTCAAAGGTTATGCAGAATCCAAAACCCAGGCAGGCAGCAAATTACTAATGTTCATAAAGGCTACCAAGAGATGACGCACCCAAGTGTGGAGCCAATGCCTGCAGCGCAGTGTCAAGGTAACCGAAATCTAGGAAGGCAGACCGAACTGCACTTAGATTAGGGAAAGTCTGCATCAAGGCAGCCAGCAGACAGGGTTTAAGGAAAGAGTGAGAATGATGACCTTAGAAGACACTCTGCAGTGCAGACCCAACATGCAAGGATGAGAAGTGGAAAACGAGTCAGAGCAAGAGAGGTGTGAGAGCTGGCAGGGCACCGTGCTGCCATTAGACGTGTGAGGCATGCGGGGATAACGCAAGGAAGAGCACCGTGCGATGAAGCCGAGGTACAAAACTATTTGCTAAGGTTAGCTCTGCAAATACTAGTTTCAGTCATGTTTAGCAGCGCTATAAACTGCAAACTGAAACAAATCCTTCCACCTCAAATTGATTTTGTTTGTGGTGTTTTATCACGGGAACATAAAGCGAAATAGGGCAGACACCTTGTTTTTCTCCAGACTGCTACATCCGTCCCCATTACGTTCCCTTTATTGCTTTATATTCACTCTATACAACCCAACACTCTTCTTTTTCTTTTTAAATATTTATTTATTTATTATGTATACAATGCTCTGCCTGCATGTACCCCTGCACACCAGAAGAGGGAACCAGCTCTCATTATAGATGGTTGTGAGCCACCATGCAGTTGCTGGGAATTGAACTCAGGACCTTTGAAAAAGCAGCCAGTGCTCTTAACCTCTGAGCCATCTCTCCAGCCTCCAACGCTGTTCTTTCTATGGGAAATTGGTCTAGGAAACACTGGTATAAAGTAAAATTCAGAAAACAGGATACCAGAACTAGAAAGGTACCTGCAATGATTCTATCCAACTCCTTTGTTTTATAGAGGAAGGAGGTTAAAAAGTAATTAGTGGCCACAGTGCCTTACTTTTATCCTTTGTAAAACAAATCAGCATACATACAAGCATATGAATGAAAGATAAAAAGAGAGAAGAGGAGGGAAAGAGAAAAGTAGAACCTGAGCTTGCCCAACTACAGAATTAGGTATCAACTGAAGTGCAGTCTGTTTTATGGTGAAGGCTACAGAACAGTTCTGGGTCCTCCTGTAAGTCAACCGGGACACATTCACTGATATTAACCAGGCCTACAGACAGGGAAAACCACCCTCAGATCTGACTCTGCATGCCAAGTTTCTAAGTAGGATGCCTGGTGCCCTTGGGAGTCAGCAGAGGATGTAGGATCTCCTGGAACTGGAGTGATGGCTGTCAACTGCTGTGTTGGGTGCTGGGAGATGACCTTGGTTCTCTGCAAGAGCAGCGGGTGCTAAGAATGTCACAAAGTACTCTGTGAAATGATAGGTTGCTTGTAAGTGACTGTCATCATGTATAAACATATGTGCATAGACATGTATAGACATATAAGTGACTGCACTTCCAGGTACTAAATTCCTAAACAGACTCTTTCACTTGTAACAATAACGTATGGCTTAGTGGAACAATGCAAGTGGTACTGACTTTAAAAATTCATCGAGAGGGACAGAAAGAGAGAGGGAGGGAGGGAGTGTGTGTGTGGGGGGGGGGGGCTAGGCACAACACTGGGTAAGGTGCATAGGCACTAGTCTGTCATGCTGCATGTGGAAGCCAAGGGACAACTTGTAGAAGTTGGTTCTCTCTCACCATATGGGTCGTGTGGGTCCTGGGAATCAAACCCACGTCATCAGGCTTTCTAGCAAGTGCCTTAACCAGCTAAGCCATTTCACCAGATAATTATAAAAGAAAAAAACTTTGTGTATTTGTGAAAAATTAACAAGTATTGTTGGCTTATATACAGTTAAGTACAGTTTATCTAAACAGTATTTCCTAAAGCATATATCCTGAAACAATACAGTTTATTCTCAGAAGACTGAGGATTTTTTTTTTTTTTAACTTTTAGAGATTGCTAATAATATGTAATGAAAATGCATGTATTCCCAACACTTGGGAGGCAGAGGCAGGAGGATCTCGGTGAATTCGAGGCCAGCCTGGTCTACAAAGTGAGTCCAGGACAGCCAAGGCTACACAGAAACCTTATCTTAAAAAACTATTAATAATAATAATAATAATAATAATAATAATAATAATAATAATAATTAGTGGTGGTGGTGGTGGCGGCGGCAGCAGCACTGAATATACTAGAAAACTTCAACACTTAAACAACTGGCTGTTTTAACTTAATGAATTATTTCTCAAGGTTATCTACCCATAAAACCTTTTCCCTCTTCTCATCAATATGGAGTCACGTCACAGCATGACTAGTGCCGTAAGGAACCTTCATCTACGATGACAGGAAGAAGAGAATTCAAATGACTAGATACTACACAAGCCATGCACATTAGGCTTTGGTATAGACACACTTTTGCCAACAGGTTCTCTCTTAGGATGCCATTCTCAAAGGATGCATTAGAAGGTGACTAATGGCTTATGGACACAGCAACCCAAGCAAAGGCAGAATGCTGAGTACCAGTACCACCACCAGCAACAATAAAGAGCCCTCAGGGTTCACTTTGGTTTCATACAGAGCAGATAAGACAACCGACATAAAATAAGAACTGGTTATGCATAGTTAACTCTCTAAAATTACCCCCAAGGCATAAAGAAAAGTAGTAACAAACAAACAACCCAGCACATTACTAAAAAGCTGCTATCTAGCGTACTCACACTGCCCACTCGAGCTTCTCGTTCTTGATTGAGTTATACAGCGCCTGTGAACAGAAGAAATAAGAGCAAATTATTCTTATTACTCCCTTCCATAAGCCGAGTTCTGTAAAGGTGCAAAGCCAAAGGCTTCAGTGACTTTCTGAGTGGCTTCCTCAGACCTCCACATTCAGAGACCGTCTTAACTGGACCAGCTTGAGGGCTCTGGGTCAAGCAGCATGGACTCCAGGGGGTGAGGAGTTCACAGGGGAGGCAAACAACCATTTCAGGAAACAAAGAGCCACGCACTAAGTAAGAACTGTCGTTTATAAACAACACACACTACTCTAGGTTGTGTCTCAGTAGAACTGGGCTCTGATTGAACTTAGGCAGAGCATTCTATTTCATTCATTTAAACATGGTCTGACAGCTTCATTATTAGGGGCTTTAAGGGTAATCAGAACCTCCAATAATGGAGAAAATGTGATTGCTCTTTGCTACCCCGAAAAGACACATGGAAGGCGGCCTTAAGGAAGATACAGAAAGATATAGATAATAAAAGAGACAGAGAGCTTCGCTAGGGATTGGAGAAACAGACACAAGCATACTGACTAAGACAGCTTCCCTGACCCTCCCAGAACCAATATTCCATATAAAGTCCTTGTGATCAGTAACACTTACCCAGGAAAATGATGTAATTTAGAAATAAGACAAAATAAGGACAGATGCATTTCTAAGATGCAAAGCCATGGCAAAGATAATACGGAAAAAAAATAATAAGGCATATAATGCTAGAAGTTTTTCCCAATAAAGTCTCGGGCTGTTAGAGCTTGAATGCTCAGCAATGGTCATCTCCTCTGAGGCAGGGAAGAGGGATCAGAAACCATTCAGCCACTTGTCACATGAGAGGAGGCAGGCTTCAGAAGGGTGACTGAGTGTGCACACGTCAGCAGAAAGCAATGGTCCTCCCGTAGCAAATCCTCTTTCTATTAAAGCACGTCCGCACTTAATGCAAGTACACTGTAACGACCGCTTTTGTCAAAGTGACAAGGAAAGTAACCAACATAGCTCCCTAATCCAAAATAAAACAACAACAACAACAAAAACCATGCAGCAACAAACCCTGACACAATGCCACAGACGGAGAAGGCCACACCCTGACACCTTGCTTTTAAATCAGGTGAGGTAGTGCACACATGTAAGCCTCGCACGTGGGAGGCTGAAGCAGGCAGAAGGGTTTGAGATAAACCCGGACCAACAACGATTTCAGCCTCAGCCCGAGATCTATGCTGAAAAAGGTAAAGAAAAAAAAATTATGAGCAAACTTTTATATAAGTATTGTGCAAGCTCGCCTTCAGACAGTGCATATAACAGATGAACTCCCTGCTCAGATTTGGGCTCCTTCTCAAGATGATATGGAAGATATGCAAATATGGAATATTGAATATGTAAATACCCCAGGGCAGGCAAAAAGTCTGAAACCCAAACTATACTGTCAACTTCCCTCCTTCATTGCCCTCCTGATGCACATGAAGAAACAACAGGTGACATTCTGCCACGCGCATCCCGAGCGTTCCCACACTAACAGGCCGTGTAAGACCTATGTGAGCTTTTTCCCTTGCTCTTTTGAGGCAGCTCTCCTATAACTCAAGCTGACCTCCAGCTCAGTTCACAGCGGAAAAGGATCTTGAACTCTTCTACGTCCTGTCTCTGCCTCCTGTGCGCAGGGAGAAGAGGACCACGTCACCACGCCCTCCCTTTTTAGTGTGATATTCCGGATTGAACTCAGGGCACTGTGCGGGCTAGGCAGGCACTTGATCAACTGAGCTACACTGCACCCCTAACTCTGGAGTTCTTTTAGCTTCACATGTCGAACCCCCTAAATGTCACTTTAAAGGCACCGGTGAACTTTTGTAGCCACAGTATAAAAAGGTATGAACAGAATTAGGGTCAGAGATGCGGAAATTATATCTCCTTCATCTTTTCTTTCTTTCCGGTCTCTTTCTACACCAAACATCTCCAATGCCCATTTCTCATAAGAACTGTCCTCTGTAAGCAATGCATATCCACACCCTTGAGTTTCTAATGAGAAAACAAAGGGTTCTTCCTTCGGGGTCCAGCTGTTGATGCCCGCCATCCATGATGACATTCTCATTGGGGTTAACTAGTCTCATGTACTAGACAGGGAGGTTCTAGGGCCTGGCTGTGACTGAGGGAGTACCGGTGGTGTCTGTTAGGAGGCAGCAGTCTAGGGCTAGTGACTAGACTAGCAAAACCATCCTGGCTCGCTCAGCCATACGCTGCCTCTGTTTATGACTCATTCGGCAGTACAGGAAGCAAAGCGAAGCAACAACATAAATGACTGCCACGGGATATTCGCCACCTCTGACTCCATTCACCGTCTCTCCTCTGCCTCCTGCCGGCTTCTCTGAGGGGTATCTATCTGTCAGGGGTCCTGCTGCCTTCTCCCTGTAGGTAGGGCCGGATCACCACAACGGGATTTCAGAGCTGAAAGGGGTGAAAACTACGTTGTTGCATAGGACGAGGAAGGTGAAATTCAGGACGATCAACGTCTCTCAAGATGCTGCCAGATATTCTCCCAAACCTAACTCTGGGACAGCATTCTTCCTCATCTCCTTTGGGGTGGGGGTACGTTTGGTACTGGGTTGAATCCAGGACATTTCTAGCTATAGCACATTGCCTCCCCTCCCTCCCCCCAGCTTTCTACTTACACGTACTATCATCAATTACATTCTTTCCTCCTAATCCTAAGCTTTACAGCCCTGTATGCCTCTGCCCTAAGTTAAGGATTTGAGAGAAAAGGCAAAAAGGCTTATGCTTCTTTTAGAGGAATTCAAATAATGCAGGGCACTGGAAGATTCTATTCTTAAAAGATAAGCGTCACAGAAGAGTCACGGTTGCTAGGACACATGCTTCAAGTACCTTTGTCAGTGAGGACAAGCTTGCTAAAATGACCCTGACCTCCCAGCCCACTTGTAATCAAATGTATTGGCCAGGTGAAAGGCTAAAATTGGAGGTGCAGGCTACAGCTCAAACAAAACAAAACAAAACAAAAAACCCAAAAACAACAACAAGAACAAAAAACTTGCACCTGGGAAGGAAGATGGCTTCTTTAGTTCTTGCCATTTAAGTATGACAACTTCAGTGTGACTCCTGGTACCTACACTTTGTTTACAAACGGATGCAGGTAGATTCCTGTTGCTCTGTGATCCAGCTGAATCAGCAAATAAGATGTAGAGTGCCCGAGGAAGACACCCAGATCTTTGGACTATTCTGTTTCTGTCTCTGTCTCTGTCTCTGTCTGTCTCCCTTCCCCTCCCCTCCCCTCCCCTCCCCTCCCCTCCCCTCTCCTCTCTCTCCTCCCTCTCTCTCTCTCTCTCTCTCTCTCTCTCTCTCTCTCTCTCTCTCTCTCCTCATACAAGCATGCATGCACACACAGGTGCACACACACACACAGAGTGGTGGTGTTAATTCTTCACATAGCTAGAGACAAATTATCTAGCTTAGCCAAGACATCAGGATTTGTGGATTAACAATGTCCTGGCAGGCTATCTACTTCCGCTTGGACTGGCAATGGGGTAGAGTGGAAAAAAAAAATCATAGGCCCCATCCATCTGCACACACCGTGAGGTGATGCCTACTGTGGAGGCTAAATGACATAGCCCCAAAGATGCCTATGTCCTATTTCTTAAAACTTCTGAATATTTCCTTATACGGCAGAAAATCTTTAGATCAAATTGAAAAGAGTTTATGATGGGGAAAGTCTGTGGGTGGGCTCTAAATGTAATCACAACTATCTTTGCAAGAAGAAGGCTGAGGGCAATTTAAAGAAGCAGAAAGAAGGCAAAAGAAAAAGGAACAAGGAGGGTGGAGTGATGCAGTCATCAGCCAAGGTTCCCCAGCAACCCAAGAAGCTGGAGAAGACGGCGAACAGACTCTCCTTTGACCTGTCCCAGGGAATGCAGCTCTGCCTTCACATTAGTCTCACGGCTTCAGGCCCCGAAACTGTATTGCTGAGCTTTTTAAATACAATGCATTTGTGGTCAACTGTTACAGCAGCCACAGAAAACCAATGCACGAGGTTATAAATGAAAAGCAGTTATCTTAATAAAAGCAATTTCCAGAAATATTTTCATGCCAGTCCCTAGATAAAGGTATCTTTTAATTTATGGAGATTGCCTGAAAGAATGAGAGTATACAAGAAAAACTTGTCAAGTAACTTACAAATCCCTGAACATTTAAAATCTGGACCCTCCCCTAGATCTCCAGAGCTTTCCTTAAGAATTCTGCATGAATTATCAGCAAATCTTTCAAATGTCACTCAGACACGATGCCCTAGCTAAATGCCACTGTTTTCTGAGCTTAACAATCTGGTCTCTAGTTGAAATTTAACTTATCCCAGGAAATGAAATAAATAAATAAATGAAATAAATAAAATGACCCTTTCTCTGACACTAAACAGGACAGATGTTTCTTCAAATCTGAAGATGATTAATTTTAAGAATGAGAAAGCAAAACAAGTTGCTTAAATTACAGAAATATGGGAATTTGGTCTAAATTTACTTTTAAGTCTTTGTTTCTTACTTCTGCTTGCTTCTCAGAGATGATAAGATGCCATTTTATTCAAAGCTTAGCACCTCCCTGGCAGCCCACACAGGCTCTGAGATCTTTTCCCATTACCACATTGTATAATCAGGAGTCTCTCTCTGTTTCCCCAGAAGCACATTTTGTGTAGTTGACAGAACGCATGTATTTTAGTTAAAGCATTTCTAAATTCCAGTGATGTGTTTTACTCTGTGGATCCTGAATACTTATGAAAAACATGGGAAATGTTATATAACTTCTATTGTTAACGAAACTGATAATGACAATAGTGGAATTTATACCACCATGGTTAACGGGTCCCTATAAATGCCCATATCCCTGAGCCTACTGAAGTCCAAAGGGCATGCTACTTGAGAGGAGACAAAATCACAAGCCATCTAGTGGGTACTTCCTACTTTGGCCCATATTCAAGGTAACAAACGCATGCCTAAATCTGGTTCATGTTTTTCCACATCTACAATCAGATTCAACTTCAGGACCAAGCCACCAGGACAATTAACTTTGTGCTGTAGTGCATGGACAAACCAGAATAGCAGCCACAAGCATGTCTAAGCACAAATGGACACACCATCACAGGTCCACAATAGCAATGAAAAGATGTAGAAGCCCTTACCTTAATGGGAGGGAATATGAGGTACAATAATACACCTGAGCACTCTGTAGAGATGGTAGAGGCATAATGCTTTCAAGAGTCTCTTATATAAGGAATACAACATTTGCAGCTAACCCTGGCTGACTTTGCCTAGCTCAGAATTAGTCACCTGACAGACTCTATTACCTTATTTCTTCCCACATATAACATACAAGACATTTTCACACAGTGGGTTCAATAAACGACATTGTTTTATTAATGTTTTCAAAGAAAAATTCATAGAAAAGATATGCAGAGGAGAAAAAAGAAAAAAAAAAGCTAAGAATACCAGAGATAGAGGTGGAACATCTGCCTCTAAACTGTCTACTGAAAACAGATAGTTTACCCAATGGTTAATCTTGACTTGTGACTGTTTCTGTAAAAGTCTCACCGGAAACAATTAATGTCCTATGTCTCTAATCATTAAATCCAATTATTAAACTGGATTGCCTGCCTCCCCATTGTGTGTGTGTGTGTGTGTGTGTGTGTGTGTGTGTACACCTGTGCATGTGGGTGCTCATGAAGACCAGAGGTCAATATCCAGTGCATTCTTCTGTGATTCTCCACTCTTTTTTTGAAAAGTGGTCTCTCATTAACCCTCAGCAGTTAAGATAGGCTTCTGGGCAGTGATCTCCAAGGATCTACCCCCTTCCTTCCCACTCCAGAGTGCTGGGAGGTACAGATGTGCACGTCCACATTCAGCTTGTGTGTAGGTTCGAGGGATCCAAATTCAGGTTTGTATGCATGAGGACCAGCTGTGACAATCCTTCAGCCCTTGGATTAATCTCTTGATGGATTCATAAAGTGCTGTCATTAATGAAAGTAGGAGATGGGGCCTAGCTGCAGATCAGGTTATTCCTTGCTCTGACTCCTGCCTGTATTTCCCTCTCTCTCCTTCCTGTAAGCCATGAGGTGGAGAAGATATTCCACTGACATAATACTCTGCATAGCCTCATGGGGCCAAGTTTCTGTAGACTGAACCCTATGCAATTACGAGCCAAGTTATTCCTTTTCTCTTCTCTTCCTTACTCTCCCTCTCTCCTCCCTCTTCTCCCTCTCTCCCTCTGTCTCTCTCCCTCCACCCCCTTCTCCATAGTCTGGTCATAGCAACACTGGAAAGCTAACTAATTCATTGGCCTTTGTTTTCTGTACATGCAGTCTGACAGGACTGCATAAAGTTACCTTCCTTAGCTCTCTTCAGCTCTCTTAGTCTATGACTTTACTTGGGACATACATAGAAACTGGCTCATTACCTAGTTTTTGCACACAGCCCTTTCCTTGAACTCCCCACTAACGCGCGCGCGTGCGCGCGCGCACACACACACACACACACACACACACACACACACACACACACACACACTGTTATCATTAACTGGTGGCATTACTATCTAATCCTAAACTCCAAGGATGGATTCAAAAAAATTACTGTATATTATCTATCTATTTTATTATAGATTAAAACTTTTACCTCTATGGAGTATATTCCTTTGAGTAAAATATCACCTAATTATCATCCATCCATTCATCCTACCATTTTATCATTCCATTTTATTTCTCAGTGTATTTAAAAGAACACAGTAGCAGGAACGTTAGGGAGAATTTCTGTAATTCTAATACTTGTGAGAAGGAAGCAAGAGGATGAGGTGTCCAGGGCCAGCTTGGGATACACAGCAAGCAGAAGGCCAGCACAGGGCACCTATGATCCTGTGTCAAAAAACAACAGTAAAAGAGCACATGGTGGACACCAGGACATTCATTTCTACACACTCCAGCATTATACTATTTCCAGTGTCTGCTTACAGGTTTTTTAAAAATATAATTAATACAAAGTAAACTCTACAAATCTTAAATGTACCTTTAAATATATTCTGATAACTGCATTCACCCTATACAACACATTTCAAATAAGTTAAAGAATGTAAACACCAACTCCAGAAAACTCTCCCATACTGTGCCGCCCCTCTTAGTCAATTCTCTTGCTAAAGCTTTAGATATATGTTCATGAACTGATTGGATGTCAGGTAAGACACCAGCTGTTCATAAGTTTGAACCTACACCGTACATCAGGAATGGCGCGGTATCCATCTAATTCTTATTATTCATTCTTTATGGTTTTCTGACCAACTCTGTCTACAAAATGCTTCAAAATGAAAGCCGGGGAGACGGCTGAGCAAGTAAAGTGACTGCCACCCGGGCATGGGGACCTGAGCTCAGATCCCTAGCATCTATTTTAAAAGCCATGTGCAATCTACTCACATTCTCCATGTTGGGTAAGAAGAGACGGGAGGCTTTGTGCGTGCGTGCGTGCGTGCGTGCGTGCGTGTGTGTGTGTGCGTGCGTGCGTGTGTGTGAGACGCCTCTTTTATATATTTTATTAATTTATTCATATTACATCTCGATTGTTATCCCATCCCTTGTACCCTCCCATTTCTCCCATTTTCCCCTCCCCTATGACTGTGACTGAGGGGGACCTCCTCCCCCTGTATATGCTCATAGGGTATCAAGTCTCTTCTTGGTAGCCTGCTATCCTTCCTCTGAGTGGCTTCTTTAGCTTGCTGCGCAGACATTCTGGCCAAACCAGCTGAGCTCCAGCCTCAGTGGGAGATCTTGTCTCAAAAAATAAGGTGGAGAATGTAATCCTGAATTTATGCCAGCATACCCAGATTACTATCCGAACAGTATACATTAATCTGTTCTAATGTCATTCATTTACTTACACATGCAGTTAACAAAAACTATGCCCAGAGGTTAACACAAAGTATTTGGATTTCAGTGAGTTTGAAACAAAATAAATTCACGGAAAGATAAAAGTGATTTGGAATCTCTGGAGGCTTACCAGTGAATCTTGGAAACAACGTAACTCAAAGGACCAGTTTCAGACTAGATGGCCAGAGTGCGCCATTCTGCAAGGAAAGGCAAAACACAACCCACACGCTCTTACAAGTCTGGAAGAAGGGGATGAGTTACTGTGGCAGTAACTGAGTGGGGAAAAGCCTGAGAGACAGACACAAAACACATGTGGTAGGACGCGGTGGGCCTTGGGTACGGGAACGTTTGCGTTGTGGGAAATAGACAGGCAGTAGGGGGTTTTAACTACACAACAATTAGACCTTTATATATGCAAGCTGGGCAAGCAGTGGATTATTCGTGGTAGGTGAGTGGCATGCTGTAATTCATGACTTAAGAGGAGCGCCAGCTTCGGCTGTAGAGAGCTGACCGAAGGCAAGGGAGAGTGCTGCTCAGTTAGAAGATGTGGCTTGGGCCGGGCGACAGCAACGGCAGCGTAGGGGATGGGTCATGCTACCTTCCTAAGTTATGAGAGAAGGGTAGCCCATGTCTGTATAGCTTAAGCACACATTTTTCACACTGAGTAGACAAACTATTCCAATAGCAGCACCAAACATACCCTGCTATCCACCAGCATTTACTTAAATACAGTTTTACTAAATATACTAAAATTGTTGTTGAAAATAAGTAAGGAAACAAAGCCTGTGGTTGGTTCCCCTTTCGTGGAAAAATGTGGATCCATAAGTACACAAAACAAGGCAGTGATGACAAACCACTACAATGTTACCATTGATTATCCTTAGACAGGATAAATTGAGGGTGGGATAGGAGAGAATTTTTTCATGTATAATCTTCTGTACTGTTAAGTATCTAACATACCACACATAAATCACCTATAAATCACTCTAATATAAACATATTTTTATAAATAAAATAATTAAATATATAAAATAAAATAGAAAAACTGGATTCAGATGTTGTCTCCTATCTGCTTTTAGTCCTGACAATGCTTCATAAATTATCTTGAACCAGTGTGTGTGTGTGTATTTTTTAGTTCTTGTTGAGAAAACAAGGCCTTTACTGATCATGATACTAAAAACCACAAGCATGATGCGGGTCATCAATACAGACTAGAAATCAGCGCATCTGGATTCAAACTTGTACCTTAAGAGGTACGACTTTTTGACTTCACTAACCTAGAAGCCAGAGAGCTGGTGTTTGCTGCAGGATGTTGATTTCTTGATAAAAAGTAGGATGTCCAATTACATTTTAACTTGAAGGAATAATAAATTGTTCTCCCAGGAAGTTCGGCCCTTTTGTGCACCAAACTTGAAGTTCATGCTCATCTACCAGAAGGCCAGGGCAGAAAAGGGGTGAAGCAAGGGGCCGAAGGAGCTCGGGGCTCCAAAACCAAGGCCAGGCAGCAATGGGGCCCCAACCTGATTGGGCAAGTTGACTGCTTCGAGATCAGCCAGCCAAGAAGGCGCAGGAGCTCCAAAACCCAGAGGCAGTGGCTGGAGCCCAGTTTTGTTCATATGGGCAGAATGGCTCTTCAAGAACAGCCGGCTGCTGGCCTTTGCAGATGGGTACTGTGGTGCAAGAGATGCCGACAGTGGGACTCCGCAGACATGCTGGTAAATGGCAGAAGCTTGGGAGCTCCAACTTGGGTGGTGATACCACAGTATTACTGCCCTTTGATTAAGGCCCATGTTAATGGCAGAGGATGTGGGCAAATGCCCATGCCTGGTAGGTTCATGGCTGGAAAGCAGGTCCGGAGGCAGCTTCAGAGCTGCCTGGCTAGCAGTCAAGCCCCAGGTCAGTGGTGAAACCTTAGGCGTGTGTGCGTGTGTGTGTGTGTGTGTGTGTGTGTGTGTGCGCGCGCGCGTGTGTGTGTGTGCGCGCGCATGTGTGTGTGTGTCTTCCTTTCCTAGAATAAATGACAAGCCTTAGACTATCTTTGTTGAAATATATGGTGGTGCCCCCTTTACTTCATGTAAAACAGGGAATTATAAACTTGGGAAGTAGGAGGGGCTTTGGGGGGCTAATGTGGCCCCCTCATTTACATGCAGCAGCACAGTCCTGTCATAAGAAGGGGACTACAATACTTAATTGTCCCATGGGCAGCAGGGAGAGGGAGAAGAACTCCAGGTATGGTTAGGGGGGTGGCAAAAGGTCATTGCCTGAAAGCTAAGATACCAAGACATCTCATTAGCATGGGGAGGGTACTTCCAGGAATCCCCGGGTACACCCTAAACAACAGGTTTCTTATAGGGAAAGGGTTGGGCCTGTAATCTCCCCGAGGGCTATGTATCCTGTATCCTCCCTGAGGATCTGGGGTTCTGCAGATCAGAAGGAGAGGAGAGGAGGGAGTTAGACATTTTAGCACCATGCTCTGGGGCTGTCTGTTAATGCCAGGCTTCAACCTTAACAGAAGGGTCCAACGATAAATAACTTCTTTTTAGTTTAAGTGTGCCCCAAAATTTCATATTAGACATCGGGAAAATGGTTATCTGAAATAATCAAAATTTATTTGGCTGCCTTGTATTCATACTGCTTAAATTGGGTGACCTTAAGATAATAAGAACTCAAGCACAGAGTCAGGCCCCAGGGCGCCTTTTTTAATGTTTAGTTGAATATTTTACAGTCTCTTTATACCATTCCTCCAAATGGAGTTGCCATGACGATACCAACATGTTCTCCAGGAGAGGGTATGTAACCCAGGAAGAAGAGGCACTCTCCTTTAGTTGACTAAACTATAGATGGAATGACAGGAACATATAAAAGTACCCTCATCTTTTTTCAGCTCGTTATAGATGTCAGAGACAAGTGTCTTGAAACCTTACGTGAATGTGATTTATGTGGAAAACTTTATAGCCCGAAAGCTGAAAATAAAAGTCTACGCAATCACAGTCTTAGTGAATATGAGTGGACGGCTGACTTCTGAGACATTCCTTAGATGTGCAGCTCTTCATAAGCACGAGTTCATTGTGATCACAGCCATTTCTTGATTTCGCTTCTAATGCTTACACACTGATCCTCCGGAGGGCTATTTATCAAAAACTTGTCTATATTTGGACAGCTAATCTTTGCTTGAAAAAATAGGACCATAACCTACATTTTCAGGGAGGATTCTCAGTAGCACTTGCTATGATCTGCTCTCAGATCCTCTCTTTGATAATCCTTGTTGCTAGGAGGTAGCAGGGAGAAACGCTTTATGATCTGAAATATAAGGGACGCATACATTTCAAGTGACCTTATAATCACATGCAGTATATTTAAATAAATACATAAGAAAAGTGATCAATTATATTTAATGATTATGGACATGATCATAAAGTTAATGTGCACGGTTATTTAAAAAAATATTTTTCTGGGCAACAAGCTGAGCCCTTCTTAATAAATGGCTCCTAAAAACACAGTCCCTGAAGGACACTGACACTTAGAAGGAACACGAGGCCTGGCATAAAAACACAGTCCCCGAAGGACACTGACAATGGAGACAAATCTAAATGGCAATAGATTTTATTTAAAACAATCAATTCAGCTGAATTCAAAAATCAAATCTAGTGGCTACTAGGCAATTAGATTTCATAAACAACAGAATTTTCAAAAAAAAAAAAAAAAAAAAAAAGGGAAACTATATAGAATTGCCAGGGTTTTTCATTTTGTTAAGATGAAAGTATTTTATAAATAAAAGAATACAATACTTATTAACACAATTCCATCAAAACAACAAATTATACGTAATATATAAAATAAATATATACATGCCTATATGGCACATATTTGTTATATACACATATACTTCTCTTCCTACCTAATGTATTAGAATTATATCCCCTCACAATTTGGAGAGTCATCAATTTTCAGTGCCTATGTTACAATGATAATATTGATAGAAATCATAGCTAGCAATGGGGTACAGTACAGTACTTTTTAAAAAGTAGATTGTTGTTGTCTGCCAAATCATTAATCAAACCACATCTGGCTGGGGGCATTAAATGAGTTTTCTGGGAACCTATCTCTAATTCACCTCCACCATCTCTCATCACATTCCCAATCCCCATCTCTTCCGAGTCCCATGCCAGGTGCTCAGTGCTACGACCATAGTCTTCCATCCTTTCCTGTCTTAACTGCCTGTTTCCATCTCGCACACAGCTGTGGTCCAGGGCTTCCCTTTATCAAGTTCCTGGCGTTTCCCACTCCCTCCGGGCTATTCAACTTCTTGTTTACTGGATACATGTCTTCTTACTCCTGAGAAAATATATCTGAGGGAGGAGAGAGGGCAGAGATTGCTTTTGCGAAGAAGTATTTCGACATCTCACCACTGCTATTTTCCACACAGGGATCTCACCCTGGGTCTCAATATGGGCCTGAATTATGTCTGAAGCCTCCGGTTAACTCTGTGTGGCAGATGAGTAGAAAGCACAGGGAAAGGGGAGGCAATGGCCACACTGGGGAGGAGACTGCATTTAGTATTTCCAACTCAGGCGCCTTGCAGAAGAGTCATCTCTTGTTTTGACTAGCTGCTCTCAGGGGCAGCCAGGGCCTTCGTCCCTGTGATCTGCTGTCTCCTGCTCACTCTCTCTACTTGCCGGGACTAAAAGGTAAGGAGACCTGCTTTCAGCTCTCAAAGGTTTTGACCTCTTTAAGGGAATCCTCTCATTTGTCCTTGATTTGTCCATAATTTCCACCCTCAAGACTTAAGTGGAGTTTTTCAAGGATCAAAAAATAAAAAAGGTACCGTTCCCTTAAACTAATCAGAATAGTTATGTGTTGGCTGAATAAAAATAACCAAAAAACAAAAAAACCACCACTTACCTGTGAACTGAAAGAACGTAGCATGGGGTTGATGAAACATACAAAAGCCCTTCAGACACTGACCAATCGTGAGAAAGAGTATTCTAAAGAGTCTTCCTGTTTGAATGTTTCTAAGAAAGCGGACTGAAGAACGGTGACAAAAATCAGCATAAAGGACTTGCCATTTTATCTGACTTCACCCCTGCCTTGACAGTAAACAGCTGCTTTCTTCCAGGGCATGGTGACACACACACCTGTAATCCCAGCACTCAGGATACTAAGGCAGAAGGATCAAGAAGCCAGACAGGGCAATATAGTCCCGTCTCAATAACATGAAACTAAAAGCTCCATTCCTCAAAGCACCCAGTTAGGAAGCCCACCAAATGCATCAGGGGTGTTTATGCTGGAGACTGCAGTAGTATCCTGAAATGAAGCACACAGCAGGGACTGACTGCTTTCTCGTGAGCTGCAGGGGCTCCGGGATTTGGCATCTTAGTGCTTACTGTGGACACTGAGGCGCATCCAGTGGGTGTGTGCTGGAGAGCAGAGGCTGCCTCGAGTAAATGACCCTGAATGAGCAAGAGGCGACTATCTGGATGGCCCAATAGTATCGATTTACAATGCCTGAGTCTGGCAAGCAGCACACTGATGTCTTCAGCACTGTGAATACAATTTCACATTCAAAAACTAAACCGGAAGTGACAGCCAACAGCAGATTATGGAAAGAACTGGAGTAAAACTGGGCCCTAGTCAGTCATCTTCATAAAATTTTGACAGCAAGCATACCAAAGAGTCTACCGCCAAAATGAAATTATAGTGAAATCAGAAGATTGTGCATTTGTAGAGGTGTCTGTAAGAACGTGGGAAACTGGGTTTTAATTAAAAAAAAAAATATGACAAAACTGACCTACTGGAATGATAATGCAAAATTCAAAATAATAGCAATCAGTGGTAGCAGAGTAACTTCACCATAAATTGAGGAGGACGCCATCGTATTCAGTCACTTGGTATCTGCAGAATTATGAATGTGTGATTTTTCCCTAAAACATGCCCCCAAAAGAACTATAGCTATTTATAATCCTTGATGATTGGGCCAGGCGGGCACCTTCCAACAGGCTATCCCGAAGAAAAGGCATTATGCTAGAGAACATGAGTCCTCATACATTTCCCTTCTAACTGCCCAGATTTTCAACAACGAGTGACTTTTAAAAAGCACCTCCTTTCCCCCTCTCTTCTCTCTTATCACAGGTTTCCCTTCCCCCCTCCCTCGCTTCTCTGTCAAAAGTAATAACAGTAGCTTGACAAGTGTGACTGTATAGACTGGCAGATTCTTTCCCCACATGGAGGGGAGCACAAAACCCACTCTCAGGGACGGCAGAACAGGAACACAGATTGACATTGGTGGTGATTTTGGAGATGCTCGAACCGAGCCCATCACCACATGCCCTTTCTCAAGTGAAGATGGATCATACTGTGATGGTGGAGGAGTTGCTTTTAATTATGTTCAAGAGTCATGGGAGAATAGCAAAATAAAAGGATACAGAGGGTCCTAGAAATCTACAAGTAGAACACTATGATAGGCAGATTTGGGCCCAGGGGTCCCGCTCAAACTAAGGCACCAGCCAAGGACAATACAGGAGGTAAACTTTAAACCCCTTCCCAGATCTAGCCAATGGTCAGAATATTCTCCACAGTTGAGTGGAGAGTGTGATATGACTTTCTCACGTACTCTGGTGCCTCACATTTGACCATGTCCCCTGGAGGGGGAGACCTGGTGGCACTCAGAGGAAGGACAGCAAGTAGCCAAGAAGAGACTTGATACCCTATGAGAATACATAGGGGGACGTAATCCCCCTCAGGAACAGTCATAGGGGAGGGGAATAATGGGAAAATGGGGGGGGGGGGGAGGAATGGGAGGATACAAGGGATGGGATAAACATTGAGATGTAACAAGAATAAATTAATAAAAAAAAAGAAAAAAAAGAAAAAATAATAATTAAAAAAAAAATTAAAAAAAAAAAAAAAAGAGTCAGCAGGTGCCATCCAATCAGAAGGATGGTTTGTTAGACACTTGCTCCTAAATAGTCATTTGTACATCCTGGGTGGGAAAAGGTGGTTAATTACCTGAAAGCTCTGCAGGGCCTATGAAGTTCGGCACACCAAGCTGGGGAGCTGGGTCCCAAGCACAGCACCCATCAACAAAACCCCAGCCATCTTGCCAGCTTTGGAAACTCAAGAATAAAACCAACCACAGACAAGTTTGTTTTTTTTTTTTTTTTTTTTTTTAATTAACAGTCTGACACAAGTACCGAGGCAGATACACAGGTATTGATAATGACATGAACTTGTGGGATGAGCTGCCACAGGGACCCCTGTCTCTTCCTAGGGTCTCTCCTGGGAAAAACAAAACAACAAAACAAAACAGCAAAATACTAATATATATGGATTGGTTTCTCTGGCACCTATAGCAAAAATGTAGCTTCCTAGAACACAGGAAGCATAGTGTAAAGATAATAGAACCAACTTTAAGGACATAACTTTGGAGATAAAGTTGTCTTAATCCTTGCATTCCCCTCTGATTCTTTTACGATGCCAGGGTTTTAGCTCATGCCTAGGACGTTGTTAATATTGTAACATAATATAATCTTATCTCTCCAGACCCTTTAAACTAACAGATTTATAGGGTTTGAAATATGTTTTGCTTGAAACTTCAGAATTTAAATATGTAATGTTTCATGCTATATATTTGTATTATTTATATATTACATATATGTTACAACTGTAAAGACAGTTTCAATTGAGAAGATAGATAATTTCTTCATATTACACTAGACATACACTTTTAAACAGGCAGATGCGAATGGCCTGTTTCATCAGAATCTCCTTCCCAGATTTAGCTTTTAGTCTTAAGAAGATGTGTTCCAGGGACAATACATGACATCAGCCTGCAAACCTCCCACTATAATTTGAGGTTGCAAAGGGGCCTCTTAAAGACCTCCTCAGGCTCCTTTGCTTACAGCTTTCACTCACAGGGGGAGATGATTAGCATTTACCTAACATTGCTAAAGAGAGAGCAAGCAAAGCCTTCGCAGAAGGAAGAGAAAGGAGTTGATGGTGCCTTTCACTATTACTGCAGCATGTTTTACAAAGCGATGAATTAGGCACTCCCCAAGCAGTGCTTTGGAGCAAAGCACTTGCATTTCTTTCTCACATGTTTACAGTTAACATCTCCTAGAACGAACATTTATCCGAAAAGCAATAAAACCACCTTCCTTGAAGCTAGCTTGGTCTTTAGGTTTCCTTTAACAGAAAAAGTGTAGGTCCATTAAAAGTACAAAGCTTAGTCTTGCTCAGACGGACATTTCACAACTGCAGCTTACAGGTAAGTCTCAGGGAGAAACGACTTGGGCAGATATACAATGATAACTAATGGCAAAAAATTCACATTATGCCCGGGCAGCGTCTTGGCCCACAAAGCGCATGGCCAGTGTTTTCACTATGGACCACCAAAAGTGCCATGAGTTTTATGAGAAGCTTCTCAAGTTTCTTCGCTACTTTGAACATTTTTAAACAGTTTGTTTACATTCATACAGTCATCAGTGAGAGAATTCTTTTGGTTTCTTTTGCAGTACTGGCTATCCTGGTCTTTGAAGACCAGCCTCAAACTCACAGAGATCCACCTGTGTCTGCCTGCTGAGCGCTGGGATTAAAGGCGTGCGCCACCACACCCGGCTCAGTAAGAGAATTCTTAATGTGATGTTGTGCCTCAGTGATTCAATTACGCACATTATTTTCACCCTCTGAAATAGCGTTTAAAAAAAAAATGACACGGTCAAGCTGAGATTTTTGCCCAGGTAAATATATAGTAGTTTGGTGAGAGATGAGCACATAAAAACAAATGCATGTATGGACACTAGCTTTTACATTTCTGAAAAACTAAGAAATACTCGGGGGGTTTATAATTTGTATATAAGCAGATGAAGAGGAGGGAATGTGGACGTGTGTGGTAGAAGTGAGGTTTAAAGTAGCTTGTTCTGGGATGCCCAGGTAGATCATGGTAGAGCAATTAACAAGCATATGTGAAACCTGAAGTTTATTCAATACCAAGCACCATGATAAACACATAAACGGATTATAAATAACTGAATGAAAAAAGACACCAAAGTTATAAATCAATATCCCCAACTGATTCCAAGTTAGTTTTTTGTTTGTTTGTTTTGGGTTTTTTGTCTAGTTTGTCCACTAGTAGCAGGAAGGTCTGTAGTGCTCCCTACTGGCCAGGAGGCTTACTGGTAACTCTTCCAGTTTTAGTTAAAAGATTATGTGTGCATAGTTAGGCTTAAATGAGACAGTTTGATAATTAAAGCTGGTTTCCAGAAATGTATAAGTATTCTTCTAAAAAGAACATTAACATTAAGTATCTTCTCTGTTGTATCTGCTTCAGAATTTGGTAGAAACATTATTCAGAAAAAGGAAAAGTCATATTCTTCATAAGAAAGAGGAGGATTTCATCACTTTTAAAGAGGGAGGGAGGTTGCAGGGGGTTCTACAGAAAACAATTGCACGATGCACAAAGATTAGAAAAGTCAATTTTCTTCACTTAAAATGTTTACTTAAAGAACTCTTGAAAGACTTTTTAAAATTTAAGGCAATAAGTAATCCTTAAGAAATCTTTTACCACTTTCTTAAAATATAAAACAAAATGTAAAATCAGATAAAAATGTGAGGCCTGCAGATGAACCAATTTCATAGTAATGCAAACAAGTGAGTTTTATCCCAACAAAAGAAGTTAAGAAATAGAGATGACAGTTTTCAAAGAGTATAAAACATTAAAATTAAACTCTATGAAAATATGGAAACTATTATACTTATTCTAGAATGAGCTAGGTACAGTTTTTGAGAGAGAATTCAGTCCTAGAAGTTATGTTGAGTTAATTAACGTTACCTTACTATTGTCTTCAGTGGAGGAAAGAGTGATGAGATGGGGCAGAGGAAATAAACTTTCTTATCACCAGGTGAAACATACTCTCATTTTTTTTTTTTTTTTTTTGCTGAACAGTCAGATAACTAAAAATTACTACATACCTGATTAACAGGAGAAAAACAAGTATTTGATTTTAACTAATGAAAAGTTACTACTAAATACAAGTGAGGTGAATAATCATTTTAATTATTGGAATAAAATACGTACATTATAGTTAAGAACACAGGTTACCATGTAATTACATATGTCCATAATGAAAATCAGTTAATTAGGTTAGGGCAAACATTAGGATACTGTTTAATTTAGCTAATCTCTAATTCTAATGGGATACATACGCAAGGCAGAGAGGCAGGGGCAAAGGGACTGGGAGACAGAGAGAGACAGTCTAGGAGCTAAGAGCTTAGATATATCTTGAATAAACACGCCAGAACTCAGGAGAGCATATAATATCCCAATATATTTTTTAAAATATAAGATTATAATCGGCAAAGTCATTTGATGGCCTCTTAACTAAAATTCTATCAGGGGCATGTATACAATACTCTTGACTAAAATATTACCCAAAGTGTATAGATTCCTATCAAATAAGGGTGGCTGCATCTGTATAAAACAACAGAGAAAACATTAGAAAAATGTGCTCATTTGGCATCTGTTAGCTTCCAATATTACCCCACACAACCTAATTCTGAGCAAACCAGTAGTATTAAAATGATTGAATTTTTATTAGGATGAGTTTGTGCTACAAAAGCATTCCCAATAATGACCTCTTATTTCTCAGGGCTTCTGACGACATCTTATAGATGTGATACACATTAAAACAAAATTCAGAGATGCTAAGTCAGTGTGTTCTTTGCAAAATAGACTTTGTAACCATGCTGTCCACTACATGCCTGGCCTTCTACATCTACTTAATATTTTGATAGCCTTTGGGGGGGGGTCTCAGTAGGAGGTGGCAGTCATTACACCATGTGAGGTCGCAGAGCAGGTGCAGTAGAAAAAAAAGGCATGTTCATTTGGGTCATATTAAAAGACTGTCAAGAAAAGCATATTTCTTCCTAAAACTATTCCTTAAAAATAACCGAGGAAAAGGCCACCTGTGAAGAACTTATTAGAGCAAAAGACTCTGCTTTTGATGGATGGGGCTAGGCTCCACTACATCATAATGTAAGGTGGTAGACAGAGAGCCAGCATATTTCTTAAAGTCACCATCCACGCCTACCACATTTTGAGGGGAACCTGTTAAGACCAAAGCCTTTCAAAAACTGTAATGACACAGGGAGGAAGAGGCCAGGAGGGTGCAGGAGAGGAGGGCAGGGGCACAAGGTGGTGGGGGGAGGGGAGAGGGGAGAAGTAGGTAGTCCTAACGTCACTCCCAGTGGGTCTGGACAGAACCCACGTGAAGGCTGAAGTGACAGAGAGCGACCTCCCAAAGCTTTTCCTACACATCTCCAAGCCCGTGCATCTTGCTATGATCACCCGCATCCCCAGCTCCAGAGTCCTGTGGTCCTATGATTCCATCGTTCCATTTTTAAACCTGTAGAGTGGGAGGGTGTCTGAGTACCCTGCTCACACAGATGGCGGTGGGAGGACTCTCAAGGACATGTTGCATGTAGTAAATGCCCCACTTCACTACGTAATCACTCCCTTCCCATTCCACAGGGACCGAGATTATGTTATCTCAGAGAGAACCACGGAGACGGCGGCGCCTTATTAACAGCAGTGCCGCAGCAGAGCGCACACGTGTGGAAGGCACACAAAAGGAGGAATTCCTTCCAGTTATGCACACCTGGCAACGAGCGGAGCAAGAATGCAGCCTACAGCACAGGGTCACTTTTCTACACTCGCTCCACAGGCTTGGGGGAGGGGAACAGACTGGGAGAGGGAGGGAAGGAAATGAACTCAATGAAAGATAAAAAAAAAAAAAAAAAAAAAAATCACACGAGAGATTTCTACATTCTTTATGCTCTAAAAATACGCCACACCAAGAAGTCATTTGTCACGGCAACCTTTCTGAGACTGAAACGCGACCACCATGCCAACCACCAGTCTCCACACACATCTCTCTTTCAGTATTGCTTCAATCTTTCTCTTCTGCAGACTGGTTCTGTGCAAAGCTGCTGCACAGCACAGCACTTCTCCCATCTGGAGTTTCAGGTATCAGCACTCACCCCAATCGCATTGATTATCTTAGAGCCATTTTATGCTTCCCCTGTTACTTTCTCAGCCTGTCACTGCCTGTCAGATGCCGGCAGACTGCACAGCACCCTGTGATCCCACCATACAACTGTCCACAATAATTAACACGGCGTGTCTTTACCTTGGTCTCCTTAGCAGAAAACTCTGAGGAGTTGGAAATTTTCATGGACTTTGACCGGTGGGACTGCCGCCGGATAGAATCCTCTCGGGAGTACTTCACAGAACCCGAGGTCCTCACCCGTACCTTGCTGGCACTCTGAACACTATTCACGCCAATCATTTTGAAGGTCTACTAGGGAACAGGTTTGGAGAAATAAAAAGGCACTTTCTACCCGTCACAAAGCTCTAATGCTGAAAGAACTCTGCCTGCTGTACTCCAGCAGCGCCAAGCAGCTCCCGAGCAGCTCTGCGATCTTCTTAGCTGAGGAAGCACCAGCCTGCCTCCCCCAGCATCTTCAACTACCCTGTTTGCAGCGAGTCTGATTGTTCCAGGCACGGCACACGTCACTGGCTGCAAAGAGGAAAAAAAATGCAATCCCACCCCTTGCTACTCGGCTCTTTTACACACACACACACACACACACACACACACACACACAGAGAGAGAGAGAGAGAGAGAGAGAGAGAGAGAGAGAGAGAGAGAGAGAGAGAGAGAGAGAGAGAGAGAGAGAGAGAGAGCATATTCACACACTGGAACAAATGGCAACTGGCCAAGCAAGCAACTCATTAACATTCCAAATAGCAACACCATTTCTCTTGTGCAGTAATCTCATTAATGTCAACAACAAAACAGACACACCACAAATAAAAGTCACAAGTAATCTGCAAGGCACCACCACGTGGGGTCAGAATGGACCGAGCCACAATTCTAAAAGGGAGAAAGATATGCAGATGCGTCTCAGGGTGTCAACAGGCTCAGTCAATTACAGGCATTCCACAGAAGGCTAGCCACAAAGGCATTTTGGTGATCAATGATTTTTCTTTCTTTCCTATTTCAAATTGTGTTGCTGGTCAGAATTAAATGTTTCCTATGACCTTAGACTATCACTGCCTGGTATTTAGACAGGAATTGCTGACTTGCTCAGCAAATGCAGAAGGATGTTAGTTATCTCCTTGTTATGCTGAAAGTTAAGGGGGGCGGGAATGAGGGTGTTTGGGCTTAGGGTAAGATCAATAAATCCAATCCAGATCAATAAGGATATTCCAAAGCCACAAATGCTGTGTTTATGGGAACTTGCTGCCTTCTGAGCAAGAATTACAAGTTGGACATTGTTAGAAAACAAGATATATTTAGCTCTAATAATTTTAGTTACTTTTGGATGTAATTTTCACAATTGTAACACCTGACTTGCCTAGTCTCTCAGAGGCAACAGGTCAACTGCAGAATCATGTCTTGTTCCCGGTATTAATGCAAATTAATAAAACAAAAAAAAAACAGTATATAAAAACAATTCTGCCAAAAATGCTTCCTCAATTGCCTGCAGCCTTCAACCCTGACTTCCTTGATTGTTCCTGAGAATTCTATATAACAGACAACCAGGTGCTGATGTCCGTGGACGGTCCGCTGTTGCCCCCCTCTGTCACCTAGCCCAGGGAAAGAGAACGCCGGGGCCTTTGATTTTTTTCACCCCATGACAGGCTGTGTTCTACTTCTCTTCGTTGTCCCCCATCTTTTCTTTGAAGCCTTGGGGCTTCAACTCTTCTATAAGCACACTGACAAATGTGAGTGGAGTTTGTCTAAAATAATAATAGGAAATATATTTAGAAGATCTTAGGCTCTGCTGCCCTTAGGGCTGCATGGAGTTCAGAGACTACGATAGCACTTTGTCTTCTCTGAGGTACACTGTTCTCTCTCTTGGTTGGGAATCTAATGGCTTTCTACTTTATGGGGCAGGTTTCAAAGACATAAGGTGTGTACTGTAACAGGGTAATACGGCTAATAGTTTATAATATATGCAATTGTAGCTGGGCACACAGTAGGTATATATAGCCAATGTAATACCCAAGGTGGAACTGCAAACGCACTGCATCACAACACATTCCAAGCAGCACCCTGAATAAGCAGAGAGCCAACTCAGAGTGGGCAAGACAGACAACACTTACTGCTCCAGTCTGAGGATATTTGCCAGTCTCCACAGGCAGATTCAGAATTTCCACAGAGGCTGTTTTCTTTTCTCTACCAAACTGGTTACTAAAGACAGTAAGAAAGAAAACTATATCCTACAATATGACATCCAGCTCCATTTCCGGAGGTCTGGAAGCAATGTATTACATTTGCCCCATTGCTGCCAAGCAGGCACTGGCCATAGACCATAATAATCAATAACCACTGCATCAGTTCAACACCTAGAGCTTTAGAGGAGTGCCCTGCATCACTCTCCACCTGTGCAGATGAGGATGGTCAGTTTAGGATGCTGTCACACAGCCCAGTCCAAGCCTTTATGATACGCTACATGATAAGGCAGCATCTCCCCCATACTGCCGATGCAGCGAGACTTTGTAGAGCAGAGGGAAAAGCCTTCCTCCTTCCCTGCCCTCTACTCATGTTCCAGAACACATACCTCTGTCTGAATGGTGACAACCACCACTGCAATGACCCTCACAGTCCAAGGACAAAGAACGGATGGTGCCTCTAACCTGGCTAAGCACGGTCTTAAGAAGCACCTTGGGGTCTGGAGAGATGGCTCAGTGGTTAAGAGCACTGACTACTCTTCCAGAGGTCATGAGTTCAATTCCCAGCAACCACATGGTGGCTCACAATCATCTATGATGTGATTTGATACTCTTCTGGCCTGCAAAGTGTACATGCAGGCAGAGCATATACCTTGGTGCTTTCAGGGTCTTCTAGTTCTTGGTTCTCCATTACTGACTGCCCTGTCCAAACAGATCCACATCCTCAAATAATGTTTCATAAAATAAGGATGCAATACATCATACTTAATATGGCTTTCTAAACAAACTATTTTGGTTCTACACTTCCTTTCTACTGCCCACCATCTTGATATGGCTACCTATAGTTTACAGGTAGATGTACTATAAAGAATCCGCGTGACACATCACACAGCCTCATTCTGTACTAGCCTACCATGAGGCCTTGCCTGCTCTAGACATTGGCTGGACTGTACAGACAGATTGCTTCCAATAAAATAAAGGCAGGCCTCCTAGAGAGCAGCAGCTGTTTAACGGCAAAAAATAACTTTCCATGAAAGCTTCAGCAGAAAACAAAGGTGACTTGCTTAACAGAACAAAAAGGCAGGGGGAACTATCAAGGCAAATCCACTAGCCAGAGGGCTGTGAGCTGGCACTTCAACTTCTGATGCTGTCTGGGAATGAGGACATTATTCATTACATAAATCCCACAATCTTCTTTAAAAGGTCTTCGCTAACAACAACAGCAATTGAAAAATACTCAACAGAGACCCAGAGAAATGAACCCTATTTGATACATTTTTCACTAACTGCCTAGTGGGTGTCAGGTAGGAGGGGCATATACCACTCACACAACCGTGCCCTTAACTTTTGACTCATTAAATTATGCCAGCACACTGACAACAGCAAATTCCTTTGGAGTATCGGTGTGCTTAAAGGCTTGCAGGCCTTAGATGAGATAATTGGCAGAATGACAGTGGGTATATCTAACAGAAGCTCCCCTCTTGGCTAAAGCAATCTTACGGAACACTGGCCAAACAAACAAAACCAAAATTTACAAACCACCAAAACCAAACATGAACTACACATAAAAGGAAAGCAAGAGATTCAGTTATGAACATGTGGAGAAGGCAAAGTGAAAACGAATGTTCTAGAGGCATGGCAGGGTTTCAGGAGGCGGGCAGGACGTGGGGGGCGGGGTCAAAGGAGGCCACTTTTCCTTTATTCTCAGAACAGAATGGTGGCTTTAACAATTCCTTAGTTCAAAAGGATCCTGTTTTTCTGTCTGTAGGCTCCTTAGATTACACTGTTGGGACTGAGGCAGGAGAAGGTGACAAGAGGCTGATCTGATATTCAGAGGGTGGGTGCTGGCTGAGATTTAGTCATGTCTGTCACATGACCAGCATCTTCAAAAGGCTGCCTCTGTTTGAAGCTGCTAACGAATTATCTTCCAACTAGTCCTTTGGACTCCAACTCACCATCAGATCTGCACTTAGATATAATCACCTCCCCTCCAACCTCTTCATTTTCAAGATGAATATCTCTGAGATAAAGAAACCGAAAGTGACTTACTCAGAGCCTGACTATGACAGGGTTTCTTACTCTCTAATGGCAGAGAAACGATTTAGGGGGATGAGGGGGTACATACGCCATCTCCTAAACAATTTGTCTTTAAAAAGCTAAATATACCATGAACACATATGTCTAAATTGCACCGATGTTGGAAATGAGTATCTTGAAATGGCAGTAGATTCTGGGAGACAAATTCCAGAGATGAAATGAAGATGACCACTTATGACACAGTTATGAAGCGTAGACTTGAAGAATCAACTCTTTTTTTTTTTTTTAATCTTTTAAATATTTTTACTGAGAAGAGAGAAAGTACAGTGGAATACAGCACTACTGCACATGTAGCCAACGGTCAGAACATTCTCCACAGCTGAGTGGAGAGTGGGACATGACTTTCTCACGTACTCTGGTGCCTCACATTTGACCATGTCCCCTGGAGGGGGAGACCTGGTGACACCCAGAGGAAGGACTGCAGGTTGCCAAGAAGAGACTTGATACCCTATGAGCATATACAGGGGGAGGTAATCCCCCTCAGGAACAGTCATAGGGGAGGGGAATAATGGGGAAATTAGCGGGGGGGAGGAATGGGAGGATACAAGGGATGGGATAAACATTGAGATGTAACAAGAATAAATTAATAAAAAAAAAAAAAGAATTTGGATCACCAAAATACAGATTAGAGCCAGAAATCAGTAAGTGGAACGTTACAATGTCAGGGATGAGAAGTGATGCTCTCTTCATTCAGGCTGGTAGCTGTTCAGGGAAGGTTCCAGAGAGAAGCATTTTCTGATTGTTTGTTTACTTGCTTGTTTACTTGTTTCATTTGAAATGTGAGACAAAAGGACTAACCTACAATGTTTGTGTTTTGAAACCAAGTAAATTGTTTTACACCTTCCCCAGGGTGAAATCTGGGGAAAGACATGATGTAAGGCAGAAGAATCAACTCTTATCTGTCCTAACTTACAAACCGGGTCAAACATGTGGCATCGTCTGTTCCTTGCTGTTATGGGGAAGGCAGGCATCCTACAGTGTATCGTGTGCTCGTGCCTTGCAAACATCACGTGATCACAAAACTAGACCTCCTTCTACAGAACAATATTCATCATCTTAAGTGACAATGCATAGATACCATGGACACTGTGGCATTAAAAAAAAAAATCAAACTAAATGTTTGTCCCCTGTCTTCCTCCAGATGAACACAGCACAGCCAGAGAAGCCATTTTGAACATAAGTAGATGTGGCAGCTCAGTTTCTCCTAGCACTTTACGTTCCACAACAAAAACCTGGTCCCCAGACAGCCTGGCTACATGAGGCTCTATTGAATTTGACACTCATAGGAGAGCCTGTGCTGAATCTTCGTGCTAGGTGACACCAGTCCACCAACTGACCCTAACCGCTTCCTCAAAACTAGGACTGACTCTGGAAATTTCTCACAAACCAGAGTCTTGTCTATGCTGCCTGTCTACCTTCCCCTCCTCCCCACCTCTGGCTCAGAAGGTGGCTGAGCAAGGTTCATATATACATACCTTTACTTTTGCCCATTTCAAAAACAAAAGCAAAAAGATTTGCCCTGCAGGATGACTACACATTTGCATATTTCCCCATTCATAAACAGTTAGTATACAAACAAACAAACAAACAAAAAAACACTAAAAGTAAGTCATCTTGAAGCTTGATTAACATGTACAGTAATTGACAGTTGGGTGTCAGAGACACTGTGATCTGTTTTACCTACGAGAACATGTTGCATCACTCCAGCAGGCTCCATCTTGCCTGTAGCATCACATGCTTTCAATTCCATCTGTTCTTCAAATATACAAAGCAACTAGATGGGGAAATCCTTTAAATAGAACCGTCTTACATTTAAAATTAAATGACATGGATATCTCAAAGGAAGACAAACATGAAGGAGTCTCGAACTTAAAAAAAAATATCGTTTTCCTCCTGAACTAAGCCATTCACGTCAAGTCATTTAGATCAGAGACACACATTAGCTTTGGTGGTTGGGAGTGAGGGAAAATGCACAAGGAATTCTGCATCTAGGACACAGCCTGGTATAACTGAAATTTTCTTCCCAAACCATTACATTGTGAAAAACACAGAACCTAGCCCTAGAAGGATAGGATTTCTCAAGGTAGGTGGGTAAACCAACCTATTCTATATACTGGAAACTCTGTAAATTCTTGTTACAAGAAAGTAATCTTCACTCCATTGCACAATAATTGCAAGACGCAAATACAAAAACCAGGTTTCCAAGCCCTCAAAGCTATTTTTCCAAGGTGAGTAGGCTAGTAATTGTCTATGGGGTAGTAAGTGCTGAGAAAATGTTCTGTTCCAGAAGCCAATCCAATAAGCCCACCTATAATTACCCCTCTCCACCACTCAGTGTATTAATAAACATTGCTGGGTGCCTAATATGTGCCAGGCACAGTGTCTGAGAGGAAATGAAATGACGAGAGACCTTGCCCTCATGCAAGAAAGTGTCAATCAATGTAAATTACTCCACTCGCCTGTTTTCCTAAAGCATTACTCAGAGAGCACATCACTGTCTTTTATCCCACTTTTATTTATCAGAAAACCCTTTAATGCTTCTACCCATCATCAAACTTGTGATTAGCTTTTTAAGTTTTTTTAAGTCAATTATTTTAAGCTGTAGTAGTTTAGATTCTCTTCCTGATGATGAAGAAAAACTGGCTATACACCTTAGTGGAGGAAACACTTATTTTGGAAATACAGTCCATCACAGCAGGGAGTCACTGTAGCAGAAGCAGTGTACAGCTGTAGTAGCAAGACTGTAGCAGAAGCAGTGTACAGCTGTAGTAACGAGACTGTAGCAGAAGCAGTGTACAGCTATAGCAACGAGACTGTAGCAGAAGCAGTGTACAGCTGTAGTAACGAGCCTGTAGCAGAAGCAGTGTACAGCTGTAGCAACGAGACTGTAGCAGAAGCAGTGTACAGCTGTAGTAGCGAGACTGTAGCAGAAGCAGTGTACAGCTGTAGTAACGAGACTGTAGCAGAAGCAGTGTACAGCTGTAGCAACGAGACTGTAGCAGAAGCAGTGTACAGCTGTAATAACGAGCCTGTAGCAGAAGCAGTGTACAGCTGTAGCAACGAGACTGTAGCAGAAGCAGTGTACAGCTGTAGCAACGAGACTGTAGCAGAAGCAGTGTACAGCTGTAGTAACGAGACTGTAGCAGAAGCAGTGTACAGCTGTAGCAACGAGACTGTAGCTGAAGCAGTGTACAGCTGTAGCAACGAGACTGTAGCAAAAGCAGTGTACAGCTGTAGTAATGAGACTGTAGCAGAAGCAGTGTACAGCTGTAGTAATGAGACTGTAGCTGAAGCAGTGTACAGCTGTAGTAACGACACTGTAGCTGAAGCAGTGTACAGCTGTAGTAACGAGACTGTAGCAGAAGCAGTGTACAGCTGTAGTAACGAGACTGTAGCAGAAGCAGTGTACAGCTGTAGTAACGAGACTGTAGCTGAAGCAGTGTACAGCTGTAGTAACGAGACTGTAGCAGAAGCAGTGTACAGCTGTAGCAACGAGACTGTAGCAGAAGCAGTGTACAGCTGTAGTAGCGAGACTGTAGCAGAAGCAGTGTACAGCTGTAGCAACGAGACTGTAGCAGAAGCAGTGTACAGCTGTAGTAACGACACTGTAGCTGAAGCAGTGTACAGCTGTAGTAACGACACTGTAGCTGAAGCAGTGTACAGCTGTAGTAGCGAGACTGTAGCAGAAGCAGTGTACAGCTGTAGTAACGAGACTGTAGCTGAAGCAGTGTACAGCTGTAGCAACGAGACTGTAGCAGAAGCAGTGTACAGCTGTAGTAGCGAGACTGTAGCAGAAGCAGTGTACAGCTGTAGCAACGAGACTGTAGCAGAAGCAGTGTACAGCTGTAGCAACGAGACTGTAGCAGAAGCAGTGTACAGCTGTAGTAATGAGACTGTAGCAGAAGCAGTGTACAGCTGTAGTAATGAGACTGTAGCTGAAGCAGTGTACAGCTGTAGTAACGACACTGTAGCTGAAGCAGTGTACAGCTGTAGTAACAACACTGTAGCAGAAGCAGTGTACAGCTGTGGTAATAAGTTAGGCTGCATCTAGGCAGGTCAGCTGTGCAAAGAAATAGGAATTCTTGGCTTTATTTTCCATTTTTATTCAGTATCTGAGTCCAGACCAGTGGATGGCGTTACCCTTATACAGGGTGGTAAGTCTTTCCCCCTCAATAAATTCTCTCTGGAAATGCTTTCACATATATATCTAAAGGCTCATTAAATCTGTATTTCTAATCAAACAAAGTTAACAATGTAAATTAACCATCAGAACACACAATGGTTCCCATTTGATGCCATGTAAGGGTCCTTATAATCTCTATAGTACAAATGAGGGAACATGTTTAATTTGGCTCAACATTTTGATTTCTCTCATTTACAATTCTAGGCACTAGGAACAGATTATTATGCAAAACCAGGCAGAATCCCATTCCCACTGAGACAAGCAAATAATCATTGATTAAATATCAATCCCTCCAACAAAGATAAATCAGTAACACTGTCAATATCATAATGAAGACACAAGCAGGGTCCTGAAAGGATGCGGGCTTTTCTGAGAACTTCCCAGAGGAGCCTAGCAAATGATGACACAGATGGTGCTGAAGGATGAACTGCAAAGGAAAGGGGCCCTGAGCAGAGTGGGCACCCTTCCTGGGGTCCGGGAGAGAAGCCTGAATGTGGGTGACTGAGAAGAGACCAGTGAGAATGAAAGGAAGACAGGACTGTGGGAAAGCAGCCAGATTAAGGATGAGGAGAAGCTATCCATGGGCTTACAAAAGCAGTGACAGAATTTCAATATGATGCTAAGCAATGTTTCTGTCTTCCCAATAACCAATGTGGATTCCTGGGACATACCAGTGCATGGGACATACTCAATGTACTACAATATTCGTGTTTATACAAGGTAAGACCAAAGGCATCAGGGGTCCACCAGTGTCTACACTAATATGGAGTTAATTTTATTGCTGTGTATGGCCGTAAAGGTGCTGAGGCTTACTTTAACTCACAGTGTCACCACTGTAAGTAATTGCAAGATAACAGACATGGCAAGAATTGCTCATCACAAAAGACAAGGAATTGCTATGTTAGGGTCATTTTCTGTATCCAACTCCTTAGTTTTCACAAAGCACAATAAGAAAGCTGCCTATGGTGGATAAGTGTTACTTAAACATCTCAGTCACTAAGTACATCCAGAATCCCAATTTCTTATTTTTTTAAAGTCATATGGGAGGTTGAAGGAAAAAAAAATGTTATTTTAAAATCTTAAAGCTTTTAAAAAAAAAAAATCTTAAAGCTTTACTTTGTGGTTTCAGAAGTCCATTTCCAGAAATAGAAAGTCTAGGTGGGAGTTTAGATCAGTACCAGCTTGCCCTCAAGTATATTCCTGAAGGATGGAGAAAAACCATGAAGCAGAGTCAGAAGAAATCTAGTTCATATTCCTAAATAGGTAAAGGCCAGGTGCTATGTATATGAAACGTCCCAGGCTGAGCCAGACTTTTTGAGGCCTGACGTATACAGGGGTATTTTAAAGGCATTTCCCCTGACCTATTAGTAATATTGCTTCGGGCTTCCTCCGCATTCCCATCAGCCCTTACAATACTGTTGGGTTCCAATGGAACCAAACCAGCTAGAAACATGCAACCTTAAACCAAGACACCAAAGAAAAAAAACCAACAGATTTAGTTTAACACTCTCTGCCTCATCCAAGATTCAGTTTGGCCAAGACTGTAACTGTAGCTTCCATAGCTTAGCAGCATGCATGGCAGTAATAAACTATAATGCTTATGTAACCAAAGAGACACGTGTTGACATCTTGGCTTGACTATTGCTTTGGGGAGAGTGTCTTAAATTCTCTAAATTTCACACAAAAGCAAACAAAGGAACAAACAAACAAACAAACAAAAAACCAAACCAAATAAACAAACAGAAGAAGCATGCCACACTGGAGAACCACACCACACTAGACCTTCACTCCTTTTAGGCGACTGGCTTTAATTTTCCCACTTTAGAAGGGCTCTGCCATAGGTAGTAGACAGGCCCTGTCTTGTATGTTAGCAGCAAATGCATAAGCCTAAAGGTACTAGACGTTTGTTTCTTGATGTCTTCAAAGGAGACCGCCCTGCGGCTGCTATACTGGCAAGGGTAACATCAATCCACATCTCATATGGTCACAAAAAGAACCTGCTATTGTCCTCTGCTGTCTGCCTACCTTGGTTCACGTCTGTTTCCCACCTACGATTCTTGAAACAACCATCACTTTTAACTCCTTGATAACTTCTCAGTATGTTTATTTTACTCAAAAGTTCTGGGTCCTATTTTCTTTCTCTCTCCTCTCCCCCCATACCTCCTTCCCTTCCTTTCTAACTTTAAATGGGAGCCACGAATCCTGGCTAGTGCAGATATCACATTATGGGATGCTCAGAGAAACATATAGCACAGGGCCATGTAATCATGGCATGGGCAGTCAAGGATAGTCAGGTGGGACCTTGAATGCTCTGAAAGATGCATTAATTTGGGATCTGATTGTCCACATGGCCAAGTCTTCTAAAAAAAAAAAAATAATAATAATAGAGGAAGTCAGCATCCAAATCCAGGGCTTTTTCTCAGATTAGAACTACACTGACATTTACTAAAGCCTGGACCTCCAAACAGTAAGTAAAACTTTCCTGTTCCCTGTGCCCTGTCAACCTACTTGCCTCTGTCCTTGACCTTCAGGGCCTTCCTGCCTACCCACTCCACCTGCTGCCACTACAGTCCCTTCACACTGCAGGGAGAACAGCTACAAAGCGTCAGTCAGCAGATTTACCCCTTCAGATGAAAGCTCGCTTTTCTCATACTTAGGTAATGAACTTATCCTGACAAATCACACAGTCCTCACTCAAGGGGTCTTTGAAGCCGGTCCACTGTGGTGCTGAAAATCACAGCATCCCTAAAAGCAGTATTCATAGATATTAAGAAATACCTAATATAATGCTTTAACTCATGGAGAAGCAATAAATTCAAAGGAAAAGAAATGGAGAAAGGAAAATTAAGACAGAACTGGAAGTACGCTGCGTGGCTCTCATGCCCCCCAAGGGGGGCCGGGAACAAAAACAAAACCAAAAAAAACTACTGACCTCTAGGAGCAGGAAACAGCTTCCTTTCAAAAACCAGCAACAGCAAAGAACAGCCCTGAGCTGACATTATAGCAATGCTGAGAGCATCCCTTGGGTTGGTTAGCAGAAGGGTAACAATCTAAATTAAACCTTAAGATCGCCTCAAATGAACCGCGCAGACAGGAAAGACAGGAAAGGGCAAGTGGGTGGTGAGCAGAGACGAGTACCTGCCAACCCTCCAGTCATAGGTTATAAATAGGACTGGCTAATGCATCAAATAGCAGCTTTGGGAATATAAAGGTTTGGTCCCAGGATCCTCCTTGGGTATCAAATCTTTAGAAGCTCAAGTTTTTTGTGTGAATGGAAAAATAGGTAAATACAACCTCAACATAGCCACCTGGACAATAATTTCTAGACTACTTATAATAACTAATAAATTAAAATGCATTCAAAATGGTTTTCATACTGCATTGTATAGTGAATATACACAAGAAAAAAGCCTATGTCCAATATATGAACAAGTTTTTCCAAATATTATCCTTCCACTGTTGAATCTATGGGTTGGAAACCACAGCTATAGAAGGCTGGCTGTACTTTAGAAACAAACTATTAATCTTCTTCTGCATACTTGAGGAGATACCAAGAGAATTTATGAAACTATGGATAACTTCAGTCAATTTCAGCAGGCTTTCTTATTATATAATAACTGACATCTATATGCATATAGTACATCCAATGTCTATGGAAGATATTACAAATAATTAAAACACTTCAACAGCTCCCATCACCATTAAAGCTTCTTGAGTTCAGTCTCAACCACTGAACTCTTCCTCAATACACACATTATTTTGAGGTTTTGTGTCTGCCTTATGATGTCACACATCTATTGGGATTACAATCTAGAAACTATTCCATATAGGCTCTAGGAAAGGAGTCTCACAATGCTATTGTCTGCAACAGGCAAACGGAAGATACATCTCAATGGCTAAGTAATAGCATTGACCTACCTACAAGCAGAACAGCAGATTCCCATCTGCAGGGAGACCTATGTAAATGGAGGGTGAAGAAAGAAAACAAACACTCCTGGATGGAATCTGGGGATTCCCTTTGGGAAGGAAGGCACATGAAGTCCTGCTGTTGGCTTGCTCTCAGAACTGCTGCATGGTGAAGCAAACTCCTGGGAAGGAAGATCTGCATCTGAGGACAATCCACCACTGGTCTATCTCCACCACCCGACTTAGGACACATCTAAGGACCACCTCAGCTCAACCGCTTGTGGGGAGTGTGAAAGCCTTTGGTGAAGCTACATCATGGTCCACGATTTCCAATCCTGCTTCCATCTCCAACCCATTGGACAAATCATGTTTCCCAGGAAGTATCAAATAAGCCAGGTGCTTCAACCCACCCCTATGGGAAACTTTACTAGGCAAATGTCATTAGTTTCCTTTCGTAGGTGGATTTCATAGATGGCAGCTAACCTGCCTAAAGCTACTCAGCTACAAAAACTCAATGTTAAGTCTACCTGAATCTTAAATACTACACAATTCTCTGCGTTGCCTATATCACTAAAAAGCACATGCTCAGTTTCCATTACAATACACTCCTTAAGGCAAATATTAACTCAGATATTGTTTGCCATAAAATGTCCCCAGAATGAGCAAGGTTTTGCTATTTTTTAATAGTAATAGAATATTACATTGGCAAGCTTATGACCAGTGTACTTGCCTATGAATATAAATGTGAGGTACTTAACTTTTATTGAGTTACTTCTAAGAAATCTAGTCCCACCATCTTTACTTACTCTAACTAAAATCAGAGAGTAATAGTACACACCACATCAGTCAGACCACTATTAGTTCTATGAAAAAAAGAATGAAACAGTATACCAGAAGTATATCAAAATTTAACAATCACAGAAATCTCATTAATATATTTATAACAGAAATTTTAATAATTTATACATCCAAAATGCTATAATTTCAGCATGTAATGGACATAATAATTACCGAGACATTAAATTCTTATTTTTTTCTTATTAAATCTTAGAAAGCTGGTGTACATTTTTACACATATGAAGCAACTCAATGTAAACAGGCAACTATCAAGTGACCTACAGCCATGTGGGGTCAGAGGCAACAGTATTGGCTATCCACATATAAAGGTAAAAGCACAAAAACCTAGCTAATAACAAAAATAAAAACAGAGAATTTGTTAATATTTCTGAAATATTTTGACAGTTGATTGGTGATTCTCCTCATTAATCTATTCAAACAAGACTTACTTATAACACAAAACAAAAGTATTTCATTAGCTTTTTATACTGAGGATTGAGTTTATAAAGGAATATACATTCTTCCCTATCAAAAGTAGATCTGGAAAGATTCTGCATGAAATGTCCATCTTACCAAAAGCAATCTGCACATTCAATGAAATTCCCATCAAAATTTCAGCACAGCCCTAAAAGAACACTTAACTTCATATGGAAAAATAGAAAAATCTGGGATAGCCAAAACAACCCTAAATTGTTTTACAATAAAAGAACTTCTGGAGGTATCACCATCCATGATTTCAAACTGTACTACAGAGAAATAGTAATAAAGTCCCCATGGTACTGGCATAAAATCAGACAGGTTGAGCAATGGAATCAAATTGAAGACTCAGAAGTAGACCCACACACCTATGGGTATTTGATTTTTAACAAAGAATCTAAAAGTATACAATGGAACAAAGACAGCATCTTCAAAAAATGGTGCTGGTCTAACTGAATATTTGCATGTAAATGAATGTAAATAGATCTATATCCATCACCCTGCAGAAAGCTCAAGTCTAAGTGAAATGAAGAACTTAACATAATACTGGCTACACTGAGCCTGATAGAAGAGAAAATGAGGAAGAGCCTTGAATTCATTGGCACAGAGATAACTTTCTGAGCAGAACACCAACAGCTCAGGCTCTAAGATCAACAATTAATAAATGGGACCTCGTGAAACTGGAAAACCTTCTGTAAGGCAAAGGACACTGTCAACAGAGCAAAACAGCAGCCTAGAGACTGAGAAAAAACCTTCACCAACCCTACATTCGAGAAGAGGGCTAACATCAGCAAACCGTCTCTGTCATCTTCTCATTTGGGGAGCTATTAACCTGCACCCCCGTATGCTCAGGTAATTTTATTCCTTCTCAAGTATCTGATGGGGTTGAACACCAGATAGCTCAGTTTTATAATTAAGCTTAGTTGTTTAGGGGTTAAAATGTTTTTAGGTCTAGACAGATGTTTTATATTTTAAGTTGATAATGAGATATGATAGATATTGATTTACATTCAGAATTTTAGACTCACCAAATAGGAAAGATGTTTTCTTCAAGGCTGCCAAATACAAATAGCTAAAACACTATGAATATAACATTATATGTGTGTGTGTGTATAAAAATTCCTGATTGTTCGTGGTTCTTCTTGCTGTAGGTAGTTTATTGTATATATGTGTAATAATATAAATGTATATGTAAACATTTTTAAATGTTAAACAAACATATAAATAACTCAAGAAACTAGACATGAACAAACCAAATAAACCAATTAAAAATATGGGATACAGATTTAATTCTCAACAGAGAAATCTCCAATGGCCAAGAAGCACTTAAGAAAACATTCAACATCCTTGGTCATCAGGGAAATATAAATCAAAATGACACTGAGATTCCATATTACAATTGTCAGAACGGCTAAGATAAAATTCTCAAGGGACAACGCATGCTGGCAAGAATGGAGAATAACAGGATCACTCCTTCATTGCTGGTGGGACTACAAACTTTTTCAGTCACTATGAAAATCAATTTGGCAGTTTCTCACAAAGTTAGGACTAAATCTCCATCAAGATCCAGCTATACCACTCCTGGGCATATAACTGAAAGATGTTCCACCTTACCACAAGGACACTTGCTCGACTAAGTGCACAGTAGTTTTATTCATAATAGCAACCTAGATGTTCCTCAACTAAAGAATGAACAGAGAGAATGTGGTACTTTTACATAATGGAGTATTACTCAACTGAGTGAGGTAACCCAGACCCAGAAAGACAAACATGGTATTTACTTACATATAAGTGCATATTAGCCATAAAGCACAAGATAAGAATGGTCCAATCCACAGACCAAAAGAAGCTAAGTAACAAGGAGAGCCCAAGGGGAGGGGGGCTTGAATCTCACTAAGAAGGAGAAATAGAATATCTGGGGTAGATAGAAGGAGGGGTCAGGGAGGGGAGGAGTGCGTAGGGATGGGACCGGGGTGGATCAGATGTGGGGAGGGTGAAGGGAGAGAGAACTGGGAGAGATAACTAGAATGGGACAGGGTATCTTTAAGACTAGCTAGAAACCTTGAACAATGGAAATCCCTAACGATGGGAGAATATGGCGCCTGCAATGGCCATCTCCTGTAACAAGGCAAGACCTACAATGGAGAGATCTGGACAGCAACACAGCCACAAAGCCTTCAATCCACAATTTGTCCTGTCTACAAGATATGCAAGCATAAGGATGGACCAGAATTAAAATCGTCCAATCCCAGATGCCTAGAAGCCAGTATAAAAACATAGTAAATAACAGCCAGGACACTACATCTCCACTACAGCCCAGCAACCCTACCACTGTAGGTCCTGAACATTCCAACAAAATTTAAGCAGAAGGACCTTAAACTAGCCTTTGTGAATATGATAAAATTGCTTTGAAAGAAAATGAATGAATCTCTTTTTTTGTTTAATCTATGAAAAAACAAAAACTGGAAGGAATTTAATGAAGCACACTTCTACACCTGAAAAGAAAACCCAAACTGAGGGAAATTGGAAATGAAAAATTTAGGTACCGGAAGAGGAACCGTAGAGCCATGTATCACGAATAGCCCGAACCTGAGAATAACAGGAATTGAGGAAGGAGAAGGCACTCAAATAAAAGGTACAGAACAAATTTTCAACAAAATGATACAAGAAATTTTCCCTAACATGAAGAAGGATATGGCTATAAATGTACAGGAAGTTTACAGAACACCAAACAGACAGGACCAGAAAAGAAGGTCCCCTTGGTACATAATAATCAAAACCCTAAACACGGAGGACTAAGAAGAAATCTTAAAAGGTGTGAGTGAAAAAGACCAGTAACATATTAAGCAGACCTATGATAACAGCACCTGCCTTCTTTCTCAACAGAGACTCAAAAACAATAAAGACCTGGACAGATGTTCTACAAATCCGAAGAGAACACAGATACCAGCCCAAAAACTACATACAGCAAAATTTTCAGTCACAATCGATGGAGAAAATAAAATATCCCATGATAAAACCAAATTTAAGCAATATGTATCTAATAGCTAGCACTACAGAAGGTGGTAGAAAGAAAATTCTGGTCTAAAGAGGTTAATCAGATTCCAAAAGCCCACAAGGAATAAATATTTGAAAAACATAAAACTCAAAAGAGGGGAAACACACACACACACACACACACACACACACACAGACAACAACAACAGCAGCAACAACAACATTAACAGGAATCAAGCAACACTGTTCATGGATATCTTTCAATACCAATGATCAATTCCATAATAAAAAGATATTCCAAACAAATGGTCATATGAATCAAGCTGGAGCAACCATTTTAATATCTGACAATATAGACTTCAAGTAAAAACTAATCAAAAGAGATGGGATAGGACACTACATATCCATGACAAAGGAAAAAAAAAAAGACATGACACCTTAACTACACCTAAAAAAAAGTGGGGGGTGATTCATGTTCATTAAAGAAACACTACTACAGCTAAATCACATATTGGCCCTCACACACTGATAGTGGGAGATTTCATGCCCCACTCTTGCTAGTAGACAGGCCATCTACACAAGAATGCTAAACAGAAAAGCTGGAGCTAACTTTACATAGTAAACTGAATGGAACTAGCATATATTTACAGAACATTTCACTCAAACACAAAATAACATACTTTCTTCTCAGTACCTCATGTAACTTCCTCCAAAATTGGCCACACTCTCAGACAGATACAAGAAAACTGAAATAACACTCTTATCTTATCACCATGGATAAAAGCCAGATATCAACAATAACAGAAGGCTTACAAACTCCTAGAAACGGAACAACTCTCCACTGAAGGAAAAATGGGTTAAGAACAACAACAACAACAACAACAACAACAACAACAAAAAAGTGACTTTGTAGAACTGAATGAAAATGAGTAAACATACACAAACTTATGGGACACAATAAAGATAGTTTAAGAGGCAAGTTCACAGCACTACGTGCCTACACAAAAATATTGCCGAGATCTTCTACTAGTTACTTAACAGCACTCTTGAAAGCTCAAGTGAAGAAATTGTACCCAAAAGAAGACAACAAAAAATAAACAGAAGGCTGACAAAAAATATTTAAAAAAAAAAATCAATGAAACAAAGTTGGTTTTTTTAGAAGGTAAGTTTGACAAACCCTTATCCAAATTAAAGGGCCTAGAAAGAATATCCAAATTAACAAATTTAGACACAAAAGGGGACACAACGACAGACACTGAGGAAATCTAGGTAATCAAAAGAACATACTTTAACACTATGTATTATGCCAAATTGGAAAATCTAAAAGCAAATGATAATTTTCTTGATGCATACAAATCAACAAAGAGCAGATCAGCAACTTACACAGACCTATAAACTCCCCCCCCCCCAGGTGAAATAGATGCAATAATTAAAAGTCTCCCAACCAAAACCGCAGGGCCAAATGGTTGTACCATAGGATTCTATCAGACTTTTAAGGAAGAATTAATACCAATACTGCTCAAAATATTCCACAAAATTGAAACAGATGGAGCATTGCCCAACTTATTTTATGAGGCCACAGTTATCCTGAGACCAAACTACGCAAAGACCCAACAAAGAAAGAGAATCAGACTAATTTTCCCTAAGAACATAGATGAAAATTTGTCAATAAAATACTTTTAAATACATCAAAAAGATTATCCATCATGATCAAGTAGGCTTCATCCCAGAGATGCAGGGATGGTTCAGCATATGTAAATTAATAAAAGTAACCTGAGAAATAAACCAACTGAAAGACAAAAATCTCCCACATGACCAGCCCAGCATGGTGGTGAATGCCTGTTACTCAACAATCAGGGAGGGAGAGGCAGGCAGATCTCTGCAAGTTCAAGGCTACCCTGGTCTACAAAATGAGTCCAGGATAGCCAAGGCTATACAGAGAACCCTGTCAAAACAAAACAAAACAAATCAGAACAAAACAAAACAAAAAAAGTGTCCCATGGGAATCTCCAAACAACACAGGCTGTTGCTGAGACTAATAAATTGCTTTCTACAAACTGGCAGCAATCCCGACTGCTGAAGACAACACCCACACAACTCACTGAACATAGAGAAGTTGAGCGGGTGCCTATGACCTGCTAGGACATTTGGTACAGGACATTACTCTGCAGGCTACCAAAGGAGGAAGGTAAACAACAACCCAGCCACAAACCCCTTAGATTTACAATGGTGTCCTTCCTGCCTGCAACATATGCTAGGGTATTGGTGGCACAAAGCTTGAGGTAGTAACCAACCAATATCTGATTAGGCTTAAAGCCCACTCTATGAGATGGAACCTATACCAAATGCTGCTTGGGTGACCAAGAATCTGAAATAGATAGCCCTAGGACTGAGGGCAAAACCAAATACTACTCTCCAAAGAGTAGCAAGAAAATGATTCTAATGGCATTCTACTAGATAGTACTAGATGGCTTTGCTCAGCCATCATCGGATAAGCTGGGCGTTATGCAGAGAGTCAAAGACCCTGGAACACGTACTCACTTACTTAGCCCTAAACAGGATATCTCCTTCAAACTTTTCCCCTCAAGGCTCAGCGAACCCTGCCGAAGTGGAGGCAGAAAGTATGTCCTTTGTGTATTTGTTATGGCTTCCAGTTTAGTATATTTATAGGACGCCTGAGTGGGAAAATGAGTGGGCTTTTGTCTCTTGTGACTTCTCTTGGGCTTTTCCCCCTTGTTTGTTCATATTGTCCAATTTTGATGTGTTAGCTTTTGTTTTATATTATTCTACCCTATTTTATTATTAGCCCACAGAAGCCCGTATATTTTCTAATGAGAGACAGAAATGAGGTGGATCCAGATGGAAAGCGGGTTGGCGAGGAGCCAGGAGAATAGAGGTAGGGGAAACTGTAATTGGAATACATTATATGGGGGAAAAATCTATTTCCAATAAAAGTAAAAAAGAAAGAAAGCAAATGAAAAGAGAAATGAACTAGGTGCTTTAAATGAAATTCTAAGAAATAAATTCTCTTTCTACCTTCACCCTAAAATCCCCAGAAGTTCCCAAAGCTCTGCCTACCACAAGCATATTCCTATTTTTTATTTCTGGGAAAATGGGTCTCCAGAGCTCTGGGCTTTTCATCTGTGCAATCTGAGCGATGGACAAGATGACCTCTACAGTCCCTCCAAAGACCGCAGGCTATGATGAGTGAGTGTGGCTGCATCTGTCTGATGAGCATATTTGTTTGTCGCCTGAACAAGAACCCCAGATGCATTTCACTCCTGTCTTCCTTTTCTCTGAGGAACTGTCTGCTCGTCTCTAACATACTGTGGTAGTTAAACGACTCCCTCTGCCAAGGTCCCCGCGCCCTAATCACAGGATTAGAAGGATTTTTTTTTTTATGTGACTCCATGACTCTGTGACCACTCAAGGCAAAGAGGACTTTGCACCGATGATGCACATGACTAACTACGGGAGCTTGAGGCTAGGCAATTATTCTGGGCCACCTCTGAGGGGACAATGGAATCCCAGGTCTCTTAGAGAGGTAGGCAGGAGATCTGGAGTCAGAAGAGACGAAATTACGTAGGCAGAGGTCTGCACGAGCGTGATACTATCGCACCACTGGCTCTGAAGACACAATGGGGTTCTGAGGCAAAGAACACAGACTGTGGCTACTGGAAAGCAGTCTCTGCTCTGGAACTTAGAGGGTGAAGCACAGTCCCTAACCCATTCTGAAATTTGGATCTTCAGAACTACAAGCTAGTAAGTCTTTGTGTTGTTTTAAGATAGTAACAGTGGTAATATGATACAGCAGCAACCACAAGCTGCTATATTTATGTGAATATCAGATAAGTAACATTGAAACTTTGATGTCCAGTTTTGAGCTTAACATTAACAACACTCACTTTGAACTACTCTTAGTAGGTCATGCTGGTTTTATGTTAGTCCATATATGCAAGAAAATAACAAGATATGAGATGAGTTTCAATTTAAGAAAAGATGCAGACATATCGGCATTTGAAATTACCACTGATAAAAAAAATAGTATGTCTATGCTAGCACTAATGAATCCCAAACTATCTGAAGCCCGAAGGAACCCTGCTTCTCAGGAAACAGGTGGAAGGTTGCCTGGTATGGTAGAAGGCTACTCTTTCATCAACTAAATAATTTTTTCTTTCCATGCTACAGGGTTGTTTCTGGAAATTTCTATTTCTCAGTGCCCCTTGCTGCTAGATCCTTGTTAATCAAATGTGGGCAGAGTGAACATGGACTGCTTCCAGGGCAAGAATTTTAAGAACCAGTGTTCTCTCTCCACACTCTTCTTTCATGTGCCAAATAATAATCCATTAGAAGTCTTTAGGGGATGATGAAGATGAAACAGAACGAGGCTACCTGTCATGTTTCTTCACAAAACCACTACTGTGTCAGGAAACTCTGCTACAGACAGCAGGATAGACAAGAACTAAACCTCTACTGTGTTTGATTACCCGATAACTGTGGAAAAGGCCATAGATTGATACTTAATAAAATGCTGGCCATCTCCTCAGCTCAGTATCTATATGAAAAGGAATTTCCACAGAGAAGATTTTTTAGGGAATATATGATTCCTATTACAGATTTTAGATATCACTAGGAATAGCTAAATAATGTAACATAATAGTAAAATATTGTATTTTTAACTAATTAAAAGCTAAGTTAACAGTAAGCTTCTGGGCAAGCATGATAGGATACAGAATGTGTGACTGGTAAACCTAGGAGAAGAAAATGACACACAGCGAGCTCAATTCATTTCCATCACTCAAGGCAGGGGTCTTTAGCGTTCTCCTCACCAATAAAAATTATACAAATGGCATAATGGGTTCTACAAAGACAACCAAGACACATAATTTGTCCCTTTTTCTGTCTTTCTTACCTAAGTCTAAAGTATGCATTTCCCCATATAAAATTCCTGGACAGTTTTGGTAGTTGTGAGGCATCCTTATTTGCAAAGGCCCTAATACAAGTACAGGTTTTCTTCTAGTCAAATATTATATCATTTCTCTATAAGAATGCAGAAAAGTAGGACATAAAATTAGCAAAAAATTTCGAGTGTTCTCCTAATAAAAATTATTTTAAAAATACCAGAAAGTAATGTAGCAGAGCTTCCCATTTCTGTCAGAATAAATTCCTCAATCAATTAATTAGATAAAATTTGAAAGGTACATAATGTCCAATAATTTATTAAACAGACAGCAAGGAATATGAATTTTATAGACTCACAAATGAGTCATATACATTTCTGTGAATATATATTTTCTAGAACACAATTTTTCTTTCCTGGACCAAGATCTTAATGATACAAAATACTACATCTTATGAACCTTGGTTAGAAGCTCTATTTAATGCTTGTCACTGCACACACTTCTGTTAAGTTAAAAAAAATAACATAAAAACTATGTTTGATGAAATAGACAATTAGCTTTTGGAGATAAGAATGAGCAGAAACATAACATGATCGCACAGCAAGACTTCTGTAGAGTGTAGGATAGGATGATAGCTTGCAAGTATTGACTCAATGATGCAGAATTCTCTTTATTTATTTTATTTATTATAATTTTATCTTTGGTTGTCTAGTTATAAAGTATATTAAGTCTATTGAATAAAGACTTAAAGGCATTTCCATCCCTATCAAAGCATAAAAGAAAAAGACAGGTTAGCTATGTAAGATAGTATGGGCAAACTGCTTTCATTTACAATGCGGATGAGTCCAAGGCCAGCCTGGACTACAAAGTGAGTCTAGGACAGCCAAGGCTACTTAGAGAAACCCAGTCTTGAAAAACCAAAAAAAAAAAAAAAAAAAAAAAAAAAAGAGTCCAAAGTGGTAGGTAGTTTACTCAAAATTTCAAAATAAGAGCAAAGCAGCACCGTATAGACATCTAGAGTCTAGTATACAGAAATGCATAGCATAGTGAGAGGGCTCTCACTTGCCCATGCAAGGAATACTGCTCCCTCGCTTTCTTTGGTCTTCGCCTTTTCTTTTTGCTATCTGCCTCTGAGGAAAGAGTAGAAGAGAACGGGTGCTGGACTGAGGAGCTAGGGAGATGGCTTACCGTGTAAGCAAGAGAACCTGAGTTCAGGTTCACTCCCTAGTATGTACACTGAGGCATGCACCTACAATTCCAGTATAAATCCAGAAGGATTCTTGGGGCTCATTCGCAAGGCAGGAAGAAATGATTTGCTTCAAGTTGAGTGAGACTCCTTGCCTCAAAATATAAGGTAGAGAGTCTTTAAGACACCTAATATTGGCCTCTGGCCTCCACAAGCAAACTCAAACACATGCACCCATCTGGGGGATGGGGTGGGAGAGGTCAAGAGAAGAGAGAGAGAGAGAGAGAGAGAGAGAGAGAGAGAGAGAGAGAGAGAGAGAGAGAGAGAGAGAACACAAGCTCTATATAGCGATTCAGATATCTAAGTGAAGAAGAAACAATGGCACCACCCAGTAGCACAGGCTGGAAAAGCCACTTCATATCCAGGTTCATTTAACATGCCTATATAAAGTTATGATCTTTAAAGTCTTTCAAAGTGTGAAGTTCTGGGACTGGAGAGATGGCTCAGAGGTTTAGAGCACTGTCTGCTCTTCCAGAGGTCCTGAGTTCCATTCCCAGCAACCACAAGGCGGCTCACAACCGTCTATAATGAGATCTGGTACCCTCTTCTAGCATGCAGGCATACATACAGGAAAAATACTGTATACATAATAAATTAATAAATCTTAAAAAAAAAAACAAATTAAAACAAAACCAAAATGTGAAGCTCTACAGTTCATGAATCATAGTATCATGTTATATATGTTAATTGAAAATTTTATTTTGATTACAGAAAAATTTAAATATAATATTCAAGTTGGCATAAATAATTTCAATGACAATAATTTCTAGTTTCATTCCATCTTCATTTACTTCAAATTCATGCATGGGAACCATTTTTTAACAAGCTAATTTATGAATACACAACTTAAAACAACATATTATCAATAAAACTCCTGTATAAGATAGAACAAAAACATGTTAATCAGCTGACCACAGTTTGATCACATATACTGCAGCTCAGTTAACCCCAACGTGTATGGAAGAGAACTTCATTTGAAAGAAAACAAAACATTGCCTCCTGGTAGTATAGCACATTAGTTCCAAAGTCAACTGTTTCCAAATGTACTGTTTATCCAGCAGTGCTGGGGATTTGACTTTAGGTGAGTGTTCAAAATCGTAGTATTTACTGGGGCAAAGACTCTCAAATTGCACAGCCAACAGCTCTCCCATGGGTAGAAACACAAAGCAGAGGCTTCTGAACAGTATTTCACTTTGGCCTCTTCAACCCAGCAATAAAACTCATGAAAATGTCACTGGTGTGAAATACTACAGTCACAGGACTATCTGTGGCTCTTGAGATGTTTTGTCTAACAGCTATGTGAAAATTATGTGCTATAATGTGAAAGAACTGAAAACAAAAACAAAGTCTCTTAAGATTCCTTATGTTTAAAAAAAAAAAAGATTCCTTATGTTGACATGTTTGATTTTAAGACAAAACTTTCCCCACAACAGATAGGATGACTTCAGATCCTCTGAGTGACAGCACTTGCGGGTAGGCCGTAGACTGTGTTTTCACCTGTCTGTAGAGAGAGGGTGTGGTGAGCTTTCTGTAATCAACAGCTCTTGCTACGTGTTTAAGATCAGCCTGAAGCAGAAGTCTTGGTAGCCTTATCTCTCAGATTCACATTTTCCTTGATAACGTCACAACAGGATCTGACTAGCTAAATCAATCTCTTCGCAGCAATTCGGATCAGTCTTTGCGAATGAACAGAGCTACGGAATGACTCAGCTACCCATGTCTGAACATACAGCCGAGAGATTCTAAGTCAATATGCTGCAGAGACACTTGGCTGTCCATGTTTACTGCAGCGTTTCTCACAGCAGGCACGTTACAGAACCAGCCCAAGTGTCCATCAACAGGTGACTGTATAAAGAAAATGTAGTATACACACACAACAGAGTTTTATTCAGCCATGAAGAATGCAATCTAGAGATTGTCAGACAAGTGCTGTATGTTTTCTCATTTGCGTAAATACACAGCATCATTTATATACATGGGACATGAAAATAGATGTGGGATAGGAAGGAGAAAGGAAATAGTGTAAGAGAGGAGCTAGCAGAAAGGAGCCGTGGGGAGAGAAACTACAGGCAAAGTGCATGACATCTTTGGAAAGCACATCGTTATGCACAATGAGTAGACACCAATAAAATATATTTAAAAAATAAAGATAATATGTGGAATAGACCATTTACTATTTGGGAGAACGTTAGATGATTCACTTTTGCTGAACTTCACTTTTCAATTCTATTAGATAGGAAAGTGTCATGTATGTTACCTGTTGACATCTGCAGCCTACTTATGGGTTGTTCTGAAAATTACAAGTTGAAGATCCCATGAAAACAGTGTTACTTTATGTGGAAAGTTCTTTATTTTAAATTATCCTCTTTACAAGAGGTGTTCTGTGATCTCGTATACTTCCTGCCAAGATGGCCGTCCCCTGTTCCTAAAAGTATGTTTCCATCTATTTTCTGATGCTGTCATGACTTTAGTATTTTGATGACGCAGGAGCTATGAGAAATCTGTGTCAACATGTGGATGAAACATCCTGTAATTCTTTGTTGTCCAGAGTGCAGGAAAGAGGCAGCACCACCATCACCAGTGCCTAGCTAGCTCCCTGCTATGGGGTTCAGCTCCTTGGAGAATGCACAGTATAGGAAACACTGCTGAAGTTTCCTTCGAGAGCATTCCGTGGCTGTAAAGGACAGTGATGCTCAGGGACCAAAGTACAAATGTACCTGAATCTGCTGAACCAACGCAACTTGGGAAGGGCATACTGAGAAGTAGTAGGTGCACATTCCCAGGTCCTTAAAGGTTGAGATCAGAACGTCTTCAATTCTTCATTATCGCCATCAATTTAGACCTCATCAAAAGTAAAACTTAATATGAGCATGTTGCTGAGTATATGTAACACTAAATCTGAAAAATGGTCAGTAAACCTGGTTGGACTAGAACTGAAACTGATGAGTATCAGAATTTGGCCCGATGTATAATGAAAAAGAATTTCCCATTAATCAAAGTGCTGCTAACCCCAGAAGCACTGAAGCATCACCAGTTTGATTCTAAAGCCATTGCCACTCATCTCAAAAAGCAGCTGATTCATAAGAACAAAAACCATACCTTCGGGCCCATAAAAACTCAAGAAAAGATGCCAAAAGATGTAAAAGCACGAACCAAAGCGAGGCACAATGTACCGAAATGTTACTTCCTAATTTAAAACAAATTTCTGGCCTCTCTTCAAATTTTTAAGTACTAAGATCATTTGACCAATAACAGTTAAGTAAACGGTACAAGTTCCAACACTCTCCACCCCCACCATTGAACCTTTCCTTTACTGCAGCTTAAAGGTCAATTTATAATGAATTTTTTTCTGAAATACGGTTTCTCTTTATGAAAGGGTCAGTCCTGAGATGCTGAACTTGAACAGTTGGAAGCATGACCACGGGGTGCAAAGGGAAAGGAGAGAAATCTAGCACTGGACCCTGAGAGTCCCCTGCCATCTAGACACTCCACCCAGTACTCACACCTTCTAGCAGTACTCACACCTTCTAGCAGTATTCACACCTTCTAGCAGTACTCACACCTTCTAGGCTGTTCTACATCCATACACCACACGATTCAAAATGCTCCCCACAAGACTTTCTTAAAACCGAGAGGAAAACGTGACATACGTAAGTTGTGAGAGGCACACATGACAGAAGGAGGCAAAACAACTACCATTTAAAGATGCTTAACGATCATTTACGAAAATGAAGAGCGTCTTCAAGAACCTAGAAAGGACAATTAAAATGTCTTCTTTGGGGGACTGGTTAAGCAAATTCACAACCAACATGATAAAACACGTGCAAACATCAAAACCCCCACTGAAAACACACTTATATGTAGAGATATTTTAAATGTTAATTGTGGAAGTATTCATCTACATTAATGCTATAAGAGATGAAAAAGTAAACGTGCACTATGTTCCAGTACAATGTGCGTGTTACATCACACTCTATACAATGTGAAGAAAATGTGAAAAAATGAAGAATGTGAAAAAAATGTGATCTAGTCTATCATAAACAGAATTATTTTTTCACAAATGTGTACTACATACCTTACTTCTTAGAATTCTCAAGAAAAAACTTCTACTCTATAGAATCTGTCTATTGACAAAAAGCACATTTTGACCAATAAACAAACATTTTGACCCCCAAAAAGCGAGTGTCTTATGGCATACCTAGCCAAATCTTACATGTATTGTAAAGCTGTACTAGGCGTCAAAGTCATGTCTACCACAAAAGCAAGCCTGCTCAGTGAGAAGATGGTTTTTCAGGTGGGACATGACTATGAGATGACACTCAGAGCAGGACAGAGCTCTGTCACAACCATCCTCAAGGCCACCAACAATGAAATGGAGAGAGAATACATTAATGTTTTAAGCTGTGGTGATTTTAGAGTTCTTACAAAGAACAGGACTGGCTAAATATGCAATATTACGCTATTCCGGAAACTGACGTCACAAGGAAGGAGACTTTGGCTCTTGTTTGCTTATCTGTAATTGATATTTTTCTAATGTAACTGTGTATTATGAAATAGTGATTTAAAATAAAGGACAGCTCAAGAAAAAATTCACTAATGTGTCTGAACAGATTATAAAAATAATTCTCTTTTCTCCCAGAGAACGAGAAACGAGTAGGCAGTGTCCACTGATGCATGGGCCTTGGCAGAAAGAGCTTTCCTTACCTAGCAGGCATCCACATATTTCACTCTGCACTGATGATATCATGACGTGGAGGTTATGGAAGAGGCAACTAAGACACTCCTGAGGCTTTGACCAATTTGAAAACTCCTCTCCATCGATATCAGCTGTCGAGTTGCTTCAGGTGACTACCACTGGACAGACAACTTCCCTAGCCCCTTTGATCCTGAGCCTCATCAGCTAAGCAACCTTTGGAGTGCTCCTGCATGACTTGTCATGAATTTCACCTGCTGAAAACGAGCGTGCTAGTGTAATCCGCATAGGCAGAACTGATGGGTGCCATGTGCAGCTCAGTATTAGGAAGCAGAAAGGAGGGAAAGGGTGTATTTGTATAAGTTGTTAATTCAGAAATTTACACTCTTTCCATAGTTCCTACCTTATAATCCTTCCTACCTGACCTCTCTTACACTTCACATTCAGTTCCCTTCTCCAGTGATCTTCTACCTGCTCTTCACTGCCACCCACCCACAAACACATAACTTGTAACTGTTTTCCCATTTCGCCGTTATCTTTCCCTGATTCCTCTCTGCCTATCCGCAGCCTACTTCTTCAAAGGCATCAGGGCTCAAGCCCCTGCCTTCTTCCAGAGCAGCTGCTTCTCGGCTTACAGCCTTGCCCCAGCTGCTTATACTGTTCTGCTCGGGTTATGCAGATAAGAGACTTCCCTCTGGTGAGCATGAGCCCCTGAACACTAGGTAAGCCAAGGATCTTGGCAGGGGGGGGGGGGGGGGACAGTTGTCAGATTAAGTTCTGACAAATGAATTTGGCAATGTCCAGGCAGGTTGATCCAGCTTATTTTAGCAGCCAGGAGGTGTGGGCTTCCTGGTTGGCAGCCACGCAGCAAAACAGGCGAACTACTGCCAGGCAGAATTCTGAGCACTTTTTAATGAATTAGGTCATAAAAACCAAAGGCAAGACTAAGAGACAGCTATTGTCATCTCTCTCATGTTCCACACGAGACAGGAAAGCTCAGATGATTAATGATATTGCTAAGGTCACGAGTTGTACAGCTGTATTCTGAGCCCGTGTTCATTGTTGCCTGTGACGGCTTTATAGTGACAGTGTATGTCTCAGAAGAAATGTAACTAAAGAGATAGAAGTTGTAATACTTCTCCCCCACAAGAATACAGCAGGAGATTGGAAAGTTCATGATAGGAAGTCAGAGCATCACAAGACATGCTTAATAAAGACATATACATACTGACCTGTCTATAACGGAGACAAACCGTAATGACTACAATGTTTGTTCAGTGAAATGGGTCAGGTAAGTCTTGGGCCAGAGTGGAACTGCTCAGACGAGAGGAGAAATTGGACATCGCTACCTAGTTACCTGCTCTACTCATGCCCCCCAAAGAACAAGCAACCTTGCTTCCAACAATACAGGGGCCAGGTAAGTAGATGATCTTTGTTTACGGTCTTGGCTGAGGCACCATGGCCCAGCGCATTCAAGATGAAACTTTCAGAGAGCGCTGCTGACTTCCCTATATAAAGAATAGCTACTTATCAAGCTATTCGGAAGTCACTAGATTAATTCAATGATCTACTTACTAATGGAACCACAATTTGGGATCTGAAAAGCACTGGTTCATCTCGCTCTAGTATTGAATTCATTTATGTATTTCTTCACTGTTCCTTTAAAAATTGCACAATATTACATTAGTCCTGAAATCATCATAATTCCAATTGTCCAAGAAAGGTGAGCACTTAGGGTGAGGTTAGGAAGTGCAGAGGATATAGTCACAGGATGACTGTGAGTCCCGCATTGGGCTGAGCTACAAAGGTAGGCTGGGCTTCCCTCAAATAAAGAAGTGAAAAAAATAAAATAAAAGTAAGTGCTTTATAAATTACAGATGACCTGGTTTCCTTTTTCGAAGCAGGAAGGTCATTCAAAAGTTTTCTCCAGCAGAGTGGCTAACGCTTGCTGTGGCTGGGACAATCTACAGAGGACAGGACCTTCACAGAGCCCAGGCTGCTCTAGAGATGGCGGCTAGCAGCACGTCCTAACCACTGTGCCCCTCTGCTCACACATCAGGGCACTCTAGCCTTTCTTCCTAACCTAACCCTCCAGGCAGGTGGCTACCAGAAACCTTGGGTTGGCATTAATGTTCATTCAGCAAGTACTCACTGAACGTTTACTGTTTGTCAGGCCAATAAGCAAATGAAGTAAGCATCCCATGTTGTTCCAAGAGTTATAAAGGACACAAAACAAGATCACAGAGCAGAGTGTAATGGCTCAGGTGGCTGAGTCTCTTCTCTAAACTAAAATAAAAAACTGTAACATGTGAGCGTAATTGCTTATTTTTTTTTTTTTTTCAGATAGCAGGCATTTGTTGCTGACATTCTTTCCATAGCAAGCCGAGTCATTTGAATGAAAATGTCACCTTTAAACGTGTTCCAGGATGGGGCCTGGGGGAACCCACCATAAGTACGTTGCCTCATTTAGTAATTGTCGGGCTTCTGCCAGGAGCGCCCATTACTGGCTCGAGGTCGCCCATTATATAACTAGTCTGAATGTGATAATTTGCTATTCTCTCTACAATGATGTTTTTAAGCTTTTAGGCCCAAACATACTTTAAAAGGGAATACAGGTAATTGGCTTTTAACACATTAGCAGTAGTCCATATTTCATTTATCTGTATATTAAGTGTGATTTCTTTTACATTCTCCAGAGCAACCACAATATTGAATTTAATGAAGGGTCACACCAGAGCATGAGAATCAACCTGTGCCATTTTGACAATGTCATAAAGACTTGTTTTTTTCAATCAACAAAACATAATATTTCCTTTATTTCCTCTCCAGATAGCTTGGTTTGTGCTTCTTTCTCACCTATGAATCCAACCATTCTCTCTTTCCAAATTCCTAGCTGCTCTACTTTACCCAAAATGCATTAAACTAGATGAGGCTAAATCGAGTAGAAAAGTAAGTAAGTACGTGCTAAGGACTTGTTTATTAATACGTATTAAGAAGGCGCCTAGGGAGCTCAGCAGCTGGGAGTAGACCCTTCACTGTCTTGAGGTTCCACATAATTTCTTCAAGGATATTCCATACAAAGGGCCCTGAGGGGGGCATGCTGGGTGATAGGGCTCAGTCAGTCAAGAGCATGGAGGCCCGAGTTCAAGCCCCACTGCACATACTAAAGTCAGGCGCATGCAGCATGCACTTGTGATCTTGGGGAGACAAGCAATTCTCTAGCCAGTCCTCTAGTGACCATGGCAAGCTCCAGAACAAGAGAGAGTCACAAAATCAAAAATCAAAATAGATAGGTGGATGGCCCCTGGGAAATACTACACAAGAGTGACCTCTGACCACTGGTTGCCATGCACACGGAAAAACACACACACACAAACACACACACAGATGCATACACGCACGCACACACAAGCACACACACACGCACACACATGTATGCATGCATGCGAGCACACACACATGCACGCATGCACGCACACACACACACAGTGTTGTCTCACATATGCTCCAGTGAGCCCCTGACACATGCAGTCTATGGTAAGGTACCGTGCCTTATATGACTTCCTGCCTCTGCAGCCACCAGAGGCCGACCCATTTCCTTAAGCGGCAATCTTACGAGGTTACCATTAAGCAGAAGGAAACCTCTTGTGCTCCCAGTCTTTACCTTTATCTGCTCTGCTACTGATCTGTGTTAACTCATCTATGATCACAGTGCCGTGTTTGCTTAGGGCCCATGCTATTCACTACATGTTAAGATGAATAGGTTTTCCCATAAAGAATTATAAGGGATTACTAGTTTTAGTATACTAGTGTGTGTGTGTGTGTGTGTGTGTGTGTGTGTGTATGTGTGTGTGTGTGTGCATGCGCGCATGGGTGTGTGTATATTACTATTTGGCTTTGATGGGAAATAAAGTAATGGGAAGGACAAAGAAGTTAGGTCATCTGACTTTAAATATTAGAACAAAAAGAGAATATTAAAAACAACCACCTGTGAGCAATGAGAATATAATGTGTTTCTCACATTCTAAAGGTTTTCCTAAAAAGGCTGTTTAATAAAAAGTTATTAAGGTAACTATGCTTATCATTTATATGTGCAGCAGCTGTGCTCTTGGGAGTACGCTCTTCTGAGACCTAAAATGCGGCATAACATGAAGCCATACCCCCAAGCAGCCTTAGGAGACAGGAAACAATAGGGCAGCGGATAGCAAATCAGGGAGGTTTTCCAGTGTAAGAATAAACTGAGTCCCAGCAGCTACAGAGATGGCCCAGCAGTTAAGAGTAGGTGCTGCTCCTGCAGAGGGGCCTGAGCTCAGTTCCCAGCACCCGCCTCAGGTGTCTCATGGCTGCCTGTAATTCCAGGCCCAGGGGACTCTACACCCTCTTCTGATTTCTGTAGGCACCTGCACTCCCGTGTACATACCCTGAGAACCCCTGGCACATACACATAACTGAAAAAATAATGAAAAGAAATCCTAAAAAAAATGAGTTTGGAGACAAAGGGCCCTGATACGAAAAAAAGAACCACAGCACGAAAGCCTGGACAATATTTACAAACAGACATCACACAATTTCAGACTCCACCTGACTTGCTACAACTCCTGCAAAGCCACAGAGGCCCTGATACCAAGATCCGGCAAGAATAAAGGATTATGGGATGGAAGGGATAGTGGACTTATCTGAGATCAAGAGGATTAGGCTAAAGGAAACAGCCAAGACAAGAGACTGAATCCATGGCTCTGACTTCTGACAGCTCAGATGCTGGCTTCATAAGCACTCTGCTCTCTGTTCTGCCTGATAAACAACTTTCTAGAAGGCACCTCAGAGAAGAGTGGACTCCACTGTGTCCAAGTAAAACTGTTGATGCATTTTATGAAATTTATTTTCAAAAATCTGAAATTCAGTCTGGCTTGAAAAACCTACTAAATCTAAGCCTTACTGCTTGTTTTAGAGAACGCTAGGGCAAAAGAAAACTTTCAAATCACACAGGGAACCCTTCTGGCAGACTGCATCATTTTATGGTTTACAACAGTTGCCTTGCTTTAAGGTAACAATGCATTGTAAGCAAAACTATTGAAATGTCTACGACAGATTTGGAGATGTCCTGAAAGGCTACTGGTCCAAAACTAACTAAGATCCCAGTTTAACAATCACACTAGTGTCTCTGTCTCCAGCTGCAGGGAAGAGGTTCTTTACTTCCAAGGTAAACCATCTCTGAGGCCCACCTTTAAGGAAGTCTCAACTGATTGTCTCTCATGCTTGTTTTTCAGCACAAAAATTACTCATGGTTGTCATCTCATACGTATGGCAAAATTTAAAGTTTTATATTTTGCTTTGTCAAAGCGTTTCAGAATAATATGAGCTATTTTGTGAGTTACAAACTAACAAGGACTAAATAACAGAAACACCCTCTCTTATGTTTGCAGTGACAAAAAAAAATCGCTACATTTATATTTGAAACATAGAAAGAGACATTTCAAAATTACAAGAGAGAAACCTATCGGCAACTGCGACAGTCCCATTCAAAGCCACAACATTAAGGGATAATCACTCCTATTATCTAATATATAGAAACTCGGATGTATACAGACTAGCAACAGAAACTCCTTAAAAAAAAAAAAAAAAAGAGGGAGGGTAATAGGTTAGAAAGTTTCAAAACAGATTTAAAGTGCCTACTTTAGCGAGAAAAGCCAGCTTTTTGTTAAATTGGGCAGGAATTAACTTTGGCACAACTACATTTCCTGAAGACAACTCCTGGTTGACAACATACTTTAATGAAGTTAACTGGGAAAGGGCTGGAGGGAGAGCACAGTTGGCCAAGTGCTTACTCATAGGCATGGGGACCTAGATTTGAGTACTCAGCAACCACAAACCAAAGGGAAAACAAAGACAAAAGCCAGCCAGGCCTCTCAGTGTCAAGCCCTCATGCCCGTGCTGAGAGAGCAATACATCTCTAGAGCGCACCAGCTACCCAGCCAATCTGGAACTTACAATTCTCAGGTTTAGTGGGACACTCTGCATAAAATAACTAAGGTAGAGAACATGTCATAGTCTGGCTTCCTTGTCCATGTACGTACCTATGCTTGCACCTTTGTACAAAAATGTATATACATGCACACAGAAAAATCTGTCAAAACAGTATTCTTCTATTAATATGTAAACTATTATATATATATATATATATATATATATATATATATATATATATATAATAAAGCTTAAGAAAATAAAATCCTCTAATGAGCTACTTGCAATTGGCACGAGTTAGCTATAAATGGGAACAGAAATACAAACCTTATACAAAATGATCAAAAGTAAAACAAAGTGCAAGAACCTTAAAGAAGTCAATACAGAATTTTCCAAAAAAAAAAAAATAGAAGACAAAGCCAGTCACTCTCAGACCCTCCCCACTACCTGGCCACCCCACTGTGATCTGCAGATGGCAGACAAGACTGGGGGGGGGGGGGCAGCAGTGCAGAGATTGGTCAGTTCATTTCCAATAGACTTGATTACAGTGACCCAGGTCAGAAAGAAAAGGAAACACCAACAACTAACTCACTAATGGTGACAGTATGATGGTTTTAATTTTTCTATATCTACATGGTTCTTCCTCAAACCCCAGTATGTAGCGAAAGCCAAAGGGGTAAAAGACAAAGCCGGACTCGTTCACCATGAAAGGGAATGTGGCAGTGGCCACTGTGAGCAGGAAGCCTTTGCAGTTGACTTCTCTGCCGTATCCCACTGGGAGCAAAAGCCTCAGTGAATCATGCCATTGCCATCTGTCTCCCAGGACGCTCACTCACAGCTCTCACTTCTAGCTGCCAAAACAAGGTGTGGACAGTTTTCTGTAGGATCTCATCTCGTCCTGTTTTCTTGTGAGGGTCAATTATTTCTGAACAACAAAAACCCATCAAACACTAACAGAGGCTAGGACGCACTGGGACTATGACTTAAAATGACTTTTCACCCATTCCTAAAAGTGTCCACCTGGATGAATTAGTGGTGTCCCAGTGAACACGGGACCAGGAGCCCGAGCCACTTACAACCAAAGACCACTGCCTACATTTTGTTTTCTGTAGAATGGCCAGGACTACTTAGGACGGTTGATGTTTATTGAAAAGTCTCACTTTATACACAAGGAAGGTGAAAGCACATAAAGTCAGGAAGCCTGCTTTAGGACTCAAAGCTGAGTGATAGAAAAGTCAGGGAAGGCCTCAGTCTTTTAATTTTTTTACTCCAGGAATCACTGAACACAGAGATCGACACAGACACTGTGCCCTACCTTTATTAATAGTAAGCAGGAAACACTTAGTTCACCAGAGTAACTATGTACTAAATGCTTGCCTTGACAAAGACACATCACACTTCTTCACCCAAAGACATCCAGCCACAGAGAACCACAGTGTTGACTTAATGTGTTCATGTTCGACATAATGTTGCAATTAAAACACAGCTTTCTGAAAGTCTGCCGGTGAACCAATGGCTGCATGCACATTGTTCCTCCTGAAGAGACAACCACTATAAGTAGGTCACTAATAGTAACGCTACGTAATTTAAAGTGTGATGACTAACAACACGTTTAAAAACGGAAGCCAGTTTATTATTGTAATTTCAAAACTAGTGCAGAGAGACAGAGACCCATTTTGGAGGTGTTTTTTTTTTTTTTTTAATACAACAGTATAAATTGTATTTCAACTACCCTTTCTGCAGATGCTGTATTGAACTTCCATGTCTGTGAGATTAGTGGGTGGAAGATCAAAGAACATTTAAAAAATTTTTAACTTTACTACCCACAAGGGTGTGGGAGTAATATGTCAGTGGGACTAAAATGTATGTGACAGAGTCTTAGAGATTCCCCAGGCCCACAAGAGCAGGATGTTCCTGAAACAGCAGCCCTCACTCTGCCTTTGCTTGGTCTGCTCTTCCAAGCAGATAGATATAATAAATGAATTACGTCAGATCCTAGAAATGCACACGCTCTTACATGTCCAGTTTCCAGCCAAGACAAAGCAACCATAATCCCAGCCACAATACTCTTAGCTATATGGCCCTGTGAAGGTTTCCTATCAGCTGGGTAATCTATGGTGGCCCACGTCTGTAATCCCAGCACTTAGGAGGCAGGGGCAGCCTGGTCTACAAAGCAAATCCAGGACAGCCAGGGCTGTTACACAGAGAAACACTGTCTCAAAACACACACACACACACACACAAAAAACCGAAACAAAACAAAAAGATGTCAATCTCATTTCCAAAACTCTGAAGCCAAGGAGGAGGAGGAAGCCATTATAGATGGGGCAGAAAAAGACACAGTGGTCTTTCTCAACTCTTGACGTGTTCTTTGATGGCTTCTGGCCAATCGCTTTTCTTTTCAGGAATAGCCATAACCATGCAGTCTAAAGCCAGTGGGACATATTCCCTGACATCCTCCACTAAAACCATGTGCCCAGCCTACCTCATAAATCCCCGTCCCCTAACACTTATAGGCAACATTCCACTATTTGTGTGGTGTACATCTTCTATTTGTAAGGCCCATCCAACTTCCATCATTCCCTGGGCACTTTCTTGCATAGTACGCATTTCCTAAATGCTCATTTTTAGAACTATGGAGTATCTACTGCATGAGCTCATAATAGCCACCAATCATAGAAGAAACCAATCATAGAATGCCTGTGTCCTTTGCTAGTTGCTTCATACATATTACCAGTACTATTTCCCCCATTCCAATAAAAAGATTGAGGGCATTCACCCCAATTCATACTTTCAAAATGTTTGCCATCATAGTGATATGCAAATAGATAAATAGGTGCCTAAGGGGGAAATACTGCATCGAATTAACATAGTGACATTCATATATCTTCAAGAGTGACCTATAATACCTCTCCTTGGATACTCAGGAGCCCAGAAGCAAGGGAAGGACATATGTCTATACACTGCATGGATGGTGTATAGCACCTCTGAATGAGCCAGATATCATAATCAATATTGCCATTGTTAGTATTCATCTTCATATAAAACTAAGTACCATAAGCGATGCTTAGGCAGAAGCTGTCATGCAGATTCTCCGAATGCCTTTGTACATATATGGATATAATTTTTCCTGCATTTTTGGATTTCATTATCCAGTGCACTGTCTCATTTTACAGCAAGCATTAAAAAGATCCTCAGGAGCTATTTTAATGCAATCAAAATTAGTTCCATAAGCATTTCTCTACTGAAAAAGTGATTAAATGATGTGTACCAGGCAACACTGAAACACAGTCAGACATAGGGAGGATACAGTTCTCTTTCTATTTTAAGAAAAAGAACAAAACCATGCCCCTTGTACAATGCCATCTCTCCTACAGCTGCACGTACAGTAGCACTCCAGAGTTCCTGGAGGCTTAATGTTGTTTACAGACAAAAAAAAATATTGTTTACAGAATAAGAAAATAGAACCATAGAAAACATAGGAGCCCATTATAATCACATGAAATCGAACTCCATGAAAACACATTAATATATCTTAAGAACATGCTTTTCATTCTGACTTGATTATCTAGAAAGAAGACGTTATTCACAGGCATACAACTGTCACAGAAGAATCTATTTATCTCAAACCTCCTCTCGTGTTTCCTGAGGCAGCAAATGCTTGTGGTGGGCTAATTCTGCATCTATACACAACAGAATACGTCTGGAAGCTTCCCTGTGGCCATGGCAGAGGACGGATGTTCTATCACAGCCACATGAATATGAGACCTGTACACCTTCACAGAAATACCATACTGAAATTAAGAGACTCAGGATATAAATATACAATATAAATACAATATATAATATAAATACAAAACAGGTGGAGGACTATGAAGCCAGCGTTTGGCCCTGTAGATGCAGCTGAGGGTAGCAGAATGACATGCAGTAGAGAACCTACCAGGAGGATGAGCACTACGGGTTGTGTTTGCTACCAAGTCTACAAACAGAAAGGAAAGCAAGCCAAAACACAGGAGATAACTCTAGAAATGAATCCACAATTCTGTCTATAGTTCGGAGTTAGTTCAAGAACGGGAGTGTTACTGTGAAAACTGTAAATGCTGCGGAACAAATGATCCTATAAAATCAACTTAATTGTGGAGGAATGAATAAACCACTGCATGAGCAAACCAGGAATGAGAGGAAAACTGACTGACGAGTTAGTCATCAGGACTACTGGAGGATGTGAGGTGGGTGGCCGTCACAGAGTCACCAGTTCAGGGAGAGAGAGAAGGAAGATTTTCCCAGCGCAGGGAAAATAGCCTGGAATGACACTAGCCTGGAATCCCAGCACTGTGTTCTGAAGCAGGAAGATTGTAAATGAGCTCAGGGTTAGTGTACGCTTCAAAAGAAAATGAGAAAGCTAGGAAGGAAGGGAGGGAGGGAGGGAGGAAGGGAGAAAGGAAGGAAGGAAGGAAGGATGTAAAGATTGAATATGGGAAAGCAAACCTGATTCTCCTAAATGGGATGGCATTGAACAAATCTAATTTCCTAACTTTTCCCTCCCAAATAACCTGTTCAATGCTTTGTGCAGCAATGGTGCTCTGGTTCCCAATTCCAGGGCACAATATAATCCTTTTTAAGGCATGATGGCACACAGCTTTAAACCCAGCACTCTGGAGGCAGAGGCAGACAAATGTTTGTGAGTTCAAGGCCAGCCTGATCTACAAAGGGACTTTCAGGATAGTCAAGGCTATTACACATAGATACCTTATCTTAAAAACAAAACCAAATCAAACAACCCCCCACAAAAAAAATACAGAATAATTAAACACAAGAACTCTTCTCTTGGTTGGAAAGCTTAGAAAACAGTGACCTTTCTCTTCTTTTGTAATCAGCCTCGAGAACAGGACATAGAAACAGAAAAGGGAGTGAAGCATAGAGAAGATGTAAGCAAGGTTAAAGCCTGAAAGAAATTACTATTTCAGGTTTCCTTGGAGTTAGGAGAAGAAAGATAAAAACCATCCCTTTTCTGGAAGATGGGCTAACTCTGTTTTCTAGAATCATTAGAGGCAATAATAAGTATAGAATTCATTTCTACATTCCTTCTACATTATAATCCATTTCCGTCAATGTTGAGGGTTGGGGTATTTAGAGTATATAATCCATTACTTTTTTTTCTTTTTTCTTTTTTTTTTTGCACCAGAGTACAAGACAGCCAGAGAGAAGGTGTAGAAGGAGGAGCAACACAGTGAAGGGAAGTCTCAACGTTAGTCACATTAGGATGGGATGAATAACACTTCCCAGGTGCTTCAGTGACAGCACTGCTAAGATTCCAAAGAAAACCTAGCGCCGAGACACCAAACAGCTCCCTAGGAAACAAGTTATGAAATTGTTGGGGGTGGGGTGGGTGGGGATCAAAATCAGTGGCACCAATACCAGTGACGCAAAGAAAGAAAGAAATGCCAAGCTGTAGCCAGGCAATGCAATATAAAACCATGGCTTCATGTCCCACCCACTTTCCCACCCACTGAAAATGCTGTTCTTGGGGCTTATTTGAGAGATGGCGGGGGGGGGGGTGCGGTGGGTAAGCTTGAGAATCTAATCTAGAACACTGACCACACAGTTCACGGCCACTCCAGACAAGGAGAAGACAATGACGACAGAAAAGGCCAGGGCTGCGCAGAGTCCCTTAGCATCCACTTCCCAATGCACAGGAAGGAGCTCTCCGCCAAGCACGCTTAAACTCCTATGAATCACTGGGCTCCCTTTCTTTCAGGCATTTGCTGGATACCAGCCTACACTGACATCGACTGGCTAGTGAGATATTGTCAAGTAAGAAGCAGCCGGAGACATTAAGGTACTGAACTTACATAAGAACAACAGCTTAGAATTTAAAGACTAAGAAGTTCCTGGCCTTTTTTCTTTCTCATCTACTAAAATTCTTTGCCCTTCTTTATCTCAGTTTGGGTATTTGCTGCAGAATAGCTGATTACTATCCTTACATCATTCTATCAAGATATAGATGCAATATTTAAAATAAACGTAAGCCAGACCTAGGCCCAAATATCGACTTACTCCCATGTCTTCAATCCACAAGTCAAATGATTCCCAAACGCTACTAGACAGTCCCATTTTGTCAACAAGTTGCGAACCAGAAAATAAACATCATCTCAGCAGCGCCTCACCTGTTTTGTTACATCATTGCAGCCCTGAACACCTGCAGAGAGCACAGGCGTGAAAGGAAACCAAAGTCTCATACTCCACTGGCGGGACGTACTTACCATCCAAGTAAACAAAAAAATTACTATCTTTCTTGGAGTGTCATCATTCTTCTGGGCTCTATCAATTTATAGTCTTAATTAGCCTAATTAATTTTCATATTTAGGTAGTCTACCACATATCTAATTTTTAAATGAGATAAACTACAGAGTGAAAGAGGGTTGAGGGGATGGCACAATGGTCAAATAGCTGCCTGGCAACTGTGATGACTATGGCAGTTCAGATTCTCCGGAGGCAAGTAAAAAAATACACCAGCATAGTAGTGCAATCTTCTTTAATTCCAGTATGAGTCTACCAACAGATAGGAGGTAGATACAGAGAGGTATTAGACACAGCCCACTAGTCAGAAGTATTCAGCAAACAACAACAAAAGAAATCTGCCTAAAACAAAGCAAGGGCCAATACCTTTAGATGGCCTCTGGCCTCTGCACATGTGCCTATGACATCCACATACCTGTGAACACAGACACACACACACACACACACACACACACACACACACACGAAAAAAAAGAAGAGGGTGGGAGGGAAGGGGTATGGGAAGGGGGTAAGAAAGAGACACAAAAGAGTGAAAGAAAGGAGAGGAAGGAATATGTATACATTTCATAAGTTTTTGTCATATTAATCTTTCTCTCTTGCACTAACATACATCAAGCTGGCTCTCATAACTCTCTTCTGACAGTCCTATCTAGCCAGCCCTTTGCTTCTACTTTCTGCATACCCACTGGGGGCTCAGAGTCTCCTCTACCTCTGAGTGCTGGTCCTTCCCATGCCTCTCTCCACAGTAAACCTATGCTGCTAAGGGAAATGGTGCAGCTTCCTCTGCAGCGCATCCTACCTATGAATCTGGCTTCCTCATCACACTTCTACATGAATCCAATGTCCATACTTATATCTATCTCACTTTACCCAACTACACGCATTTTAAAATAAAATCTATAAGGACAGGAACTTTATAACGGTCCATCTTCAGCATGTGGAAAGATACAAGGGGTGAAAATTCAAGCATTCATTTTGCAAATGGGCAATTCCTAAAAAACAAACAAACAAAACCAATCAACCAACAAAAACAAGGAAAAAACAAAAACAAGGAAGTTAGGATACAGTTTGTTAAGCATGTGTTGTGAAAGAACTTATCATTCAAGTAACCCTGTTTACATAATTACCTCTTCTTGGATTTCTGCAGCAGACATTTTAGCACTTACTCATTCCACAAATGTAAAGAATATCTAAAAGCCTTACGTGTGCCAAGTTCTACATTAGCCCCCAGTGATACGCTAATCACCACCCTGTCTCACTCCGGTTACTTCAAGATGAAGAAAGCTAGGTCTAGACTCAACATAATACCATATTAAAGAAAAGTACAGCAAAGATAAAAGAAAAAAATCACAGAAAAATAAAAGAGGATAGAAAAAGAAAAAGAAAAAGAGATGCAGGTTCCTAAACAAGTTTTATATTTTCACAGCACTGGTGCATTAAGAGCTACAACCTGGTAAGTACAGGGCAACCATGCTATAATTCACAGACCCAAAGAAGCTAAGTTACAAGGATGGCCCAAGAGAGGATGCTCCCTCAGAAGGGGAAAAACAATAGGCATTGGAGGTGGATGCAGGGAGGGAACTGCATAGGAGAGGGGATGGGGAGTGGAGCAGGGGCCTGCAGGGGAGGGGGATTAGGAATAGGGAAAGCTAGGGAGAACCCAGTGAAAGAGAGTATGGAATCTCTGGGACTTGCCAGAGACCTGAGATGGGGGTGCTCCAGGAAGTCTATGGGTGTGATCCTAGCTGAGACTCCTAGCAGCAGGGGATGTGGGGCCTGAGGTGGCTACCTCCTGTAGGCCCCAGTGGAGAGATAAGGACACTAACCCAACCACAAAACCTTTGACCCCCAAATTTGCCCTGCCTACAAGATGTGTAGGGACAAAGACGCAGCAAAGATTAAGGGAATGGCCAACCAAATACTGACCCCCCCCCCCCACTTAAGACCCATCCCCATGAGAGAGAATGAATCCCTGACTCTATTAATGTTACTCTGCTGTGCTTATATAGACAGGAGACTAACATAACTCCTCTGAAAGGTTTCACCCAGCAGCTGATGACAACGGATGCTGAGACCCACAGCCAAACATTAGTCAGAGCTTAGAGAGTCCTATCGAAGAGCTGGGGGAAGGATTGAGGGAGCTAGAGGGGTCAAGAACGGCAGAAGAAGACCTACAGAGTCAACTAACCTGAGCCACTGGGGGCTCCCAGAGACTGAACCACCAACCACAGAGCATGCATGGACTGGTCCTAGGCCCCCTGCACATATGTAGCAGTACAGCTTGGTCTTCATGTGGATACCCCAACAACTGCAGTGGGAACCCTCTTTGACTCTGAGTTCTCCCTTCGGATCCCATTCCCCTAATACGGTTGCCTTGTCTGGCCTGAGTTAGAGAGGATGTGCCAAGTTCTGCAGCAACTTAATGTGCCAGGGTGCGTTGGTACCCATAGGGGACCTCTCTCTCCTCTGTGGAGAAGGAGAGAAGAGAATGGGGAGAGGGGTACATGACAGGGAGACTGGGAAGAGAGGAGGCGGTGCTGCAACCAGAATGAATAAATACATTATTTAAAAAAAAAAAAAAGTGCTACATCATATGTAGTAACTTCAAATATGTCCTTCCTTTAAATGTCTTGCACTCACTCTGGTTCATGAATGAAAATGCTCTAAGTGTCTCTCTCAGGGAAGGTAATTCATACCCCTAGGGTCTCTACCCTTCTACACAGAAGGAAATAAATCTCCAAGCTGAACCTTCCTATTCAGAAAGTTAATCATCCCATTTTTCTTAGGAATGCTGCTATAATGCATTAAACAATGTCTCAACTCACTAGAGCTCCTGTTACTAATTGAATTTATTTTTCTCCTTTGCTGAAATAGCAGTGCCCAAACTCCAGTGAGAATAGAGACTAGGAAAGCATGTACCACAAAGTGAAAGCCTCCCCACTTAGCAAACAGCGCTATTCCTGCCTGATTTTCGAAAGGAAAAAAAATACATTAATAAACTATTGTGTTCTCCTAATTATAAATGCTCTGTTTCCCCAGTGCAGCACTTCTTTCACACCAAATACCACTCTGAAAATCTCTAAGGGTTGTGCTCATTACACAACTACACAGCAAAATGCAGATGAGCCATTTGGTGGATGAAGGTACAATGGCATGGTCATCAGCAAAGACCGCAACGCTCATCTATTACTTGTTAGACTAAGTGTCTCTTTCTCCAGCTACCAAGTGGCAAGTAGCATCATTTCTGGCCCCTACTCATTATAACATGAATGAATAGCAGCTATCTGGACGGGCGTTAACAACCAAATACATTTGCAAACACTGCCACATGTCTCATGGGAACCCGTGCCTCAGGTTGATTAGCTAGCCATCAGTTTTTGAAAATCTGAAATACTGAAGAATACAGGAATTGTTTTTAGAATTTTAACAAACACATAAATATCCTAAGTGCTAGAGTTGTTAAAATAGCATCCAAAAAGCAACTCATATGTACCTACATGAAGTTGAAAACATTTAACAACAACAACAACAAAAAAAAAAATTTTTTTTTTCCTCTCGAGTACCATCCTTCTCTGATCTCTTTAGAAAATTTATCTCTGAAGAGTAACCAACCACTATCCAATTGAATCAAGGCCCACTCTACAAGGAGGAACTCATGCCCAACACTGCCTAAGTGGCCAAGAGCCTGAGACTAGATAGGCCATGAACCTAGGAAAAAAGCAAATATAACTAACTGTTCTGCTAAGGGAACATCGCAATGAAATGGCTCCTAAAGGCACTCGGCTATAATACTCATAAATCAGTGTCTTGCTCAGCCACCATCAGAGAAGACTCCTCCTGCAGCAGATGGAAACAAATACAGAGAACACAAGTGGACAGCTCACACAGAGTGAGAGACATTGGGACATTCAGTCCTAAGTGGGATGTTTCCGTCAAATCTCCCCTCTCAGTGCTCAAGGGAATCTGCAGAAAAAAAGGTGAGAAGAATGTAAGATCCTATTCTTGGTTATGGGCCTCGCCTTTAATGGCTGAGCTATCTCTCCAGTCCTCAAAATGTGTAGCCCAGGCTGGCCTTGAACTCCTGATCCTCCTGCCTCCACTACCTTCAGTAAATCCTACTGGCATGCGCCACCACAACCGGCCAAGATAGGGTAAGCTAGTCCTCAATAGCTCTTGCCTCACAAATATGTCGGTCAGCTATATTGGGCCAGAAGGCTGAAGATGATGCTCCAACGTTATAGAGAGTGTTGGGTGACTGTCCAGGCAGTAAACTGTCTCAGTCATTTTTTTCATTTTGGAAGCTGCTGGCCTGCACTTCTGGTTCACTCATGGATTTAAGTTTTATTCCTTCTTAAATCTCTGATGGGGTTGAAGACCAGATAGTTTAGTCTTTCAATTAAACATAGCAGGTTAGGGATTAAGATGTTTTTAGATCAAGATTGATGTTTTAAGTTAATAGAGATGAGATATGATGGATATTGTTCTCCAATCAGAAATTTAGACCTAAGAAGATAGGAAAGATGTTTACTTCAAGTTTGCCAAATATGAATAGCCAAATCACTATGCGTGTAACAATTAAATAATTCCTGATTGTCTCATAGCTTTTCCTGCTGTATGTCGTTTATTTTATTCATGTGTAATAATGTAAATGTATATGTTAATAAAGAAATATAAAAAAAAATATAAGATCAGTGGGGATGGAAGACAGCAAGAAAGGGAGGCACCAAAACACAAAGAGACTAGCACCCATATGAATTCACAGACTGTGGCAGCATTCACAGGGCCTGCACAGGTCAAGCAAGATGGCTCCTAGTACTGAGATGGAAAGTAGACACAAGCTCCCATCCTTAACCCAGAAGCTATCTCCCACTGATGACCACTCCCAAAGAATTAGCTTTCAGCAATGTAATCTCACTGGGTATACAAAACCACACTTAAGGGCATGCAGTATATGGCCAACACAAAATGAAAATGGTATTTTTGGAGGATTTTAATATGTTATGTTTTTGTTGCTGCTGTTATTGTTCTCATAATGCTTTGTCTGGGCAACTTGATTTTATCTTATAAATATTTTGCTTATATATTATGGTTTCTGATTTTGTTTTAATTGATTTTCTCTTTGTGTAAATGTGTGAATTTTATTCTTTTTCTTTAGCTGTTTTTTGTTTGTTTGCTTGCTTGCTTGCTATTTGTCCTATTCTGGTTTATTTTATCTTATTTTGTTTTATAGCTGTTTTGTTATTGTTATTATTATTATCATTATATGCCTGTTGTTATTGTTGTTGATGATGATGATGATGATGTCGACGCCTGTTTTTTTCTAAGGAAGGAGAGAAAGGGTATGGATTTGGGTGGGTGGGAAGTGTAAAAAGTTGGGAGAATGAAACCATAATCAGAATATGCTGTATGAAAAAAATCCTATTTCAGTTTTAAAAACTCACATATTATATAAGTGTTATAAATTATAATATACATGTTCCAAACACTGATCTATGACCAAATTTAGTTTAGTCTTCCTAGTATAAGTCAGATTTGAAATAAAAATTCTGGTGTCTGAAAAAAATAGAAAGACAGAAAAAAATTTACTCTTGAAGTACAATATTCTGCTTATTGCCACTTTAAAACCATTTTTCCAAGGCAGCAGATGATGTATCCCAACTACAAAGTATTAAACTCATAGTCAGCATTTTTACATAGTGACAGAAAGGCGAGAAACAGCAGTATGTACAAACAGAATGCATGGTAAGATCCACTTCATCAATCTGAAAAGCAACTCTGATTCTCAGAACTCTCCTGTCTTAACTCTTCTATCTTTATCCACTGAAATTTTAGTGCTTTAGATAAAACAAAACAAAACAAAACAAAAAAACCCTAGCAATTCACACCTAAATCAACTATTCTGTACAGTTTGAAGACAGGAGTTGCAAAGCAGAAAGACAACAGAAAAAAAAAAAAAAAAACAATAAATCTTTAGGTATAAAACCAGTGACATCAAAATGAGAAAAATACCACCCTGAGCTTACAAAGGAAATTGCTTGTAGAAGCTGATGCAAGGACCTTAAAACAAGCATTCATTCTGCTCAGGAAATTAAAAAGCTGCACTTTAAAAATGTTCCAGATCCTTCCAGAAAGTTTAAAATAAAACTAAATAACTACCTTCTTAGTTGCCTGGGAACACTTATAATTTGAACAGAAGATATACATTGCAAACTCTTCCTGGAATGCCTTAGCATTTGCTTTAAAAATTTATTTTCACACATACCCTTTTTTATTCATCTGTTAAAAACAGAATGTATACTTGTTCAGGAGGGTAAGAGGTGAGTGTGGCGGTGACAGGAACAACTCTTTACGGATAAGTCTTTTTCTAAGCACGTTTTGTAGAGACAGAAGAATCATTCTTGCCTCCCATATACATCTACATGAAGCAGTTACTTCTGTGTCCTGTACATGTATAGACACGTCTGCTCTGAGTGGTTAAAAAAAAAAAAAAAAAAAAAAAAAAAAGGACCTCTGGCCAGATGTGAGTATCTGCTGTCCTCTGGACAAAGACACTTCTTTGGTGAGACTAACAGTCCTTGGAGAGCTCTACTAATCTGTGGGTACGCAGCATGTTATTTGGAAGGCAGTTTGATACTATGCCCATTTGGCAAAATGATAGTAGCAGACTTAGTGTAGAGCCCAGGAGCTACCCAATAATAGTTTGTTGTTGTTGTTTGGTTTTTGGTTTTTTGTTTTGTTTGTTTTGGCTAGATTTGCAGTATCAGGCATGAGTTTCCTCCTGTGAAGCATAGAAAAGTAGCTGGTAACCCCATAATACTCATGCAATACTCATAACTGAAGACAGTAGAGAAAATAAGTATCTTCACTGTGTCCAGCCATAAGTGGTGTGCGTGTGTGTGTGTGTGTGTGTGTGTGTGAGAGAGAGAGAGAGAGAGAGAGAGAGAGAGAGAGAGAGAGAAAGAGAGAGATACTGCCTACCCAGAAATTTGCATAGCAGAAGAGGAGGAGGGAGCAGAGTCTTCTGAACATGACAGGACCTTTGCTATCATGAATTCATGATATCTGCAGCTGTGGTTGCCTGTACAAGATCAAATCAACCAACATTCGAGAACAGACTGGGGGACACTCACAAGCCCCTACCCCTGGCTGAGGAGCTATTGGTAGTTGTTAGCTCTTAGGGGAAGGAAAGTCAAGTTTTCTTTAGGAGTTGGGTCCTGGTAGGTTGGCCACCAAGTGAATGGCGCCATATATATGTTTTTATGAGAAGCACTAATGGGACTCAGGGGGTTCTACTATAAAGAAAGGATAAATAAGAGATGAAATACATGCGGGTAGTAAGCCTGGGAAGAGCTGAAGTGGGTAAGGAAGGCGTGGGGGTGAATATAATAAGAATAACATTGAATACATGTATGGATTTCTCGAAATATAGGAGGAATCAGACCAGAGTCTTGTGACTTCAGGACAGGAACTAAGGAGCTCACAATTTGGGAGCCAATGGGACACTGGGAGGGGGGCACAAAAGCATGCCCTATTTCCGCAATAAATGAGTCAGCTTCTGCCTCTTGCCTGACTCCCAGAGCCTGGGTTGTTGACTCTGTGCCACCTAACCCCTGTCCCCGAGGGGTCTGGGTCTGGGTCCCAGCAATACTACAATCAACACAGTACCCATCCAATGGCAGGTCCCATAGCAAGGGATATCATAAGAGCTACAATGGCTTACAGGATATAAACCCCGTCTCAATAATTTACTACAATCTCTACAATGAGCTACCCAAAGTCAGCGGCTTAAAACACTGAAAAGTTTATTTGTTCTCTGTGTGTGAAGTGGGAGCCAGAATTGAATGAGGAACAAGATGCCGCAGGTTTTTGTTTTTGTTTTTTATTATTATTTTTTAAATTGATTTACTCAGATTACAAGATGCTCCAGTTTTAATACCTGAATATGGTTCAACAGCAAGCGGGGGGCATCTTGGTGCTCCTTCCTACGGCTTCTCTCTCCAGCTTCGACTCCATTTCATTCCTGCTGGCACACCCTCTGAAGACGTACAGCTACTGCGGCTTCAATTCTCTTACATCCCATCACACAAGCTATCTCAAGAGTTCAAGAGCAGAAGACAGACTCCTCCTGCTTGATGAGCGCGCACGGCTGCGTCTCTACAGAAAAACTCACAAACCGCACAAAAGGCAACCGCAGTAGTACAAAAGAAAATGAAAAGGAAAAGAGATAAAGAGACGAGTCATGCGGATCAGGTGCCATTCTTTCCTAATATATCACATCTCAGGCCCATATAAAATAAAAATGACTATTCGTATTTGACTACAAATAGCCAAAACACTAAGAAAGTAACATTTATATAATTCCTGACCGTGTCACGGTTCTTCTTGATATAGGTAATCTGGTGTATATATGTGTAATAATATCAATCTACATGTAAAAAATTGATTTAAAAATGTAGGTCCCATGACAAATAAATAAATAAATAAATAAATAAAATGAGCTCTTACCTTCCCTCACTTGTCTCTACCTCTTTTCCTCTGTCTCTGTCTGTCTCTCCTCTCTCCTCTCTCCCTCCCCTTCTCTCTCTCCTCCCCCCGCCCCCACTTCTGGGGCACTTCGCTTCCTTGTACCTCCATATCCATATAATAAACTTTTATCATTTAAAAAAAAAGAAAGAAGATGACAGGTGCAACCATGATCTCAGTGTCTAACCCTGACCCCTTACACTAGAGAAAGAGAGTAAGTACAGAGGACTAATGAGCCACTACCGAAACTATTACTACTTCTGTTTTTGTTGTTGTTGTTTGTTTGCTTTTTATTTTGTTTTTGAGACAGGGTTTCTTTGTGTAGCCCTGGCTGTTCTGGACTCAATTTGTAGACCAGGCTGGCCTTGAAGTTACAGAAATCCACCTGCCTCTGCCTCCTGAGTGCTGGGACTAAAGGCGGGTACCACCATGCCTGGCTCTCTTACTACTTCTAAACACACATTAAAAAAACAAGTGCTGGAGAGATGGCTCAGAGGTTAAGAGCACTGACTGCTCTTCCAGAGGTCCTGAGTCCAATTCTCAGCAACCATATGGTGGCTCACAACCATCTATAATATGATATGATGCCCTACTAAGTAATTGGTATGGGAAAATGTAAAACCCTTAAAATTGAGGAGTTCTGCTTTTCAGTATTTTTATCTTTTTTTTCTTTTTTCTTTTTTTGATTTTTTTATTAATTTATTCTTGTTACATCTCAATGTTTATCCCATCCCTTGTATCCTCCCATTCTTCCCTCCCCCCCATTTTCCCAGTATTCCCCTCCCCTATGACTGTTCCTGAGGGGGATTACCTCCCCCTGTATATGCTCATAGGGTATCAAGTCTCTTCTTGGCAACCTGCTGTCATTTCAGTATTTTTAAAGGTCAATATTTCTATCATAGCCTTCTAAAATAAATAAATATTAGACTTGGAACATTGACAATTGAAAAATAAAACATAGATGAATGTTATAGCACTTCAAATCCTATGGACAGGCAGCTTCCTCTCTCCTGCACCAAAGCACAGTGCTGTAGAAAGCTACCCTGTCTTCAAATCCCCATGCTTCAGGAAGAGAAAATAGTGGCATTACTCATGCTTGACCTTTCAAAGAATGGTTGACAGATGGGTGTACATAGTGGGGATGTGATGAGATGATTCTCAGTTCCGAAGAAAGCAACTTTGTTGAGCCTGGACAAAACCTCCTCTGGACGAGGAAGCCTAGCACACGAAATATGGGTGAATGCTCCACGCCACAGTGTCTTCTACTCAGTTCCTGCTTGTTGTTATTCTTCCCCTCTCTCGAATATAAATAAAAAGCCAAAAGTAGCAGTATTCATGAATCGTCAGCTAATCTGTAGTATCACTGTACCTCAGGAGTTACTTCCAACTTAGTGGACAAGTTTTAGAGCCTGGGAGTCATTTAGGACAAAATGAGGAACTCCTAGTCCAAGTATGGAGAACAAGAGAAACAAAAACAAAAACAAAAACAACAAAAAAGGCTTTTTCACAAAACTATACAAGAGACCAAGAGAGAGGGCACAGGATCTAAAACTAAAAACAAGAGAAACTGAATAATCCACCATGCACCTGCTACAGCCACCCTGCCGTGAGCATTGTTTTGGTCGGCTTTTAAAATACAGATGCCTACGAATAAATTAACATTCAACATATGTACAGGCATGGGGGGAGGGGTAAGTAATGTATAAGGTTCTGGAAAAATAATTACTGTTATTTAAAATCTTTATATTGATGAACATTGATCCCAGTATATAAAGAAAAAGTAGAGATCATTCACTAACCCTGAAGGCAGAGAATCTAGGCTGAGTATTAATTCTGATCTATATAGCCCATGATAAATTAATTGGTTCTTTAAAGCTCACATTTATGTTACTATAAAACTATGGAGAAATATTTTCCAAATACCTGTATTAAATATACTTATATTACATATAAACCATACACACACACACACACACACACACACACACACACACACACACACACACATATATATATATATATATATATATATATATATATATATATATATAAAACAGTAATCAACAGATAGCATTTCAAGGTCAGATTTTGCCACAAACTGACAAGACAATCACAGGTAAGTCTTTTATCTTCCCCCCCAGATCTTAGGCTTCTCATTTCATTCATTTGTACGGCAAGCCTCATCTGAGTGCTCTGAGGGGCAATGCCAGTTAACACAATAAACTGATCACTTCCTCATCTCACGGAGCTTACTGTGTCATGGGAGACCACATAAAGAGCAGTTGCATAGTGTCTGGTGGGTGTTCTTATAAAAATGAAGTGACTTAGTTCTCTCCAGATTTAAGTCTTTGCCTGTGGACATAAATGCCAACAACAACAAAAAAGAGGCCCATGAGCTCCCACTCCGCTGCTGTTGAGGGTGTTAAGTGACTCTACCTAAAATGGAAAGAAAACCTTTCAAAAACAAGTGACATCAATACAAAGGTTTTGTGTATCACAAAAGCAATGGTCTTTTCCTCAGATGAAAACTTAAATTTTACTGTTCAAGGGAAAACTGTGTTGTAAAAGGAAAAAGCGGCCTCACAGAGACTGTTCTTTATACTCCAGGATCCAGTCACTCAGAAGGTGACACAGACACATCCTAGCACACGGTCAGAAGTGATGCTTTTACTCACAGTCATGCACCGAGCTGGCGAGTGCACACAGAGCACCTCTAGTAGACATAAACAAAGCATCACATTTTTAGCCTTTACTGTATTAGTCCTGTGAACACCTGAAGCTACAGTGTAACCATACAGTGGCTCTACAGATGTCATTCCCCCACAGTTCAGAACTAATGAGAAATACAGTCATGGTGAATTAGAATGAAGGCGAATCTCTCAGGCAGCTCTATGAGGATCAGTGCATACCAAAAAGCCTTCTTTGAAGGCTTTACCCAGTGATAGATAGCCAGTAAAATCCTGTTTGGGTCACTTGAGAAAATAATCATCAGAAAAACAAAACTATGTTCTAGGAGTCCATTTGGTAAATTTGACAAAAGTTGTCTAGCAAAATTCATCGAAAATTATTAGTAAGAGATTATTTATAATTAGCATAAAATTGTTTAACGAAAAAGTTTTAGAAATAGCTTAAACCAGAAAGCAGTAACAAAATTGAAACTATTATAAAGATAAACTTTATACTCTTTATAACTTTTATGTCCTTATAATTCCTATATACCTAATACATCATAGATCTCAGGAAGATACAGTTTTTAAAAATCCTATGAAATTCTACAGGGTTCAGGTCATATTCTTTCTCAAATTTCTCAGGTGAAGAATCAAACTTTCTCAGCTATTATTGGTTTTAACCAAGAAATAACAAGAATATTAGTTTTATACTCAAATACAATGTTATTTCTAGTTTGAAATATGATAAGTCAAAACCTCTTAGCTCCATCACCTCAGAGATAAGTCTAAGAGATTAATGGTTTTATTTAACTATATGATGCTAAATTTATCGGTATAAGCAAAATTTCATTAATGTATACAGAACCCTATTAATAGGGGGTAGACAAAGAACTTAGAAATCAATATTATCATTTTACATATGAGAAAACCTCTATGAAGAGGGCAAATGGCACGAGGCTCTGGAATAAACATGCTCCTTGGGATGCCTAATCTTTGCCAACTTGAGTAGATTTGCAAGCACATGGGAGGCTCACCTCTGCACACGTGTGTGCATGCATTTCGAGAGTGTTAGCTGAAGAGGAAGACTCACCCTGACCAGGTCATAGATTGGGTTCCAGACTGAATGAAAGAAAAAACAAGCAGAGCGCTGGTATTCATGTACGCTTTTTGACAATGGATACAATTAGACCAGCTGCCTAATGCCCCTGCTACTGTGCCACCTGTTTACTTTCTTAAGTTACTCTGGTCATGTGTGTAGCACTGCCACAAATACATAATACACCAATCAACATCCTACCCTGGCCCATCATAACTCACCAGAGACCATATATTCACCCACTCCATTCCTTTGTATTTTATTTTAAACCTAAAAACTTGAAGGCTAAAAAATTTAATTCCAACATATTAATTTATTTCAAGGGCATGCTACTTAGCAAAAATTGAGGAATGCTGAGAAAGCCACTACGCACGGTGTTCACCAGTAGTTGAAGTAGACACCTGTTGGCAACATCTGAGAAATGGACACTCACGAAACTCTTCCGTCCCTTCCTCTATTATTGGGGCTCTATGTCCATCTCTGGTGGACAACTCAGCAAAAGCAGGTGGTGTTCCAGAACATAACAAACAAGATGTTGAGATTTGGAAATAATGTCCTGTGAGCAAGAGACACAGCTTTGGAAATATTTTATCCTAAGAAGAAGACCTAGACATGATGGCATTTGTACGGGATGCCAGAACTTCAGAAGCCCAGGCTAAAGGATCATCAGCTCCAGTCCAGCTTTGGGCACACCATTAGTTCTAAACCAGCTTACTCTAGACATCAAGACCTTGTCCCAGCCAATCAGGAGAGGCAACTTTCTGGAGTCCCACAAGTAATCTTCAAGTACCCAAATGCCATCACATACATGGGAATCTTAGATTTCCGCAAAGGCAAACCTGGCTACCACGAAAGCATTTCAAGACTGTTTGTTGAAGGTAACGGGAAAGCATTCAACATAGATGCTAACACAGATACCAGACACTCCTTTAAAGCACGTACAGTGCGCAACATTGGATTAATGTGACACAAGAACCCACACAATGAGCTGGGCATGGTGGCGCACGCCTATAATCCCACCACTCGGGAGGCAGAGGCAGGTGGATCGCTGTGACTTCAAGGCCAGCCTGGTCTACAAAGCGGGTCCAGGACAGCCAAGGCTACACAGAGAAACCCTGTCTTGAAAAACCAAACCAAACCCCCCCCCAAAAAAAAAGAAAAAAAACCCAGACAACGGATGATTACTAAGCCTTGGAAAGGTTCTTCTTAGAGGCTTGTCTGCCCATTAAAAATCACAAGGAGTTTTAAAAACGACCGCGGACTACTTAAAATGAGGAGGTTCCAAGGGATCTCGCCTTGGCACTGTTTTATTTCCATTTGGCTATTTAATTCTGTCACATGGTTCTAGCACACAGCTACAGTTGAGAAGCACTTCATTAGTTTGCAAATGAGGTAATCAGAGAAGACCTGAACTGTAATTTGAACTCAGAAATTTTAATCTGCTTTTCTTTTTCCTTGCAGGGGATGGAACTCAGGGTCTCGCACATGATGAGCAAAAAAAGCTCCATGGTTCAACTATTCCCCTTGCCTACCTGCTATTTTGAATTCAGTAAATCACATATTAGGTATACAGTGTTATGTATGAATCTACAAACCCTACAGGTATACACATAAGGGAGGAAAGTATGTGCTTTATTCTTTTTCCTCAGAGTACAGATTCTGATTTACTGCTTATTTTTCTAATTTTATAAACCTTGAAAGAAAAATCAGTACAGATTCTGATTTATTGCTTATTTTTGTAATTTTATAAACCTTGAAAGAAAAATCAGTACAGATTCTGATTTATTGCTTATTTTTCTAATTTTATAAACCTTGAAAGAAAAATCACGCAAAGCTCATCTCCATGGGTTTTGCTTTCAATAGTGGCAAAGGATTTTCCACTGAGCAACTGCTCCTCTGCATAGATCCTTGTCAAACAGGTAGAGGATTCCTCTATTCCATCTGTGACCGAGTGGGACTGCTTGGAAATGTCTTTTCCACCTACAGATAGGAATGACTACAAGCTAATTTTGCTTGATTTTTAAAAGTGTTAATGTGTGACCGAGAATAGGGTAATGGATTGAGAATCAAGAAATACAAATACTTGAAATGGGATAACAGGTTAAACAATAAAACGGTAAATTAATAACCAAAGGCTAATTCCATAGCTCAGTACCATATAACACTGACATTTTCTAGTAACTAGTACTAGGCATCATTGCATGGTTAAGGTATCCTGAAGAGGGAATGGGGATGAGAAACAGCACTTTTTTTCTTAGTGATGGGAACTGAACTGAAGGCCTTGTATATGCTAGGAAGCTCTCTACAACTAAGCCAAATCCTAGCCCACTAACAGGGACTTGAATAAGACACTTTTCTCTCTCCTCTGTCTCTTTCTTCTGTCTGTCTGTCTGTCTCTGTCTCTGTCTCTGTCTCCTCTCTCTCTCTCTCTCTCTCTCTCTCTCTCTCTCTCTCTCTCTCTCTCTCTCTCTCTTTCTCTCTCTCTCTCTCTCTCTCTCTCTCTCAAGCCCATTTTCCCACTTAGCAAATGAGAGAGTTCAGTAACATCTGTGGAAGAATTTTAATCCAACAACATGGCTGCTCTGGCAAGGGATCACATCCAAGACCTTCTAGGTCTATGTGATCCGGCTGGAATGCAGACATATCCTGGATTATGGTATGATCTAGATGGACTACAGACAGGCTCTTTGTGCATACCTTTAATCCCTAACAATGAAGGTAAGGTAAGTTTATAAAAGGAAGAACCCATGTTTGAAAGTGGCATCTAAATGAGGGGCAGACAAAGTGACAAACCAGAGAAAGATTTGACAGAGATCGGACATGCCCAACTCTCATGAGAACAGCTGAGAAAAGTGAGGGTACTTAAGAGCAGTTCAGAGAGGTACTAGCAGCAGTAGTAGTAGAGTGTGTGTGTGTGTGTGTGTGTGTGTGTGTGTGTGTGTGTGTGTGTGTGTGTGTCAGTTTTACTGGGACAGTACAACTGGTTCTGAGAAGGAACCAGAAGATTAGAGCATATTGCCAGAGTTGGTTTGAGGACAAGCAGAGCAATTCAGTGAGAAGCCAAGAGAAGCTGGACTCAGTCAGTCAGCTTGGAGAAGAGTTTGAGCCAGAACAGCCGAGTTGAACCAGCCAGTCAAGAGTTCAGAAAGAGCTAGAAAGGATGCACTTATTCAACAATAAGCCTCCGAGACAATTGCTTCTTGTGAATAAAAGTTACGTTTACAAAGACCATTTTTGTCATGGAATATTCTGTTTTCTCTGTCAATGGTTATTGATAGTTTTGCTTAATACTCTATGAGCATATACAGGGGGAAGAGGTCCTCCCCCCAGTTACAGTCATAGGGGAAGGGAGTAAGGGGAAAATGGGAGGGAGGGAGGAATGGGAGGATACAAGGGATGGGATAACAATTGAGATGTAATATGAATAAATTAATAAAATATATTTTAAAAAACAAAGTAATTTATGTATAACCTTCAACTCTTATCTAGTTGCTTAACATCCTAGTTGTCTGAGATCACTATTCCTAGATGATATATATTCAAATCCACAAAGTAACTATATTGTAAGTAAGGTCTGCATTATATTTAATACTTTAAATTGATCTGAAGCATGAATTCCTTCGTAGAATAAATCACACAACAAAAGAAATAAAGGTCTAAAGTAGCATCTTATTCTCAGAATCAATATCAGTACTTTAAGGTAGCCAACGGAACAACAGGCATTGTATAGGAGAGGGCTGGTAAAGCTTTAAGCAGACTGATTGTGTTCGACAGACAATATTTTTTACTTTCTTATATTATTAAAAATGTCCAAGTAGAAATTAAATTATATGGAAAAACAGAAACTCCCTCAGTCTCCCCTTGAAAAATCACATTCCATACAGAATTCCAACATTTTTCATCAAAAATTTTCATCTTGTGATATTTTCAAAGATAAAATTACTTAAAGAATAGGTATAGTTTTTTTTTTTTCTATTTTTAAGACAGGCATTAAAGCACTGATATAAAGTGTTTGAAACTTGGACCAAAAGCTCATTTCTCCTAGTGATTTAACTAATAAGCATATTTGTGCCTCAATAATCATTTTGAATGACATATTTGGAAAACCAGGAAAAATTCAGTTGGATAAAATCTTAATGATAAATATCTTTAAAGAAAGATGATTAAGTAATTAAAGAATTAATTCAAATTAGAAACTCTGCTTAGCTAAAATTAGAAGCAAAAAAATGCACGAGTCTCTCAGAAGATTTGAAAAGCTTTAGATAATAAACAAATCTCTGTAGAAGAAAGAAGGGTAGATATACAAGGAAAAATGGGTGTTCTTATGCTTAATTATTAGTTCTAGAATAGTTGAAATACCACGAGTATTTAAAGAAACACAGGGCTGGGCAAACCTGGAAAAGTGCAATTGTAAATACAGTGCATTTTTAATGCTACAATGAACCAGAAACTATCCTTAAACATCTGTGCCTTATTATAGGGTTGTAAATGAAAGAACAGATTATATGCTTTGAAATCTATTTCTTAATTTCCATTTTTGTATGTCAAGTGGCTTAAAGATAATAGGCCCATATGTATCTTTTATTACTAATAAGCAGAGCGCTAGAATTCTAGCCTGCTTTGGATGGTAAACTATAAAACAATTTTAACAGATTATAAATCAATTTAAATTATGTATGTATGATTATGTGGAGATAAAGCCATGTAACAATGTGGAATAATGAAATTGAGCAAATTAAACATAGTTTTATGGTAAGAAGAGTTTTCAATTTGCTCAGCATTTTAGTTAAGGTCAAGTGTAGTATCTGTTACTTGTTTAAACCAAGCATGTTTAAAGAATATTTAAAAAGTGAAAATGGCACTACAAGTTGTCTTTAGAAAATTAGTAGTTCTTCCCAAAAGTTAGTGAGAAATCATAGAGAATATGTTAGCAAATTTGGAATAATTGATGGTTGGCAATGTTCTTGTTCGTGAACAAGCTCACATACAAGAGTTTGCAGACCTGCTGGAAGATGTGAATTAGCAAGAGAACATTAGAGATGAGCAACCTGAGGAGAGTTTCTCAACCCACAGCAGCAGCTGAGGTACAGGAGTATATAACCTTGGGCCAGCTTTCTCCATAGAACCCAGCTTTTCCCACCTCCTCTTCCCAGCATTGCTTTCCAAATGGCTACAAAACTCGACACTGAGTGGGTCCCATGTTGCCTGTCTATCCTGTATCAGCTCACCCTGGATGGCCACCACAATGCTTTCACTAGCACTGGGCTGTGACACCCAATTCCCTCGCTCTTTCCTCAGAATCTGATTCCAGCTCTATTGCTCTTGTTTTCCACTCCACTCCTTGTCATTTCTGACAGCGTTCAGTGAGCTTATCTAGCTACAGAGATGAAAGCATTTTGGTGTTGCATTTGTAAATTTCTCAGGTAGAATAATATATCATACCATTAATCTTGGTCTCCCTGGGCCTTTCAGCAGTCAAAATGATCACACTGTATTGACAACAGAGATTGACTGGGTGACCCTGGAAGTCGTAAGCCCTTCCTCAGCCTACCCTTGATAATTTCTCAGTGTGTTCTTATCTAAAAATGTAAGGGACACCAGTCCATCCAGACAGCCTTTCAAGATTCTCTATACATCTAGTGAAATGGAACCTTCATCCGGGACATCAGCAAAATGGCCCCAGCAAGGAAACTCCCCAAAGAAACATCCAGAAATCTTCCGTCACCATCACACTCAACTGCCGTCTGCCGATAACTACAATCTAGCCTCATTCATGCCAGCCTCGGTGAGCATCTCCTCGGAGAGGCAAATTAACACTCCCACACCCTCCCCCCAGCTGCTCCAGGTTCACCACGACATCAGGGCTCTCCCTGGATCTTCCTGTAGGTCCTCAAAGTGTGAATTCATGTGGGTGCCTCCTGAAAAATGGAGTGTGTTAGCACCAGGGAGAGGCCTGGAGGCACAGCTATCAAGAAATGAAGCAAGAAAGGAAATTTAAGATTTCCAGATCTATATAAGGGAGGATTAGATAATGTTTTCTGTTGTTATATCTTCGAAAACAAGGCACTACGCAGGTCTGTACTAGCATGAGCGAAGTCAAGGGAAATGAGACACTGTGAGTAAGTACTAATTATGAGACAGATGTACTGACTTTGAGTCCAGAGGATGTGTTAACATTCGATGTAAGTAAACCTCATTTAGAACAAGCAACAATATATGTTATTATTGCATCAAGTCAAAACTAGAACGATTTTCCAAAGAGAAGCCAAGCGGAGCCCAAACTCAAAAGCAATTGAGTCTTTTGTCTGCCAAGTAGGTCGGTGTAGACTTGAAGCAGTGAACCTGAGTAGCCAGGCATGGTGCTCTAGCGCTTAAAGAAACCAGAAAAAGATGGGCACTGACAATGTGGAAAAAGAACCATTGAGCTTAGATAGCTATTTATAATCATGCTGTCTGAAAATGAACTTACAAATATACAGTCTGCATGTGGTATATGGAAATACAGAGGCCCCTGTGATGATCTTACTAGTAAGTTTTGGCTCCTGCTGTCACTCGGACATGATGCTACCACTGTGCCCCCAAGGTGCTATTTATCTTATTCTTAGCCTGTAGCTTGTACATCACATCACCATTTGACGCTTTTTCCCGGGGTTTAATTATTATAACGATTACACTAGAGCCATCCTTTTTTTTTTTTTTAAGCCAAATTGTAAAACCAAAGAGTTTTTTTTTTTTAATTTACTATAAAGACAAGCGCTAGTCTCTATTATCCCGTATAATATTTACAGCCTGGAATTACAGATTTTAGAGGGTTAAGTTAATTTCCTAAATTAGGAGTCATGTTCCAGAGAACTGACATCAGCAGCTGTCAGTGGCTATCAGCAAAGTGAGGCATATTGTCATTTCCCTGTAATACACATCAAGTCCACAACCTCAGAGAGTAGCCAAAGTCTTAACAAATACAGGTTTCTATGCTTAATTTTATTTGATGGATATTATTAGTATAACCTTTTTTTAATAGTTGATATATACATTTCTCTATATACTTTATGGAAAACAAATTTTCCAATGTTTATATTAGACCATTACACCTTAATTTTTGGAAACTAAAGAGTATCTTAGTTTCCCATGTTAAATTGGCTTTTCACGGAAATAACCAGTTATACTGTAAAAGTTTTTTTTTCCCTTCACTTGTGCAGGGTTAGTGCAATTTATTAAATATGTAAGTCCTGCCAATGTAAGTTTAGTTCTGGAAATAAAGCATTCTCTAAATAATAAAACGTGAAAATACCTAATAGATGGCAACCTCACCACCAACACCAACACATTAGATTGTCCTTAAGATTCAAATACATGCATTTTAACAGAAGGGGCGTTATCCCACATTTAATGCTGTTTTGGAGCTTTCCTCATATTCATTGCTTTAAAATGACAGCAGGCTGGTGTTTGAACAAAGGCATTATTATTTGTTAAATGTACACTGTGGATTTCACATAGATTTTGACATTCAAAATTCATGGCTAGCTCCTAAATATTATTAATTCTCAATTAACAAATAAGTAAATGGATAAATGGAGAGAAATCATTTGCCCAAGGCCACAGAGTTAGTGTTAAGTATCAGGTGCTTTACACTTTAATGGAAGGAGAACAAACCTCAGTCGGCCTCTTTAACAGACGTGTGCTTGTGTGAAGGCATGCAAGTTCATGTGCTTCATCACAAATGACACTCTGTGACCTTTTGGGCAGCTGTAGCATTTATTTTATTATCTGAATAAAATATAACATGCCCAACTTTTCATCAGTGGGCTACTCCCAATATGTTGCCAAAACAGGCAATGCTGCAATTTCTGTCCTTTGTACACAATCGTAGCACAGTTCTTTTTTTCTTTTTCAAATAATTCTGATTTTAAAAAAACAATGCTGTTTAAAAAGAGTCGTTATCTATGTTCACTCAGCCTCCCTCTAACGTTAACATCTTGCATAGCCCGGTATAATTATCAAACAATGACACCAGATAATTCATTATAAACTTTATCTAAATCACACCACCTCTTTTATTACTGTCCTTTTCTACTCTAGGATATTGACACTTCTGAAAAGGAGGAGCGACTTTCCTGGAGTGTATCACTCATTTACAGGTGGCTAATGGCTTTTAGAGTTTACAATGAAGTCAGACATTTGGGGAAGGACGCTGGGAAATAATGTCTTTCTTACTGCTTCAGAGACGTCAAGGTGGCTATGTCTTACAGCAGTGATGTAAACCTGGAACAGACCACTAACATGGCATCCACCGGGTAGCTACTGTAAAGTTAGCAAATAATTAATTTTTGTAAATGATTTGTAATTATTTGTAAATAAATTTTTTGTAAACAATTAATATCTTGAGAGAAATACTTTGGCTATGCAAATATTCTGTTACTCCAACTTCTACCTATTACCTTGGTGACTGGACAATGGTCCGTAAATAATTATTGTGATGTCTAATAACGGTGTCTTTGTACATTTATTAATAAATCTCTTTGTAATTAAAAAGGCTGCCCCAATTCCATCACTGACTTTTCCTTGGATATTTATTGTAGTTTGTGGATAGATTTCAGTACTATCACTTTTTTCCTTAAACTGTTGCTGCGTGAGCATTTAGAAGCTCCTCTGGATTGGATCTTTCGGCAGCCCCTCCCTCCTTGCTTTGTGCACTTCCTTACTTTCTGGAAATACAAGAGTTCTTACTTCAAATTGTGGTTTTCTTCTCCAGAACTTAATCTATCCACCACTCCAGGGCACCGCAGTTCAAGTCTAGTGAACGGTGGTTCGGACTGACAACTGGGCAGTCCCTTGTTCACTGCTACCTAGGGTAAGTGACTGATTGTAGCCTTCTTAGTAGGTGGGGCTAGAAAGCACATAACATGCAGAAGCCTGTGCCCGCAGAGCCATCTGCATATATGCATGTATACATCAAAACCTATGAATTTACAGATAATAGCCCCACTGCAATGTGGTGTCACCGAGTTTAGCCTTCCGCTAGGACAGAAATCTAGCTATTAGCACCACAAACATATTGCTTATTGTTTAATACCTATACATACATACCATAATAGCTTCTGAATGCTAGTTCCTAACTTAGAACAACAAATCAATAACTGAAGTTTCATGGCTCTATGCTGATCTTTATTTTCACCTGCACAAAATCCATGAAAATATTATATTTTCAAAATTACATATGCTTCTTCACCTAAACATTTTTTCAATATAATTATAAATTACTTTATATAAAATTTTGGTAAGTCTATTGGTATTATTCTTATTTTCATTTTGAACACCCCTATATTAAACCTGATTGGTTTCATCCGCAAATCTATACTATAGTATATTATGGTATAGGTTATGCATGGTATGGTATATGGCCAGTCAAAGAGTTATCAATTTATCTAGAAAACAAGTCACAATAAAACACTCTATGAGAGACCAAAGAGTAAGTCCATACATGAGCACAGGTATGAATCACTGCATGTGCAGAGCTACGCGTGTGTCTGCGGTGTGTGCTCATGGGCATGCACACGTAGGTTCAGCTTTTAAATGGTGGTACCGTTTTCAGAATAACATGATTACAAAAATAAAGTATTCACTAAAATTGATTTTCAAGACTGAATGGCTTCTCAAAGACAAATACCGCCCCAAATTTCTATTTCTTGTATTTTACACACACACACACACACACACACACACACACACACACACACACACACACACACACATTATTTGAGTACCATCTTGACTATTAGAAACATATGCTGGACTATAGTAGGGAGGACTCTTAAAAGTAAGCTTTGAATTAAGTGTTATAAACAGGGGAGGAGGGAGAATAAGAAGGAGAAATTCTTCTATTCTTTGATTTCAGTCTTTAAAGCTCATTATTTTCTTCAGAGATATATAAGTAACTGACATCGCGGATAAACAAAGACATAGATTCTGAAAATCAGAGCTGTGGTGGAAACAGAGCACACAAAAGATGAAAAGCATGTTTAAGGGCTTCTGGAAAATGTATCAGCATTGTAAAGCAGTAAATGAGCAGAAAAAGACAGATTTAGAAACAAACACGTCTCTGACCTCTGAAACAGAGTGCAATGCTCAAATCAAGATGTCAGTAGAGACATAGGCAGGATGGTGACCAGAGACAAGAAATCAAGACACACAAGACAAAAGGCACACCGTTATGAAGGGAGATTCCTTTGCAGGAGACTCAGAGTTGAATTAACTCTGGTGGGAAGGATTTAGCACCAACACCGACTCAGATGGCAATGCCAAGAAATAACTGTTTTTCTTCTCAAAGTTATGAAAAGCCACAGAGTGAATGAGCTTCCTTCATGGGCCTGGGAATCACATGGCCAGCATCATTCCAGATTTGAGTGGAAGGTGGGAAGTGAAGGAAGGAAAACAAACACTGGTGAGAGACATGAAGACAGACGTGGGAAGACTAAGACTAAAAGGTCCACCACCAAAGGAAAGCAAAATTGATGCCCAGTGAAAGGACCCCGCAGCTTCCTGCCACCATAGCTTCTCTTTGCTCCTAGTTCTCCTATCCAGCATCTAAAGAGTAGCCCTAGCCACACTGGGTTCAGTACTTTAGATCTTACATATATACAGTGAGAATGTTTTTAAATATATTTTATTGATTTATTCATATTACATCTCAATTGTTATCCCATCCCTTGTATCCTCCCATTCTTCCCTCCCTCCCATTTTCCCCTTACTCCCCTCCCCTATGTCTATGACTGAGGGGGACCTCCTCTCCCTGTATATGCTCATAGGGTATCAAAACACCTGTTCACAGGTCTTTAAAACTCTTAAAGGTGGGCAGGAAGTATTCTACAACTTTTTGTATAGATACATAGCTTTCAAAACAATGTATATGCAGTCATTTAAAAAAAAAAACACATATTGGATAAAAAGTAAGATTAAGCCTCAGGCGATACCCACAGAAAGAATTCTTCCTTTATATAGATTATCTACAAAACACCGAGTGACATAGCTGTGATATTTTATCAGACAAAAGGGAGATGGCCCATGGCTACGCATCATCCCCCAGTCTGTGACTATACTCAGGATGTCAAAATCCACTAGCTTGCAGGACAACACTGTGAGAGGGTCATAGTTTTATATAATGTCACATTCTTTGGATTATAGATTTGGAGTTTTCAGAAATGTAGAAATATGGAAATAGATTTTTATACTTTCAAGTGCAATTCCACAAAGTTCTAGCAGTCAATGTGAAGGTGGTACAAAAAAAGATATCAGCATAAAACCGCCCTAGTCTTTTTAAAAATAGTACAACCATGACCAGTAAATGGTCATAAACTTTTTGACATTTCTATTTTCCTACTTTGATCTAAAATAAAAAAAAATTTGACTTCATGCTACACTGGCCCGAACAAGCTCATTGTATATAATAATTAACACACAGAGGACGCATTCATGTGAAAGGGCTGTGTTGAATGCATCACACACTACTGCCCAGCCTCTCTCAACACTGGTTATTTTGAGTCTCAATCACAATTGAAAATACCTCCTGTTCTGGCTCCAGAGAATCCATCAGAATTGTCTTTCAAGAGACAACTAAATTCTGCCCATAGAAGGTGATTGCCTAGATTGTTTCTCTTTGTCCCAAAAGCCCTCAACATTTTATAGGTAATGCATATGCTGTGTGTGTGTGTCTAAGTATCTGTGTGATGATACATAGATGATACACAGATATACTGTATATACATACAATCCGTGTGTTTATCCAGTGTTTATCTGAATGGTGGTGGTAAGGCTCTTGATGGACGGAAATTAGGTTGCTAAGCATCTGACCTTACTTAGTACAGAAAATTTACTTTGAATTTTCAAGGTTGAACCAGTGTAATCACATAAGTCCTTCACAACATAGATGACAACAGTCACTTAGTGTGAGAAGTGGACAGCACAGGTAGGATGAGGCAGAAAGCAGAGGAGAAGGGGTGAGGAGTTGCCAGACAGATATGAAAAGTGGAAACACTTAGCTCAACACTACTGGCTGTTAGGATGGAGTAAGAAAGAACAATCAAGTCTAGAAACTGGGAACACTCCTGGCAAATAACCAGAAACGAAAATAGGGCCTTAGTCTAAAAACACATGAGGCTCAATTATATAAAGTTTGGAGGAACTTGGAAGTGAAATGCTTTAGTGCCTCTGCAGAGGACGGTCCGGCTTGAAGCTTGATTTTGGGCTGGGGATGCTAAAGCAGCAAAGCTGGCCATGTCAAGTCCCATCTCTGATGTAAGAACAACATACTAAGTCCGCACTGTTTCACATCACTACTCTCATGGCAACAAAGGGCTAACACACCCACTTTGAAGTATATCGTACTTAATAGTTCAAATCGCCCTGGCAGCTTGTGAAAATTTCGTGGTGAGAGACTTACACTTGGTAAGAGGGAGGAACAGGGAGAGTGCATCAAGAGCTTTATCACGAGTCCCAATAACGACAGCAGTTTAGGAAGTTTCTACATGCCTAGGAAACTCCCATCATCACATCCCTAGAGAAAAGCACTGTTTCTGTTGTTTGCTTGCTTGCTTGTTTCTCACCATCATGCATTGGTTGTGGCCACTTAAGAACTTCAAATAAGGGCTGGAGAGATGGCTAAGCAGTTAAGAGCACTAGCAGGTCTTCCAGAGGACATGAGTTCAATTCCCAGCAACCTCATCGTGGCTCACAACCATCTATGATGTGATCTGATGCCATCTTCTGGCCTGCAGGTGTACATGCAGACAGAGCACTGTATACATACATAATAATAAACAAATTTTTAAAAAAAAGAACTTCAAACAACAAAATCGACATGTAGAGCCCTGGTTTGAGGCATCTCTCATCTGTGACCTATGTGCCAGTAGTCCACTCCTTTGCACTTTTGTGCAGTACTTTTCTGTGGGAACTACCATACCTCATTTATTGATGACATTTGAATGGCTTCTAATTTGGGACCTCTGTTAATAAAGTTGCTTTGATTGTTCTTACAGTTTTTCTTTCATTTCTTTTGAACTGAAGCAACTGTAGAGGGTATGTTTAGTTTGGTATCAAATTGCAAGACCTTTCTCCAACACCCCATGCTTTAATACATGCCATCTGAGTAAGGATATTTTTGCCTTTTACTTTTCTACCCTTGTCCCAGTGATTTTAATAGAAGGCCAGATCTGAAAATTACTATAACTGATTAAAAATTTTCTCCATGCAGAACTAATGTATTACTCATCTCTGCTTTACCCAATATTTTTAGTACAGCTTTTTATCAAGTAGGAACTTGTAGATCTTATTAAATTCCACCCGACTTTAGATAAACATGGCAAGTCTAGTAACTCTGCTTTGTATACATAGACACATTCCGTGCATAATTTTGAGTAACACATTTCCTAATTTGTGCTATTGTATACTCTATCAGAGTCTAAGCTACATGAGGACATGGCATGCTTCCTCCCCTATTAAAGATTGTGTTCTTCTAGTCAGACATAGAAGTTAGTGGTAAAATAAAAGCAAATCTTTCTTTTAAGCTTTATTTGGTTACTTTAATATAAAAAATGATCAAAGCTGTATTGTAAGACAGTTCCAGTCTACTTCAGTTACTGCAACAAGTATTTTAAATTGGCTGAATGAAGAATACAATATAATATAATAATTAATATAATATATATATGCCCCATGATATACAAAATATAGTATGAATCTGTAAGAACAGGGGCACGATGGAGCTGACTTCTCACAGGAATGATGAGAAATCATGCTTATCAAACAATATGGTGTCAAAATTCTTCTCTTTACAAAGCTTTTAGCCTAAGGCTATTCCATAACACTAATAACTTATAATGCAAATACTCTCCTAAGATAATATTTTGAGTACCCAATTTATGTTTTGGTAAAGGACACAACGATAAGTGTTAATTTGCTCATTTTTGCATCCCAATGAAATACTTGCTTGAAGAATTAAGATATCTCACAAGGAGGTGACTTGCCTTAGCAACAGGATCTGAGCTGGCTTTCCATTGCTGTGTTCTTTTAAGTGGCGGGGGTATCTGAAGGGACAGCATGCTCCGTTTCTCCAGGAAATCCCTTGAAGGATGGGAAATCCTTGAGACTAGGAGATAGTGCAAGGCAGCAGAATGAACGTGTCCACTTGACAACGGGATACTGAAGGGGGAAGATTTACCTTAAGGAACATCCTTCAAAGCTTCCTCCTTGAGGACTAGCTTTCATGGTACCCCTGCAAGCTATCAATCACGGGAAACAAACAGTGTTTCTACTCATTATGATACCTATGAGCTCAGAGATCAGCATGGCACAATGACCCTAAGGTACAAGAGTGCCACACATACCTTTTTGATAAACAACAACTCTCTAGTTGGATCTAAGGCTTACTCAACAAGAGGGAAACCATGCCTAGTACTGGAAACCTAGCCAACTACCCAAAAGGCTAGTGAAGTTACAGAATTTGGCAGGGAACCTACAACTGCCACCTTACTAAACGAGCATAGTGCCTGACTACATTCTAAATATTTATTTTTATACCCACAGATAAGTGTAGTTCTCAGTCTTTACCCAGTAGACATATCATTAAAACAATTGAGCCTATTAAAAAAAAAAACTACAGCTAATCCAAATGCACAAAACAAGAGGTAGAGTGGTGCCCAGTCTCAACTGATCTTCAGCATAACGCCTACACCTCCAGCTCAGGGATTGTTGCACAAGAGTTGGCAGAAGGACTGGAAATGCCAGAGAGTCAAGAAGGTTCCTGTGAGACCGTGTCTCCTATAGATGTGAGAAAAGCTACACAAAGTCTCCTCGACACTGCTGCCTAACCAAGCACAGTGAAGCTGACCCTGAGCAATGATGCCATTAATGGGCATGTTAAGAAGAAAGGGCAAAGGCTATAAGCACATGTAGCTACAGGCAAATGGGCAATGCTGACAGAAGAAATGTTCTTCCCCAGGGCAGGGGCCCTCAGATAGTTAGCCAATGTCAGGTAGGCAGCATTGTCATATACAAATAGGTAACATTATATGAACTTCTGAGGAGGTATTTATGTATTTAGCAGCACACACACACACGCACACACACACACACACACACACACACACACACACACACACCGCCGCCATTACCACTGCAGCCAACAACAACAACAATAACACAATAGAGAAAAGAGCATGAATTAGAAAGAAAATAAGGGGTGCATAGGGGGAATATTTGAAGGGATAAAGGAGAAGGACAAACTGATGTAATTATATAGTAATTCAAAAGAATATTTAAAAAGACTTCTGTGAAAAGTATGGATAAATGTGGCTTTTGGTGTTTGTGAGAAAGCAAATTTTAGAAAAAAAAGAGAAGGGGCAAATGGGGAGGAAGAAAAAGAACACAGAAGACCAGTTGTACCTATGGAAACTTTGAGGGAAAGAGTAAATAATTTAAATCAATAGATAAAAATAGTCAGCCCTTGGCATCCATGTGGTGCTGGTTCCAATCACCCATCCCACCCACAGATAAGCAATGTGGCAATCAAGCACCCCACATATAATACTGTAGCATTTCTCCATGGCATTCCCCCATCTTCTTGCATATCCCAAACCATCTCTTGATGCCGTAACACTGAACGTAATAGAAATAATTGTTATACTACTTAAGGCAGGGGAAAGATCAGTACATGTCCAAGACAAGTTCAATTTCCCTACCAAATGTTTTTTAATCTGCTGCTTGTTTCATATGTGATTGCCTAACTACCAACAGGAACCCAACACAAACAGAGAATGAAAGTTCCAGCATGATTTGGGGTAAAGAAATGATTTATTCTGTATTAGCTGATTTTCTGATGGAAGCTAATTTCTTTAAATGCAAAACATCTTTCTAAAATAATGGTTTTTTTTGGCAATTTTTCCAAATCTAATTCATATTCCCATCTTCTAATGAAACAAAGCAAAAACACAGCAGAACATTTCTGATGACTCATTCTACCCTTTACTTTGTAGTGCTAGAATATAGCCACTGTGTGAGAACCTACTCAACACTACAAGGATTCCACTTAGACGCCTACCACTCTCAAAGGGTCCATTTTGTTTCCACATCACTATCAGCTAACTTCTTGCTCCCGACACATCACTGACACCTGTGCTTCCTCTTACTCTCTCTAATTCACGGCCAAGCTGAAAAGACAATGTTTTACTTCCGTTTGCGGCATGGTGGTATAACTGAACTCTCAGCACTTGGGCTCAAGGGGATTTCTGAATTTGATGTGGGCCTAGGGCTAGGCAGCAAGTTTAAGGCTAGACTTGCCTATTTAAATGCAAGACCCTGCCTCAAAAATTCTGTTTCGTAAAAATGACTTCAACTTGAAAGTTAAGAACCAAACACCTTCATTTAGTTTGGCTTGGGTGTAATTGGATATGATGGCTACTCTTTTGTCAATGAAACACTGGCTCTAGGACGTTTAGGTCCCTCTGTGTCCGCTTTCAAGTCTTTGTATCCATCTGTATTTACAGAGCAATGTGTTTAGTACGCAAATGAAAGGGATTAGACAGGGGCTAGAATTGTAGCTCAGTGGTAGGAGAGTGCCTGCCTGGCATACTGGCGGGGGCAGGGGAGGGGGGCGTGGTAAATGAAGGGAGGGAGGAGAGGAGAGGGGAAGGGAGGGAGGAGTAGGAGCAAGGGCAGAAAGTAGGGAAGCTAGGCTATTAAAACGGTTACCTTAATTGTCACATTATTGTGTCTGCCCGGTGCAACTGATGGATACGCAGAGAGGTATCGCTACAGCCTTGAAACTGTTTCCCTCTGTCAGCTATTTTATTGTAGCTACAAATTCCTCTAAATTAAAACATGTTCCACTGTTCCTTAATAAACAAACAGGATCTCACAGATTTTGCTGTGATAGCTCATTCAGTCTTGGATTGCGTGCCTTTAGGCAGTTACTCCTAGAGGCCTCCCAGGCCCCTTTGGTAAGTCACAAGCACAACAGGAGGTTCAAAGAACTGACCGACTTTGAGCCAAGCCTGTGTGCTCCCATCTGAGTAGCTGTAAGAGCTGACTTGGAAGGTCATCTTACAGTGTTTTAAGAATGCTCCAAACATACCAACATTCACAATTCTGTGGAGGCACAAGAGTATGAAGCCTTGTAGGGCTTCTGTGTGGTCAAATTAAAGACAGAATCTGCCCGGGAATCACTAATATTCCATTACAGTACACTGAACGATTACTACCACCCCCACCCAAACTTTTCTCTTTGGAGAAAAAAAAATCTGTTTGTACTTTTTAGGCAGCATCTGTTCTGTCATACCGCTCTAACAGACTTCTTTTGGGGAGGGTTTTTTTTTTTTTTTTTTTTTAATTAAGTACAAACATGATTTGTAGATTTTTCAGCTGCTTGAAAGTACCCTCGTTATCATCACAATTCATCATTCAAGGTCTGAACTGAACAAAAGGCACCGCTGTTATCTTGTCCATGGTGGTTTCAGGTCTGAAAGCAATAGCACACCTCCAGACTTCCATGGAGAGAGGCAGAAGCCTGCCTTTCATCACACAACTCAGCTTGATTTGCCATACTGGAAAAGAAAAGGCAGCAAGAGTCTGTATTTTGAGCCACAACCTTTAATGCTTTCCTCTGTAAAAAGCTCACTAAGGCTTTCTTTTCAAAGGCTCTTCTCCTTAGACTAGGATAAGCTTCTAAGCCCTCTCCTCCATAGATACCGTTGCTACCAGGTCTACGTGACCTTCTCTTTGAGAGCTCACCTACTCCAGGCAGCAGTGGATGCTCTTTTTATAGCTACACTTAAATACCACCCATAAGTTCCTATTTTCAACTACATGCTCCAAATATAACTCAGATCAAGCATTTTGGAGAATTCGCTTCTGGCTTTTCATTTATAAAAAGTTTAGACCTGTTTCAGACTGAGGGCCCCCTTCTTCCTCTCCTACTGTCTTCTTGGGCATGATCTTTTGAGATTGTTGCTATAAAAAAAAGAGCAACTTCCTTCCATTTAGATCTGCACATTTACTGGCTTCTTTACTTGTGCATCTTTCTTTGTCTAAAACAGTAGCACAAGAGGAAAACAAGAGATAAGACTTGAGTTTACAAGGACAAAAGCAGTGTAAAGAACACTCCTGGCTCTTAATGGATTCGTAAAGACCATCTACTGTTTTCCGACTTTTTTTTTTTTTTTTTTTTTTTGTGCCAAGCCATATTCCGATTCAAAGATATCACGTAAGGAAGTTTGAACTCAACAAGGAAACTGAGTTTTCACTTCCGGTGCAGGAGTGGAAGGCAAGGATGCTTCACGGGCCCTCATGAAAAATACAGCTACAGGCACGGGGCAGATGCTTTATTTTACAGTGAAAGAGATTAAGGAACAAAGAAGTAAAATGAGTATTAACACCCCATCCCAGATTCTATCACTAGTGGCATCACTAGCAACTCTCAAACATGCTTAGTGCCCAAGACGTTCACCATCCTATCAGTAAGCCTTGTTCATGATGGATGGAAATACATTACATCTTTAAAGCCTCTGTTCGCTCTAGGAGGTGACTACCACAACCACATGCTATGCATGGAAGATGAACAGTCATAGGACCAGTTCCAGGGGCAACATCCTGCTCTTCAGATTCTATGCTGCTTATCTCAAACGCTGCCATGGAGCATTCTGATGCATTCACTTCTGCATATCATAGAACATTGAGAAGATAATTATGTTCTTCCTACTTGTTTCTTGTCAATTCCGTTTGGTTAGACCGCAGTAAGAAAGGCATGGGGGGATCTAAGCAAGCAATCTAGCTACAGAAGCTCCAACAAGAGGCTCAGAGTAATAATCCATTTACATGCCCATGAATACTGTGGACTCTGATATACAAGGCAGTGTTTCCAACTGGACAACAGTTTTATACTGTTCTTTTTTCACTCAGTACTTCTTCCCAACAGATCTTAGCAACATCTTGAAGAATAATAGGTTCGTACTGCTGTCCAGCTTTCAAATCTTCAAAAATAATATTGTTTTAAAGACTGAATTTGCTTCTGTATAACTCACAAATATCAAGACACATATTTATCTTCATAACAAGGAAAAGCAAAAAAAAAGGAGAGTCTACTAAACCCCGATTGTGTTTATACTCTAAGTTAATCAGGTTTATTATAAGCTGATGACTGTTTCATTGTTTTTTATTTTTGTTACTCATATCTGAGCTATGGTACATGATATTCAATACTCTAACGAATCAGAAAGAGCTGTATGATTTCATTAAGCCAATCTTAATCTGATGCCTAATCTGCCCCCCTCTTTATTTTAGTGAACCTGCTTATTTTTTCAAGCTTGGAGTTATAAAAAAATAATGGATTCCTTGTGCCTTTATATGGTCCCATTCTATCTTAATATTTGTAAAAGAATAATATATCGTCTCCAGTAACAAAACTAATAAAATCTGGTCTCTCTTATATTTATCCAATTATACCTGCATTAATTCACTGAATCAAATACAAAGGGAAAAGGGCAAACACGTAGAGGGCATGTTGAAGCATGGAAAAGCAAGACCTCGTGGTGTTTGAGGTCAACCTTTTGGTAGGACTGAGAGGAAAGAGGAGCAACTGTCAGTGTTACGCTTTTGGTTTTCTCCCCTGCTGAATGCCTCAAAGTAGAGGTCCAGAACGGAGCTTGGGAAGTAAGCCACGCTTTGCTTTTGTGTTTCTACAAGAATCCTTACAGTGCTTTCTATCAACTCTACATTAATAGGTCCTTTGAGGATTTGAAACTTACAAGAAATTTTATCTCTAAGTTTTCAGACTACGTTTGAGTTGTTTTTGTTTACCCTTACTTAACAGTCGTAACTGAAAAAAAAAAAAAAAAGGTAATAGCTATGATGAACCTGCATCACATAATTTTGTATTCTGTAATTATGTTTCTTTCTTGCCCAAGAAAACTCATTAATCTTTACCTAAGATTCATTTCTCTTTGTTGACCTCTGAGTCTGTTTAAGGTCTGCAGCTATCTGGCCAAATTTGCCATCATTTTTTAATTGTATATCTCCTTAAAAATACCAAATGATAAATTATACTTAAAACAAAGTGTGTATCTGTCAAGCATCCAGCCAACCAAGAAATAGGTACAGGAAGCCTATGTTGTTTTGGAACCTTTTTCTCAAAGGATCTTGCCTAAACTCTGTCCTTGCAGAAAGCAAGTAAAGACAAATGCATTTAATTAAGAAATTTAGTGAGAGTCTACTCAAATAAATCTATAATAATTTAAACTTGGTGTTATTTATCTTCCCTTAATGAAATACAGCATTTGCACCATCCTATATCACACACTGAGATTATTTTTAGGAGGTAGCAAATGAAACAGAATAATTGTTTGAATGAAAAATAAGGCTTCTATCTAAAATCCCATCTCAAGCATTACCTGCTTTGGAGAAACTAAATAATCTATTACTACTGGCTAGCTTCCTGCATCTAACTTTCTTTACATGCTGGATTATGGATATATAACTTTACTCAAAACAACTTACATGGAAAATTTATTTGCCAAAACACTCAAATTCCTTGTCAGGCTATTTAAGAGACAGTTGGAACGGCAATAACAGTTGTAGAAAGGGCCCAACTTGTCATCCATCCTATCAGCACAGTAGAAGGCAAAACAGAGCAAGATTTTGTACATTCTCTGGATTAAAGAACAGAGGTGCACTTCTCGTTTCCCTCATACACACATATTATGGTGTGTTTTTCTTAATCATGTCTGTTTAGGCAGAGCAGAAAAGACTGTGTACTTTCATTTCAATATAGGAGGGTTGTTCAAACTGAAGAAGGTCTTCCTTGTCACGCAACAGTGTGTGATCTCTGAGAGCATGTGCACATTTTGTTTCTAGACTCTCTTCCATGTCCTACACCACCTGGCAAACACACACACACACGGACCTTTAAAAAAGTGTCACCAACTATGCAACCACACAGAATCAGATACAGGTAACAAATGTTACTCTGGTCCAGAGAAATTTACACAAGTTTAAATCTAAATGTAACTTCTGGCCCAAGAAGATTTAAAAACAACTAAGGCCAATGAGAAACAACAAAAGATGCATTTCAAAAAAAGTAGATTAAAGCATTTCTGATCATCAATAGAGTAAGCTATATTTTTGCAAGAGATGCATTCAAAGTCCTATATTCACTCTTATCATATTGTTAAAATCTCATAACATCATGATTGCCTATAATTTCACAAGTTAAAAACAGGATGAAAAAATTAAAAAACCTGTGAGATGATATGGGCATTTTTGTGTTTATCTGTATAGCATACATATAATTGGAGTTTTCCCAAATTAAAAAAAAAAAAAAAGATAGTTAAAAAAAAAAAAAAAAGAAGAGGGCAGCACATCAAAGAATTTTAAGGAGGTGAGACAGAGGAGAGGAAGAAGATAAGGTAGGAAAAAGGTTGCACACTCAAGAAAGAAATAAAGGCACACTGACTTCATCACACTTTTCCTAAACTGAAACTGATAGTAAACACCGTTCTTATACTAAAACAAGCAAGTGATTGCAGTGGATGAGTGGCAGAGCGCTACTCTAACAGGAAACCCACAAATCACATAACAGCTTTCCACACGAAATGTCACTATTATTTCGAGCCACTGGATTATCCCTCTAAGTAAAAAACAAACACCGAGTAAGATTGCTGCCCTCCGGTTTATAGCTATGATTACAGTTGCAGGACTTCACAAATCATCAGGGCAACTCTTGTCAGAGTAAATAAAGGACAGTGCGTTTAGTCGAGGTGGACAGTACCCACTGCACCGTCCATTATCTACGCTTGGATCTCGACAGCTCCATCAAACAGTATAATCTACCCAACAATGGCTTACTATTAAGGTATAAAAGCTTCGGTGTATTTTCCTGTCAATTTCCCTTTCTCATGTAGTTTATAAGAACACAGGTCCTCTCTTGGAAAGACTCCATCACTTCCCTCACTAATATGAGCACACACAAAGGAAGGAGGAAGGAAGGAAGGAAGGAAGGGAAGGAAGGAAGGAAAACACAACAAAAGACTTGCTAACACTGTAGCTTCAAGAGCGTGTGCGCCACATACTCAGCATGTCACAGTTCTGTACCCTTTATTTCCTACTCTCACTTGAAATTGTACTTTCAGAAATGGCGGCATCTACTCAGTAAGAAGCAACTTTAAAAATAAAAATCTTGTTGGACTTCTTTAGGTTGGTGATATAGGGGAATCTCACAGGACCATCTCCATAGAAGAAGAACTACAGGTAACTAAAGAATGCCTGTGAGTGGGAGAAATAGGCTTCCTCAGGAAGCCTGCAATTGGTTATCCAGTAACACATGGTCAGCCCTAAAACATCGGGATCACATACATACAAGTAACGGTAAATGGATGGAGCAGGTTGCATTCACATAGCAGTAACTAAAGAAAGAAAGACCCTGGTTTCCAGGGAGAGCAAGGGGTGGAAATACATAGAAGGGACTGGACGGAAGCGGGAAGGAATGTAATTATATTTTAATTTTAAAATTCTTATTCTGTAGTCAATCAAAGCTACTTTTCTTCCTGTATTTTTCACCACGGCACTTTTACAACCGGTTGCATTAAAATCACTAGAGTCCGATAGTACTATACTTAATACCTTCTTTAATTTTTCCCAAATGTGGCCGAAGCCTCCTCTTTCCTTATGCGTTACACAGGAGTGGGGATGTGGCATGGCAGGCAGCACCATAAAAACAGACTAAAAGTCACATGTACTAAAAGACGCCTCTCTGCACAAGCACATTTCCATCTCACAGCATGATTCAAATGTGCTACTGTTCTTAGGCAATTCTTCCAGCATGACATTGACAAAGAAAGCTATGTGTACCAGGATTGAATAGAGACCTGTAAAAAAGTCACATTCTCAATACACACATCTTATATCCTACTTCTGAAATATTTATAATCCGTAGCAATTATTATTTCATATCAAATACACCTTGTCTATAATGCTGTAAAATCTATGAATGTCAAAATTGATTTCATCTCCTTGAAAATAATCTGATGAAAACATGATGAATGTCACCAATGATAAAGCCAACTACCAACAGTTCACTCACTGCCCAATCGCTTGGGATTTAATCAGTTCCCAGAGGCCAAAGACTGTCCCTGTGACTGACAACACTGTCCAACGTGCTCCAGAAGTCTACAAATGCTTGTTTCTAAAATAACGATACACCTGCGACACAAAAAAAAAACCACTCACTAATTAACTACTGTTATCACCACCTAGTCCATAACTCCTTATTTTCTCCACATTACTTAACTATGATACAGATTGTTAGAGATCACTGACTTTGTAATCTGAAGCACCGAAACCAAAGCGCAACAGCAATATCACAAAAAAAAAAAAAAAAAAGGCAAAAGCATAAACACTTAAGCAATCATTAGCCTAAACTAGCAGCAGATACACACAGAAGTCTTGCCAACAGTCCCAGGCTTACCTTCAGAAGATCCTTGGAGAAATCCACACTTTCATTTACTCCCTGGAGATTCGTAATGAACTCTTGACAGGTCATCTTCTTTCCAATATTCTAAAGTGAAAAAAAATATATCATAGTGACATTGTAGAATTAAGATTAATTCTTTAAAACATGCTTAAGCGGAGTTAGCAACTGATCTAGTTTTGAACACATGCTTGTGTGTGTCAGACACAATAAAATTTTAACATAAGATAGATATATGGCTTATTATGCTTTTAAAATTATCATACTTTATAAATCACAAAGTTATGTTAAACCTTTATTTTAACCCATACAAAAATATACAGGTGATATAATATGTAGCTTAAAGCTAAACCATGGATTAAAAAGCCATTTCTGAGCTAACTTAATATTTGTATTTCCTTACATTTTGAAAAGCACACTGAAGGGTCTCAGATTTATTCTCTTTGAAGCTAACAGGTTATCTAGTCTACCAGCAGAGAAAATGACTCCCAAGTAAGACAAACAAGAACTCATGCTTACAATAATAGGAAGAGGCAGAATGTTAACACTATTAAAACCAGCTGTCCGAACTGCAGTTCACACCAGCTGCATTTGTACATGTGATGGGCAGCTTTTTACAGTGAACTTCTATGCCTCAGGAAAGGGGATTTTTGATAATGCAGAGCAGAATATCTACCCCTTCCATCTGAAGAGAGACATCACCTCCATCTTCCAATAAGCAATAAGCAAACCTCCAAAGTCACTTTATCTCTCAAAGCTGCTCACTTGAGAAAGAAGTCTTGAAAAGACACAGAAGAACCAAAAGTGCTTTGCCACATGCAGGGGAGCGAGCGACGCAGACCCTAGAGAGGTGGCCACAGGGGTAAAGCATCTCTGGCAATACGCAGCGCAAGTGAACAAAAGGTGCAGTAACGTCCATATGTCTGTACACAACAGTTTTACAAGTGATGATCTGCTTTTCAAAGCTATTTTATTGGTCCATACATAAATGGCAGAGGTGTGATTTGAGCCATACTGGTCAAAAATGACTCAAGCCACATGCTCGCAAAGTATTTCACTGACAGCTCTACAGCAGCGCATTTACAGAACCCCAGCTTCCAGAACACACCCTTTTTTCTTCAGAGTAATTGACTTGCACCCCATGTTCTACTCTTAAGATTCATCCCACTTAGGCTATCTAAATATTTAGAGTGAAAGTGCTAAAATCGTTTTGTCAAAACTCTTGCCTCTTTCATCAGCAAGTAGGCACAAATTTCAAATGAGAGACTGGATGAATAGATTGACACTAAGAACAAGCCTTGCCAATCAACTTATTCAGTAGTTATTTCCAATGAATTAAGTTTGCATTTCTGAAGTTTAGATGATTTTTTACTTAAAGCACAGAGAGGAAATGTAATGTTAAAATATGTTTTGCAATGGTGTACTGAAAGTGACAAAAAAATCAATTTTCATAATCCTTCCTTAGGTCAACCAAGGTATCTCAAGGTATCATTTCAATATGACTTGTCAAGGCTTTCTTATGTTCCAAGAACACAAGTCTTTTAACAAAAATTTTTGAAGACTAAATTTAATCACTAGTCACACAAAAATATTTTAACATGTCTAAGAAATTCAAATTCTTTTTCTGAATTTGAACATTTGACTTCTTTTAAAGTGTTAGTAATTATTGCTTAGGGTAAATCAATTGTAGTCATTATTGCAAATAATTATGACCAAGAAAAACAGTTGTCTCATCATAAAATCATAACATGAGTAAACTTTTACCAAAAAGCAGACTAAAGCATAAGTTCAAGGAGAAATAAATGAAATCAAACAGTGATTCATTGGTGGACTTGAGCAAAGGAAGGTGGGAAACTTCTGGAAAGGATTCACCACTAAGATAACTGATGATATTTTTAATAAAATCTCTAAGTGAACATGAGTTGGAGGAAGTTGGAACACACTGAGAGGTTTAAGATTTCCAAGCAGTGCTGGGAATAGCAACAAAAGTAGAATTAGAAATAGAGCCCAGAAGACAGGACGGACTTTGTTATAATCAGGACAAAACCATGCAAACAAGAGTTGGTCTTATTTATGTGTCAAAACCAATATGTATCCTGAAGATGAAGTCCACTGCTGGTGAAGATGATGCACCATTACTGACATTGACAACAAAAATCTAGACTAGAGTATCATAGACAGTCAATGACAGGGCATTCCACATTCATCTCATTGATGCGTTAAAAGACTCTTGAAAAGAAGAAACTTCTGGAAGGAAAGAGTTTCTTTTATTTATGCTTCTAGTTTATAACCCACGGCTGTGGGAAGTCTGTGCAAAACCTCATGGTAGGAACCTGACTCAGAAACTGCAGAGGAACACTGCTTACAGGCTTACTACTTCACTAGCTTTCTTATATTGCTCAGGGTCTCCTGGCTAAATGGTACATACAGTTCCACAGTGGGGTGGCCTTCCTGTACCAAAAGACAATCCCACACAGACACAGACACAAGCCAATTTTTTCTAGGCAAATTGCTCAACTGAGGTTTTCCACTCTGGGACTCTTGGCTGTGTCACCTTGATAAAGCCAACACACAGGAGTTGAAAAAATTGACTCTGGTTCTGAAGAACATTCTACTATTGCACACTGCAGATAAATCTCTCATGAGCCAACCAACAAGTCAAACTTTACTGTCATCTAACTGCAAGAAACTGCTAGAGCCACCCCAACTTACAGCAAGCAACAAAAAGGCAAGGCCCAGCCCCAGCAAGATTGTGTCTCATCAAATGTTCAGGTGAGTATGAACATTTTTAGCAATCACATTTTTTTGTTGTTTTGTTTGGTTTTTTTCAAGATAGGGTTTCTTGGTGTAGCCCTGGCTGTCCTGAAACTTACTCTGTAGACCACGCTGGCCTTGAATTCAGAGATCTGCCTGCCTCTTCCCGTTGAGTGCTGGGATTACAGGCATCACCTAGCTGCCATTGAGTATTTTTAATTAAAGAACATATACTGGTTGGGAACATTTGGCTACTGCAAACTTAATGTTCTGCTGTATAATATAAGCATAACTCTTAAGGTTGAGAAATCAAAAATGGGTGAATCATATTAGTTTTTAACTCAATTCATGATGGCCTGGAACCAAAGAATGCCTCTGAGGGATGCCTGGGGGTGTAATAACCTTTTGATATGTTATTGAGTTGATGTGTTTTGACTTTTTTAAACACAGACTATTCATAAAGGATATTAATATTCTTGTCATACTTTGTTTCGATACCAGTTAATAATGTTCTCGCAGAAGGATATGAAAACTGCCCTTTTCACATTTCTTTACATCTGTGATGTACTTCATAACTGCAGCATATGATGAGCTCTTCACTGGATAAAGAGGTCTTTGATTACTAACTTTACTTGCTAAAGGTCTATACTCACAGTTTATGCTTCTTCCTGAGTTCCGGTAGATTTTTTTTTTTCACCTACACTACCTTATCTGTTGACATACAACTATTGGCTACTTAGGCCCATCAATAATAACACCCTCTCTTTCATACTGCATTTTGTAATTAGTCTTCTCCTTTTTTATGGTTTGAAAATGTCACGGATATGGGACTGGAGAAATGGCTCAGCAATAAAGGGCACCGACTACTCTTGCACAGAACCTTGATTCAATACTCAGCACCCACACGGCGGCTCACAACTCTCTACAACTCCACTTTCAGGGGATCCCACCCCTTTACACAGACACACATGCACGCAAAACACCAATGCACGTTAAATAACAATAAATCATTATTTTTAAAAAAAATGAAAGAAATCACTGATATTATAGAAAGTAAGCCTATGACCCATGAGTGCACTAATTTTCATTGTTGTTCTATTCTGTATTTGTGCCATATGTTATTTTTCCTGTAGTTTCGCTGGTTTGCATGTGTTATTTGTTTCTATGTGGGTTAGATGATTGATGTGCACTCATTCTTTCTTGCTGAATGGCCTTTACGAGTTTGCCATATAGCACTTCTACAGTTATATCCTAAGAGAGGCTTACCTAAAATTACTTCTCTATTTCCTTTGGGAAATTTCTTCTTTGACCCATTATTTATTTAACTTCTACAAATTTCCTTCAGTCCCTTATTTCATTCCATTTTATAGAGAATATACTTTGTATAGTTTCAATCTTTTTGCACTTATTTCCCTTTTTTGCCCTGTGTTTTATAAAATTCAAGAACACGCTAGCATTTGCTTCTTGTTTTAGAGGATAGACATAAATATAGATACACTCTGGGAAGAAATATATAGGACATGTCTTAAAGGCTATCAAGCACAGAGGCCTCTGTTCTTTGTAGGGCTTAGACATTCACCTACTTGGCACATGTCTGTCTTTACCAGTTTTTCTCCCCTCTCCTTCTGTCTTTGTCTTTGACTGTGTGTATCTGTCTGACTCCCTCTCTTCTTCTTCTTCTTCTTCTTCTTCTTCTTCTTCTTCTTCTTCTTCTACTTCTTCTACTTCTTCTACTTCTTCTTTTCTCTCTCTCTCTCTCTCTCTCTCTCTCTCTCTCTCTCTCTCTCTCTCTCTCTCTCTTCCCATCTGACTCTTGTGTGTGTGTGTGTGTGTGTGTGTGTGTGTGTGTGTGTGTGTGTAGCAGAGCAAAAACAGATTCATTAAGGAAACGTGGGAAAGAACTTCCAAGAGTGAGAGAGGAGCTGGAAAGATGGCTCAGGGGTTAAAAGCACTGACTGCTCTTCCTAAAGGTCCTGAGATCAATTCCCAGCAACCACATGGTGGCTCACAACCATCTATAGTGTGATGTAATGCCCTCTTCTGGTATGAAGGTGAACATGCAGATAGAGCACTCACTCATATACATAAAATAAATAAATCTTTTTTTTTTTTAAGAGTGAGTTTGTGGGCTTCTAGAGCAGCTTTCTAACAGTCACGGCTGATTACTCACTGCCACTAGAGGCAACCCAACCTTCAACCCTATTCTTGCCTACAAGTGGGGTAGGTACATATGGAATGGAGGATGAAAACCCCAATCTTTTGATCAAAGGCCTGTTCCCTTGGCAACACCCCCACCTCCATTATGTGGCTACCAGTAAGCCACTAAGAGTTACCTCTGAACAAAAACCACCCAGAAAAATCTCAAGAAATCAAGAGCTCTCTGTCAGAATGTGCTCTTACAAAAAACAAACAAACAAACAAAACAAAACAAAACAAAACACACACACACACACACACACACAAAAGCAAATTTTAGGAGGTCTGTATTAGAAGCTAGCGGTTGTAGACCAAAAGAACAAAAAGCTTTCCTAGGTTTTTTCTCTAACGCTGTAGCTACAAATGTTCTATTCCATGTGCCAGAGGGGGGGGGGGGAATCAAATAGTGTTTGACTACATCATCCCAGATGCCTATATTGGTTCAAAATGTTACACCTTCTTAGTGGATTCTTTCATTGTGATAAAAAAATGTCCTACTCTGCGTCTAGGAAAGCAACTAACCTGCACTCCCGGCATACTCAGGTAATCAAGTTGATTCCTTCTCAAGTCTCTGATGGAGCTGAAGACCAGGTAGCTTAGTTTTACAATGAAGCTTAGTTATTTAGGGGTTAAGACGGTTTTTGATTTTGCGGGGGTTTTTGTTTTTTTGTTTTGTTTTGTTTTGTTTTTCGGCTTAAGATGTTTTTAGGTCTAGAGAGATGTTTTAAGTTGATTATGACAATATGGGATGGAGATTGATTTACTTTCAGAATTTTAGACGCACCAAGATAGGAAAGATGTCTTCTTCAACACTGTCAAATACAAATAGCCAAAACACTAAGAATGTAACATTTATATAATTCCTGATTGTGTCATTGTTATTCTTTCTATAGGTAGCTTATTGTATATATGTGAAATAATACAAATGTAAATGTAAAAAATGAATAATTTTTTTTAAAAAAGAACTATCTTGAAGTCTACTGTGCTGACACAGCAGATGTCTCAATTTCTTACTATTTGGAAAGAGGAAGGAAACTTACAGAATACTTTCTTGCTATGTGAGGGCCACACCATTTCTTTGTAAGACCTATATTAATGGCTGACGCTTTAAAATTTCAAAGTTTGGTAACCCTGTGGGTCCTTTATCTCCTTGTACTTACTGCCATTGATTTGTTTAGTAGCTTTTCCTGAACAAATGTCTGATAGTTAAGGAACTCTCCATCCACTCGTTAGCTGGCCACTGAGCTAAATAAGCAGATACTCAGAACCACATGAACCAAGAGTTTGGCAGTGGTTCTAGAACACATTTATTTTGAGTATGTGTTTAGTAGCATCTTTGGTATACTTTGAGCAATGACTCAACCATATCCACCATGGTAATAAAGACATCCATTGAATATACCTGTGGAATCTGAAATCGTAATTGGGAATGACCTGCACATACCTTCAAGTTCTTCGTCATCAGAATCAACTAAACTTCAATGGAAAAAGTATTTAAGGGAAACTGTATTAACTATGGTAATCAATCAAGAGAATATTTGAATCTTCAGAGAATTATAAGGGAAAATATGTGTAGATAGAGCATAAAGATTTGAGCATACTCAAGAAGTAGAAGACTACAGCCAATTCCCTGTAGATGTGGAGTGTTGGATAGGACTTGGATTATATAAAACAGAAATAGAGTGCAATCACACAGTGCACTGTGTGTCAATTTCTCTTACCAACAGAGAAAAAGCTAAGACATACGACTTTTTCTGTGTCAAAGGTGTCCAACTACCTCTTGAATACCCAACTGGTTGAAATTTGTTATCATTGTCCTTTGTTGTCTTTCTCTGGCTTACTGATAATTCTTCTAAAAAAGGTCTAGAGATAAAAAATAAAAGCTCAAGCCAGTCCATTTTAATTCTTACGGACATGTACATTACATATTCTCCCTTCTACAAACTTTCAAAAAATAATGAAGCATAAAGATGAAGTATCTTTTATCAAGAATCCTTCTGTATAATAAAGTCACATAAATTTAAAAATATCATTCAAGTAAATACTGGCCACTTTCTGAAGCTTTCTATATTACTGATTTTGTATCTTACCATACTGAGTGAGTTAGCCCAGAAGCAGAAAGAATCACATGGTATAAACTCACTTATAATTGGGCACTGGCCCAAAAGGCATGTCCCATGAAAACCTTCACTTACCATGAGGTTGGGACATCATGCCAGGACTCTTGGTAAGAGAAATATGGGGAAATAGAAGGATCCAGAGGATCTTAGAAACCTACAAGAAGAACATTGTAACAGGTGGATCAGGGCCCAGAAAGATCTGTTCAAACTGTTGCACTAGCCAAGGACAATGTCAGTAGTAAACATCAAACCCCTACTCTGATCTACCCAAGGGATAGGACTTTCTCCTCAGTAGTGTGGAGAGCGGGGAGTAACTCTGACATGAACTCACCTTCCCTTGGTGTGGAGCCCTGGTGGCACTCAAAGAAAGAATAAGCAGGCTACCAAGATGAGACTTGATAGCCTATGACCATAAAGTGGGGGAGGAGTTCCCCCTCGGTCATAGATAGACCTAGGGCAGGGGAATAGGGTGAAAGTGGGAGGGAGTGAGGGAGGGAGGAATGAGAGGATACAAGTGATAGGATAACAATTTAGTTGGAGTCTGAATAAATTAACTAAATAAAAAATTTTTTTAAAAAAAGAAAGTGATTGCTGGAGAGAGAAGAAGATACAAGTGAAGAGATACCAGTCAGGAGGTAATGTGAATAAGTTCAAATAAATAAAAACATTTTAATTGATGTAGCAATGATGTATAACATTACATATGTATTTCTATTATTTGAATAATTATTAAAACACTAGTTTTAAGCAAAAGAAAGAGTCCTTGTATGACAAATATGCTCACAAATTATGACACTCTATTCCTTCTCTTCCCAAGTTGACTTACTACTCTGGATAAGGGTTGGGCCTCTTTGAAACAAGGGCTGGTCAACAACCTGACTTCCATTTCAAGAGGTCAGTAAAGAGCGAAAACTTGAGAAGGCCTGCCAAATCATTTAGCCTTAGAGATGGCTCTCTTCTCAAATCTGCAATGCCAAAGCAGATGACTTCCCTTGGAGACAAGGAAGACTGTAATCCAAATCTAGAAAGTGGAAGCATGCAAAAGGAAATACCACAAAAAAAATCAAAACTTTGTTTGAAATCCTCAAATGTTATACAGGTCAAAATCTGAAATGTTTAAATGGTCGAGGTGCTATCTTTAAGAAAAAGAGTATTAATGAAAAATATCAAGGATTTTCACTTAAACATTCACTGAGTCAACAGATTATCAGCTACACTGATTATATTGCTATCTTAAAATATATTTCTTTTTTTAAAAAGATGTGCATGTGGGTGTATGAGAAAGAGAGGGGGCGGATTTTATGGGTGTGCAGGTTATCAGCGGAGACCAGAAGAAGGTCGCCTGGAGTGAGAGTGTCTTAGGGTTTCCACTGCTGTGATGATCCGCCTGCTTTCTTACAGACCTCAGGACCCAGGGATGGTACCACCCACAATGGGCTGGAGGAGCCTCCCCTAACAATACCTAAGTAAGAAAATGCCCTACAGGCTTCCCTACAGCCTGATCTTATGGAGGCATTTTCATAATCGAGGTTCCTTCCTCTCAGATTACTTTAGCCTGTGTCAAGTTGACATCAAACTGTCCAGCAAATGGAGTTATGAGGGGTTGTGAGCTGCCCAATGTGGATGCTGGGAACTGACCTCAGGTCTTCTGGAAGAACAGGAGCACTTTTACCAGCCGAGCCTTTGCTCTAGCTGCTAAAATAGATCTTTTTTCATAGGAAAAAAAAAAAAAAAAAAAAAAAGACATGTTAAACTTCTTTTAGGGAAATTCTTTGGAAAGTTCTAAATAAATTAATTTAAATGTTTTACAACAGTCCTACTTCAAACTGTAAGAAGAATATTCGACATCTCACCTAATTACGTTGAGAGATGGGACATCCAAACTGTAGGTGGTTAAAAAGGAGGCATTTTAAAGTCTGTCTGTCTGTCTGTCTATCGATCATCTAGTGTGTGTGTGTGGGGGGGGGGGGGGAGAAACCCTTTTGTTTGGCATTAGATTTCCGGCTATAGAATTACATATGTTTGTGAGCTACCATATAAGTGCTGGGACTTTGACCTCAGGTTTTCTATAAGAACAAGTGTTCTTAACTACAGAGCTCTCTCCCCAGCCTTTAAATTAGTGTTAGATAAATTCTATAAATTTCTATAAATTAACAGATAGCTAATATTTCAGGCTTGGCCAACCATATATGTCCTCTATAAAAACAGTTCAACACTGTCATTCCTATATAAAGATCTTTAGAAGTAGGTGTGGATATGTTCCAATAAAACTTTACACACACGCGCACGCGTGCGCATGCATACTCTAGATGAATTTTTGCCTGTGGTTAATATTTTGCCCATCCACTGCATAAGATGAGTTAACATGTAAACACATGAAGCATCCTGACAGATTTTTATCTCAATTTCAGGTTTTCACTTGGTTATGGATTTCCCTCCACTCCACCAAAATAACCAGCTCCCAACCGTTGTACGATAATGAATGAACAACAGGAAATGGAGATCTGTTCACAAAGCTAGCCAAGCTATAATCAAAAACAAAAACGAACCTGAGCAAAAGGCATACTGCTCCTGATAAAGAAATGGAACCTTCTATAAAGTTTCAACTATAATCCAGTATGACCCTACCTATAGGGCACCACCAGTAGAGCCAAGATTCTCAATAAATTATCCACTACAAAATTCCAAGTTAGGGGTTGACTAGTTAAGCAGAATGATCATCAAATTAGTTTTAGTGCTGTTGAGAGCTGGAGCTGTGGGAAATGTGCTGTCGGAGAAACTAACAACTCTCGTTGTCTGGGTAAAGCCCAGCTTCATACCTCTTGGGATGTTAGAACACAGCCAGCATACCCTCCCACACAACAATTCCACCTCCTCCAACATGTTACAATAATGACGCAAAGTGTACTACTGATTTGGTAATTGTTTCAGCTAGCTAGGGCTGCTATGAAGCTCCGGGTTTGCCTTTGTTTTTGCCTGCCTCTCTGTCATGGAAGTGTAACTGTGTTATGCTGCCCTCAGGTGTCCAACTTCTTACATGCACCATTGGTGGGCAAAGCAGAATCCTTTGTAAACATCCAAAGCAGCTTAGACAACCCTGGCCAACAACTCAAAAGAGGTCTTCTCTTGTCTGGTACTAGGAGTTTGTTAGGAGGTCTTTGGCTCTTGAGGGAGCTTCATCAGCCCAGATGAGAAAAAAAATTCATTAAAATTATACATGTACATTTATATACTGAATTACGTGCATTATGCTGTTTTTAAAAGAGAAATAGTTAAAAGTCTGATGCCTTGTGCCTTTTTGGTCATCAGTATTTCTATTTTACCACTATTGCACATCCTCCTGTATTTACCTCGTTCTTCCTAGCCTAGAAGGTTCCTTCTTCCCATTCCTCCTGTCAGATCACCTGTTCCCTGCTATTCTCTACCCAGCTTCTCCTGTATTTACCGCCCTCCCTGTCTCTAAGGAGCCTTTCAGTCCTATTTTCACTATCGCATCACTAGGATAAAAGTAACATATTGTGTGTGTGTGTGTATATATATATATTAACAATTAATTTTAAAAGAGGCTATGGATTTGAAGGAGAGTAGGGAGGACTATGTTGGAAGATTAAAAAATATATATATATCATGAAGGGACAAAAGTAATTAAATTACAATCTCCCAAATAAAGAAAGAGAAGTTTTCAAGGCAGGAGTCTGCACTATGGAGTATCTTCTTTCAGGCACTACAATCAGAAACTTAAGAGGTTGATAGTCCAACCAGGAGGTGGTGGCATTCACCTCTCTTTAATCCAAGTATTCAAGAGGCAGAGCCATCTAATCTCTGAGTTCGGGGTCAGCCTCGTCTACAGAGTAAGATCCATTACAGCCAGGGCTACACAGAGAAACTGTCTCAAGACAATAAAAATAAATCCAACATTAAGGATTGCCAAAATCTTAGTGGGAGGTTTCTCCACATCTCCTGTAATATATTGCCACTGAATGTGGTAAAAGGACATTATGCACCATGTGAAAGAGTATTCTGTTCTGGGGTCCCGTTCCGGGTTTCAATAAGCTCAATTCTGTTTTGTTCTAATACTAAAGGCATTTACTGTTTCATTCATATTCTCTCACAAGTATTCACTAAAGAATTCTAGGATCTATGTAGCTTTTGATATATTGCAACAGATTTAAAGTGTGAAAGCAGATATGAAAATCTAGCTACCCTCTATTAGCCCAAATAGTAAAAGAAGCTACAGAAGTGTAAATGTTACTGTTTCCACTAGATTTTCTCTTATCATAAAGTATAATTCATGGTTATAAAAACTATGTTGTTCATTTAGTGGGCTTTAATGATCAAATAATGACTTTAAAGTTTCATTAGATTCAACCCATAATGCAGTATATATTAAAACACACCAAGAAACAAACAAAATACCTCTGTTTGGGTCTTCAAACATTGTACTGAAGTTGGAGAAATGGCCTAAGAGTAGATTCAACCAGTACATAATTAAAACACTATTGGTTTTTTTAATTCTGAAGAAATAAGACACATTGAACTCTGTCACAACACAAAGATTTAATTTTCCTTTTCACTTGGCTGTCACAAAAGGAAATGACTTAAACATGGTTAGTAGCGGTCCAGTGATCTGTCAATCGCTTTCTTCAGTCTTACCCTTTCAGTATCCATGGCAAGGGAGGGAGGGAGGGAGGGAGGACAAAACTGACTTAAAAGTGAATTTCACCTGCCTTTCTTATTATGAAAGTGTGAAAAACTCACAAAGAAAATAACGAATAAGTAATATATTAATTAGATCCTCTAAGGCCACTAAATGATCCCACTGACTCCATAGATTACTACTGTGACATATTTTATTCATGTAAACCTGTTCCCAAACAGGGCAGAATAAATAGAAATAAACTAAAGTGAAAAAGCAGATAGGAGAATGGAAAAGGTTTCATTTGCAGAGGTCACAGAAGTGAATGAAATTGACTAGTGCATAATTAAACTTTCACATACTTAAATAAGGATTCATTCCTATTAAAATTTACACAGTTGCCAATATGATAGTGAGTGGCACTATATTCTAAAGGTCATTTTAAAATTAAAAAAAAATTCAAACCATGACATTTTTCTGTAAAAATATTCCACAGCCAAAGGCTAGATACTCAGTCTGGGCCATATACACTCTTTCTGGTAAAAAGCAAATATTTTATAAACACAATAATGGTGAAAACAGCTCAGCTAGAATTCCTCATCACTTCTAGATCCAAGTCTAGTGTGCTTCTGTGGAATTTCAGTATTGGTAAGAAGGTCTACACAGTGAGAGCCTGGAGGAAGCCATTATGCCTGGGAACTCTAATCAAGAGGAAAAACATAGATTGCATCATAAGACATCAGTTCTCAACCTGTGGGTCGTGACCCCCACAGAAGTCTCTCAGCTGAGATTTACATTACAATTTATTGTGGAAGGACTGCTGGCTTTGTCCCAGGTGAAAGCAGTCATGGCGGGCTTTGGCCCAGGCTTTGCCCCCTTGGAAACACCAGGGATACCCCACTGAGACTGACAACGTGATAGACTTGAGAGGAGCCATCCAGGATCCTGAATTCAGGACTGGGAACTCTGACTGGGCTATTGTGTTTCTAATGGAACATCACTGGGAGAAGGGACCCCGGGAGATCCATCATTGTGCCCTTGAGAGAGAGGTAAGTGGAGAGGAGAGAAGGCTGCAGGTTCAGAGCTCACAAGGATGGGGAAAGGACCAGCATACAGGCCAGAGACACCTAGAGATCAGTCCGGTGGAACTATACCAGAAGGTTTATTCTTGTTTCCCTTTAACAGTAGAAAAACTACAGTTATGAAGTAGCAACAAAATACTTTTATACTTGGGGGTCACTACAACATGAGGTTATATTAAAGGGTCACAGCATTAGGAAGGTTGAAAACCACTGCCACAAAGGAAAAGAGATCTTATAGAAAGCAGATTATTCACAGCTAAAATCCTTTATTAGACTTATAACTCTTGATAGGCTCCATAGCAAGAGGACAGCAAGGATACAGGGCAGCACAGACAGGAAGATACAGGGAAGCTAGAAGGAAGGAAAGTAGGCAAAAGACTAGTTATGATACTAACTACAGATACAGATACAGAAATTCCCAAGGACATTAACTACAATATGGGGCGTCAACCTCTTGGAGGGCTGTAAAGCCTTTGCATGCTGGAGAGAAGAGAACCATTATTTTATGAAGTTTTCTCAGGCTCTGATAAGTGACACACAGGCATGCACATCCTTAATATTTATTTATTTATTATTATGTATACAGTGCTCTGTCTGCACGCACACCTGCAGGCCAGAAGAGGGCACCAGATTACAGTATAGATGGTTGTGAGCCACCATGTGATTGCTGGGATTTGAACTCACGACCTCTGGAAGAGCAATCAGTGCTCTTAACTTCTGAGCCATCTCTCCAGCCCCAGCATGCACATCCTTATAGGCAGCACTAATTGGAGTTGGTTATCAACAACAACAAAAAAGGGAAGACATGAGGTTGGGAAGTGGACATGTTGGGAGGATCCAGAAGTCGGAGGTAGGAAATTGGGTACAGATATGATGGTGTTACATTGTATACATATATGAATTTTCAAGATTAAAGGAAAAAAATCATAATAAAAGAAAGTAAAAAGTGTTGTCTTGGGTTTTTTTATTTTTTAAGTGTTATTGTAAAAAGCTGAGTGGCGGAGGTTAGAGGTGAAAGGCGGAGCTATACAGAGGGATGATGGAATCACACCACGCAACAGATCCACTTAAGTGGTTTAATAGGGAGATACAGGAACCGTCTCTGGGGACACATGGGGAGAGAGAGGGAGAGGGAGAGAGAGAGAGAGAGAGAGAAAGAAGTAGTGAAAGGTAGAGAGAGAAGCAGAGAGGTAGAGAGGTAGAGCAGCGTGGAAGGTATCTTTTACATGGCCCAGGACAGGGCCACGCCTCCACAGCAGGTAAGCAGTGACATCACAGGGAGTCAGACTGTAGCAGAATCCTAACAGTTACCTTAGCCGGTACAGTAAACAAACCAAGCACGTACCACCTACCATTTAAATTCCTACAAAGTCAATTCAAGAATTCATTTTACTGACGGCAAAAGAAACTCACTGCTGGGAAGGCACTCTCCCTATATTTTAAGATTAATATGTTACAAAAAATACACATAACTCTTTCTTTTTTCCCTACCAATATGTTATGTTTGTCAGGTTTTGCTCTGTGTTTTATGTTGGGGACGGTAGGCCATATGGCCATATGGCCTGGGCTCTTGTCAGAGCCTAGGTTTCTATCTTTCCAGCAGTCTGTCATTTACCAGAAACCAGCTGACCCTGTCGTGATTTGGCAGTTAGACTAAAGATAAGATTTAGATGGAGCCACCCCGTTGTAGTTCAGCAGTTAGATTAGATAAAGATAGCAAAATATCCGGTGTGGCAGAACATTGTGACCTGCTTGGAATTCCTCACATCTTGAGATAGCCTGCAGCTGGGTTGCCATAGCAATATGCTTCCCTGCCTCCTGCCTTATAAAACCTTCTACCTGAAAAATGAAATTTGAGAGCTTGATCTCCTTCTTAGTGTCTTGTGTTCTGTCCCTATACAGAATTCTCCTCCCGAGCTTTAATCGAACCCCTGCTGGCTGGGACACTTTTAATTTATATCTTAACCCCAAACACAACTAAGGTTATGCCTGATGTTAAACTCTGACCACAGGAAGGGCATTCAGTGTCCCTAGCACATAGGATCTGTATGGGAACCAGTGATGGCAGTAAGAGCTACCTCTCTTGCCACACCTGGTGACTGGCTCCTACCAATGTTGAAGAACAGTGAGCAACACTGGAAGAAGTTGCTGCTATAAATCCACACAACAATGTTAAATAGTAAGCTCCGTCACATCTGTAACAGTAACTTACTGGCCAGACACCAATCATGTTTGGGTTTGAACAGACATTGGGTTGCATATTTCTTGAGATTTCCCACCATGTGGATTTGTGGATTTGGTCAACAGTGTTCATATTAGCTCGTCTTCATTGCAACTGAGTTCTGTGCCTAAGTTCCTGTCCCCCACCATTATCACCAACACCATGAGATTACCAGTCCTATCTACTCTCCTGTCCCTGCCTCCTGTCTTCAGACCAGGCAATAATCTTGCTGAGTGACAGGGGAAGAAGGTAGGGAGGCCGAATCTTTACTATGCTTCAAATATAATAGAAGTTGTTAGTTTTAGCCAATAGAACCATCTTAAACTTAGTCCAGACAGAAATGATCAACTTTATTCTCATATGTCAAATCCTTACATTTATACTATCTCACAAAGTCCGAACAAAATGCCACCCCTAAGTCCATAGTCTAAGCAGCTCTACCATGCTTGGTACTTAGTACTGTAATTTAGAAGTTGATTTACATATACAGACATTTAATTCCATGTGCATCTTGTAGATAATGAAACATTAAAAAAAATAAGGGATTCCTGAGCAAGTCAACCTTGTTATCACAACTACAAGGTGTTTACTTAATCTACAAGAGTACTCAAAGTCAAGTATAAACAAGATGCCGGTTCCAAGATAATGATAAACCATTCCTTTATATTTTAAAGCAGGCAGTAAAGAGCAACAATGTGTTTTTCTGAAAAAAAGAAAATCACTATATACTTCATATTTTCCCTAACTTATTTAATGGGGCTTAACTCAGTGTGAACTTTTAAAACCTTGATGATGCTTTTCTACAACAGCTTCTCAGTTACCTGCTCACCATGTCTTCACTTAAGTCTGATTAATGCTAACCAGCCTAGTCACCAATGATAAAGGAGCATTGACTGGACACATTTCTCCCATTGCTAATGCCTGCCCAGCTGGTACAAAACTTCGAACACTATAGGAACACTATTGGCATTTGGTGAATGAGAGGATACATCAAAGACAGAAAAGCACTGGCATCATGTAATACGGAGTCACCCTACTAGAGGTTAATATATTAGTATTCATTCCATCACCGTATTAGTGAAAATAGCAGGATAAACAAAGGTCCACACCAATGCATTTGCAGAGCAACATTACTTAAAGGAGAGAGTCACAAAACAAAGCAGAAAAAAAAAAAAAATTAGCCCAAATCAGTTAATTTCCCGAGTTAGCCCTTCCCTGTAGAAGGCATGAGGACAAGCTGGATGTAGCACTTGTGAGAGGACCATGCTGCTGCTGCTGTTATGGCATGACGGTACAGAAGAGAAGGGAAATGGCCTATTAGTTTCCCCCAGCGGTTCATTCCAGTACCGGGTGATGGTGATGGCCTACGCAGTACAGCAGGAAGGGAAAGGGGAGAAGCGAACTCTAGAGAGAATTCCCTCATCTTCTGGGTGACTCAGCCTCAGAATGGCCATGCTAACCAATCACACACAGACCACAGTAGATCAGGCAAATTACAATGCAAGAGAATCGACAGCCAGAATTATAGACAGCACTTACCACCTAGAAGGAAAGATTATTTTTTTTTTTAAAGTTAATCCAGAGGGAAAGATAAGAAAAACACATTTTCACATGGTTAGTTCTTATGGTAACAACTGTACATTCCACAGGTTTATAATAGTATGCATTGTATAACAAAATGATTACACAAAAATTTAGACAACTTTAAGTATATAATACATACTTCTTTCTGCACACTCAGTGATGGCTGAGAAGTAATTATCACCAAAATACCATCCAGCTAACGATCCAGAGAGATTTACTGTAATTACAAGTTCCCTCGTTTGTATCAGTAACATGCTACTTTAGACAACTGCTAATTGTCAACATTCAGCACAACTAAAGGCAACATTAAAATATTCTTTCATCACAGGCATCAAAGGGAACGTAATGATTTGTTTGCTTACTTCTTTGTTGCCTCACCGTGCACCTCTATGTAGCACTGGATGGCCTCAATACTCTCAATTCTCCTACCGTAGCGTCCCAAAACTTCTGGGATTCCAAGAGTGTGCCACTGTGTCCAGTGCATGATGCTTTATTGAAACCCCTTCCTTCCTCAAGAGGTCTGGGCTGGGATTGCGACAGACGGCCCAGCCCTTGTGATTCTGCAGCTGTGGTTACTGGCACCAAGATGCCCACGGTACATCTGTATTCAACTGCAGCAGATTATCTGAGTAAAAATTGGACCTCGCATCCATACTAGCTGCTTTATTTCAAATTATAAGCAGTAAGATGCATACTTACTTCAAAGTATTATTAAAACATTATTAGCTTTTTAAAAAGCAAGGCATGATTTAATAGAAGTAAGTCTCCCAAATCTAACAATGTTTATAGTCTTTATTGGAAAACATCAACATTTTTCAACAAGAATGGAATATTAGTACATTTTCTACTATCAGCCATTTCTTAAAGATGATAAATACACAACTATTTTATGCTGATGGGACTTAAAAATATCCATTGTGAAGAGGATTCTTTATGCTGGGAATCGCTGGATTCGTCAATGTTACATGGGCACATCTGTACTCAAAACCATCCTTTTTGACCAAAAAGTTAAGTAATGAGAGTAAGGAGTGAAAGGGAAAGAGGGGCAGGAGGTACCTCCCATCATGGAATTCAGGGAACCATGTTGTAAATGCCCCTTTCATCTGGCCAGAGGAAGGGACTGGACAGTCCCTGGTCTCCCACTTATCAAGATGGAGACAAGCTGGAGTTAAACACCTCAAGGTTCTCTCTAGGGAACTGGAAACAACTTCATGTCTATGTAATGTGTTGCCACCTATTAGCCCAGGAGGCTCCATGAAAGTTCTAGACTCTCAGTGGCCACGACCTCCAGACATCTGCTACATGTCTCCCATGCACCAAATTACTATAAATTATCCTTTAAAATTGCAAAACGGAAGTTCTGAGAACTCCTAGATATGCCAAGATAGTGTTAACAGTGTGATCTATTACTCAAGATCCCCTTCCCTTGGCTGCTAAGGCACTCTTTCTCTACCCTAGTCTGCAGATGACAGCTGGGTCAACTTAAAAGGTCCCCCAGAGCTCCACAGTAGCTTCTTTAAAGAGGAGCTCTGTTTTATCAAGAGAACTGTGTGATCTTTTGGGAAAGAGGGAGAAACAGCTGTTTTATAATAGCTGTAAGTCAAGGACTGGTATATTCAATTAAAACAGAAACAACTCTTTCCTTCAAAATACATAAACCTAGAACTTTGTTCTAAGTAAATATAAAGCAGTTTATATTTACTTAAAATACTCTCTCCTTTTCTCAAATACGTGAACTTGATAACTAAAATGACAAAAAGTTCATTTCTGTTACAGATAATAGTTTGTAATCATAAATGTATAACCTACATCCTTTATTTTAAACATGTGATAAGGCAGTTTGTTTTTGTGATGGGCTTTATTTTGATATTTTAGCTAGTTAACAAAGCAGGTGAATTGAAGAATTCAGAAAAGACTGAATTGTTAAACCTATTAAAACTTAAGTGGCCAGAACAGTTCTAACTCATATTATCTTTCCAGCCTTATACACATACACTAGAATACCCAGCTAAAAGATGAAAAAACAAAACCTCCGTCTGCCATCTGGTGGGGAAAGATGACACAGAATACACACATTCAAACCGTACCAGGCACCTACAGAACACACTTTGTTTTTTGAATTACTCTTTGTAGAACAATTACTCTCATGTAGAATAAAAGGGATATTTCTTTCTTTTTCTTTTTGGAAAATGTGTTGTGTTGATCTACTTGCCATGGGAATGCTCTAGAGAGTAAGGCAAGGAGGGGAAGAGAAAAACAGGTATGACCACAGAAGCAAAGACAAGCTTTGCGACAACACCGTAAGCCTACACTTACATGGCCATGCAGATCTGTGTTGAGGAGCATCATAGCACAGGTGAGGCAATGGACGCCATCTGCAGAAACAGGAACTAGTGTTAATGTACATACAACGGCTCTAGAAAACAGTGTTGTCCTAGACACAACTGACTGGATGAGATAAACTGTAAAGACAGAGTTGAACTCTTCTATTGAGAAAGCAAACTGGTACCACCTTTCTGAAGGGCAATTTGGCATCGCATGTGCAAAGTCTCGAAGCAGTGTCCTTTAACACTGCAACTCTTGTGGGTCTTTGCACTATGGAAGCAAGTATCAACCAACATAACAATAACAGAGACACAACCATTGCTTACAATGGGAGAAAATACGACTCTCCAGAAACAAAAGTCTGTAATGTTGAGGGCATTAAGAATGTTATACAGGAACACAGAATAAAGTGGAAAGATACTTGATAATCAGGTAAATGAGAAACAGAATGTGTGCAGTATGAGTCCATTAAATGTAAATATTCCTAGGAGAATACGCAATAATAGAAAAATATGTCTGGACCATGAAGCATATTTCTTTTGATTTATATTTCCTCAATTTTCTGTATCATGTGGTATAAAAGTGAAAATAAATCATTTAATACTTAAAACATACAAATAAGAATAGACACACTTTGCAACATTCTTTAAAAGCCACATTTAGGTTGCATTACCCCCCAGAATGTTATAAATAAAGCAAAAAATGAAACACTAAAATAATCTGGGAGGATTAAAAATTAAATATTCGGGAAAATGTGGTCAAGTCTGAAATAAAATCTCATACTTAAATGGGATTGTCAGTTTCATCTTACTTTATGCAGTAAAATAAAACATATGCAGAGCCAAACATCTCATCTCCACGTATCAGTATTAGCTTTTCGCTTCACTGATTTTTAACACAAGTATAACAAATGATAATAGTAATTAATAAAGCGAAAAACCTTATATTTATGCCAAATGCATAGGAAAGACAGTTTGTTTTCAAAAGCAACTTCTTTAGTTTAGCGTCCTTAAGGGTGGCTTCCCTTATGTCACCTACATGCCTAACAGCATATTTACACAGTCCCATTTGCTTATCAAATATTCAAAATCAATTCCAGGAATCACTGTGAAAGTCAGCAGCCAGCCCTCCAACAGCCTGGTCAAGAGTGCACAGAGACAATTCCACGTGGCTCACTGCCTCCAAGCACGCTGATAGCTTCTTACACGTGCAGGTGTCATGAGAACACCCTCTTCCAACCTCCTGGGACCCCGTGGCATAAACGGTAAATGAATGGCCCATAGAGTAGCAGTTTACACACAAGAACCTGATACTGATGATCAAATGTAGAACTGACTAGATACAGCCTGAGGGAGTCGGGTGAGCAAGGAAGGGCCTTGGTCACTATAAGTCTCTATTCAGGGATAATTACTATTCGGTGTCTATTTTAGTAATGTATTCCAGAATTTTTTTTAAAAAGTATGCAAAATTTTCCATTCAAAAGTGAATATGTTTTCACTTAAGACTTTCAATTAGGCACTGGTATAGTACTTTAAATGGGAAAAAAAAGTCTCTCCTTTCAGGTAAACCAACAGTTAAATAGTATTTTACTCTGTAAAGAAAAAATAGTAGCACAAAGTCATTCTTCATTAAAGTCATAAGTGAAAGGCAACTATAAAAATTTTGGTCAATATTGCACAAAAAACATGGGAGATTCAGCAAAGTTCCATTAAGATGTATAAATAGGCAACCTAAATCAGTAAGCTGAGCACACGTGGATCTCAAGAAGTATGGTGACTAGGAATCCAAGTCAGAAAACCAATAAAGGAGAATAAACTCCTCTGCACAAAGCTGAATACATAAAGACAACATAAAGTATATTGCCATGCTATAAATTTTTAAAAGAAAAAAATAACTATGAAGGCAAAAATTTATGTTGTCATTAAATATCCCTTAAAAAGATAATGATATAAAAAACTAAAATGAAAGGTTAAGGATAGAAAACGAAACTATTGATTCCAATTTAGATTTAAATAAACTAGAAGGAGGCAAATTAAATATAACTTCTTATTTTTTACAATAAAATATAACTTTTATAATAAAAAAAATAACCACAGTCATAAAAAAATGCTTTCTGTTAGATTACCTTGTGAGGTGATAGTGTCTGGATTACAATAAAAATATCTATTGGAGAAATGTATTAATACTCGCTCGCGCTCCTGGGTTTCTCCCACAAGAGAAAATGCTTTAAAAAAATACCTGGGAAAGAATAATAAAGGAGAGAAATGTTTAAGAGGCTCATTACATTTTTTTATATTTAACAGTTAATTTAGAGAAATATAAGGGCTTAATTATACAAAAACATTCTATATTCATTTCTCCCAACTCCCAAAAAATATTCACTAGATGGTTACTCAATAAACAAATTGACGTTTCAATTCTATAAAATGTAGCAGGAGGGATGTCTCAGCAGGGGACAAGCTCCACAGCCTGAGAACCTGAGTGCAAATTTCATGCATAAAGTGGGATTTGGTAGCATGCACCTATACCCCCACAGGACCTACAGAGAGTTGAAAGCTGAAGACAGAAGAATTGCCCAGAAGTTCATGGGCCAGCTGACCCGGGGAACTCACTGTAGCCATAGAAACAAAAACAAAGGCCTGCCTCAAAATCAAACTGAAAGGCAAGAGCTGTCAAAGTTGTCCTCTCATACCCATGTTTGCTGTAGCACATTCACACCTTGTTCACCCAAGCACTTCACATATTACACACACACACACACACACACACACACACACACACACCAAACAGCAATAAAATAAAATAATTTCCATAAAATATGTCAGGGTAAGAACAAAAAGACAAGCATACTGAGAAAACCTGAGCAGCGCAGGTGATCTCGAATTATGACTGTCAAATAGTCTTAAGAGATCAGTCACATTTTTAAAAACCACTTACAATGCAATGTATAATCCTATAAGCTTTATGTTAAAATCTTAGTCACGTAATCTCCACGTGTCCACTACGAACATGTCAGGTGCACTGCTTCGTACACAGCAGGTTTGGGTTCACTTATTTTGCCTGTTTTCACGTCATCATTGACACATGGGGAGGAAATTGGAAAATAAAACCTCAAGTTGTTCTTTACATCAACCAATAGCTTATGTATAAAAAAATTATCAAGTGATCATAAAGCACATGTAGTAAACCTGATTTTTATGAAAATTCTGCCTTCCTTCTTACTAGAGATGTGCACTTCATTAGCCTACAGCACACTTACCACTCCTCCGTAACTTTTAAAATAAACACGTAACAGCACAAGGCAAAGTTAGAGCTTATTCCTTTACTCTCCAATGGTTTCATGAAATGACAGTAACAGCCTGCGAGCTCAAGTAACCACCCTCCCTCCCTTCACGTATTAGGCGCCTGCTGTTTGAGGTGCAAAGTCACAGGATCACAGTAAATAATCCGAGCCCTCTGAGGCTCACGTGTCCTACAAGTAGCTCCTGCGAGTAAATGCTCACTCTGTTTTATGGTTAGCAGCTCCAGTGTGAAAAGTATTGGTGTGCCTTATTTGACAAACTCAGATGAAAACAGATTATCACCATCTATTCCACGGATATCTCTTATAGATTACCCTGAGTTATTTTTATTCCATTTAAGAGTTAATAACAAACTATCACCTGAAAAGATTTTTGTATTCGCTATTTGAAGTGAATACTTACGGGGCAAAGACCTCTAATTTCATAGCCAGTAAACTATATTCTTTGTTACTCACAAAACTCCCAACGTCTTATTCAATAGAACTGAAAGCAGGGTAACGAGGGGAAATGTTACGGCACTATGTCTATATAGTGCAGTATTACTCAGCTTGAGAAAGGAAGGAAGTCCTGTGGTAAATTACAACATATATGAACCCTGCGGCCATCATACCTAACAAGTCCCCCTGCCCAAAAAGAAAAACCAACCAAACAAAAAACTTCAAATATTGTATGATGCCAGGTCTACTAAGTACTCAGCATAGCCAAAAGAGTGATGTCTAGAGAGACATAATTATCAGGGATAGCATTGTCGCTGCAAGATGAACAGAGTAGAAGAAATTAGAGACTGACATTTCTCCATCTCTGCACATGTATTTAATACCAGTGATGGTGCCCTCAAAATGGTTAAGATAAAAATTTAGTTGATTATTTTTTTACTGTAACAGGAAAATTAAAAGAAACTCCGCAAACGATCCTCGACCCCAGATTTGCTTTCAGGCCATACTCTAGTATGCCATGTGCGCTGCCTTTACTCCTGCACGCGCCGTGTATGCTGCCTTTACTCCTGCACGTGCCGTGTGCGCTGCCTTTACTCCTACACGCGCCGTGTGCGCTGCCTTTACTCCTGTACACGCTGTGGGCGCCGTGTGCGCTGCCTTTACTTCTACACGTGCCGTGTGCGCTGCCTTTACTCCTACACGCGCCGTGTGCGCTGCCTTTACTCCTGCACGCGCCGTGTGCGCTGCCTTTACTCCTGCACGCGCCGTGTGCGCTGCCTTTACTCCTGCACGCGCCGTGTGCGCTGCCTTTACTCCTGCACGCGCCGTGTGCGCTGCCTTTACTCCTGCACGCGCCGTGTGCGCTGCCTTTACTCCTACACGCGCCGTGTGCGCTGCCTTTACTCCTGCACGCGCCGTGTGCGCTGCCTTTACTCCTGCACGCGCCGTGTGCGCTGCCTTTACTCCTGCACGCGCCGTGTGCGCTGCCTTTACTCCTACACGCGCCGTGTGCGCTGCCTTTACTCCTGCACGCGCCGTGTGCGCTGCCTTTACTCCTGCACGCGCCGTGTGCGCTGCCTTTACCCCTGCACGCGCCGTGTGCGCTGCCTTTACTCCTGCACGCGCCGTGTGCGCTGCCTTTACTCCTGCACGCGCCGTGTGCGCTGCCTTTACTCCTGCACGCGCCGTGTGCGCTGCCTTTACTCCTACACGCGCCGTGTGCGCTGCCTTTACTCCTGCACGCGCCGTGTGCGCTGCCTTTACTCCTGCACGCGCCGTGTGCGCTGCCTTTACCCCTGCACGCGCCGTGTGCGCTGCCTTTACTCCTGCACGCGCAGCATCAGTTTGGGCTTCCTTCACGCAAATGTTGTTTTCTTATTCTCCGTGATTATACTCATGCATTTTTCTTACTCTCTGTTTAGGAACCAGAGTCTCATCTGAACTCACAAACCAAGAGAAATTGGGGTAAAAGAGAACCCAACTCTAACTGGAGCATATTACTTCCTCTGCTAAGAAGTCACGACCTGGGGTTGAAGAAGAACAGAAGCGATGCTTCACCGTACCTGAGAGACTGATCCAGCGTCATCCCTGTGAAATCAAAAAACTTCAGATACTCTTCCGCAACTAGTCTGCTAAATTCATTGCTAGAAGGAAACAGAGTAGAGATGTTGATTGAAATAACAACTATTAAAACACACACACACACACAAACACACACACACACACACACACACACACACACACACACACACAGAGGAAAGAAAAGTTCAGAAATATACCAGCCTCTAGCACCTACTTTTTGCCTAAATGTTTTGCAACGTCCGATCTTTTGAATCTGTCTAGATGATACAAGCGTTTGGCCAGTCTTTTAGCTGCTTCCACGTTGCTGTTAGTACCATTTCTGAGACTTTCTGTGGTCTCCTTTTCCAAAATTTCAGTGCTCCCCATTTCAGAATGAGCATCTAGTCGTGGCGTGCTCACCTCAGCATGGCCATGGCCACCACTTTAAAAAAAAAAAAAAGGAAAGAAATAAAAACAAAATAGAAAATTTTTCTTGTATGGCAAGGGAAATACAATGGATTAAGTTGTTGTGACAATGTAAAATCAACTCTATAAATTTATTTTAATAATATTATTTTCTATTTAAATATTTTACAAAAATATTCAGGTACCATATGTTAAAGACTATAAAAATAATTGCCTAAGCCAATGGTTCTCAATCCCCCTAAGGCTGTGACCCCTTAATACAGTTCCTCATACTGTGATGGCCCCAAAACATAACATTATTTTTATTGCTCTTTGATAACTATAATTTAGATACTGCTACTAATTGTAATGTAATTATCTATGGCTTTGGATGGTCTTAAACAACCCCTACGAAAGGCTCATTCAACACCCTCAGGGGTTGCAACCTAGAGGCTGGCAACCTCTGGCCTAAGGCCTAAGCAAATGGTCTTGATTTTAGGACCTCAATATTTTTAAGTGATGAGAACCCCAACAAGTTTCTGTATAATGTCAATTTCATCTATTGATATGTACAATATTGGTAAACAAAAAAGTAAAGTGCTTAATATATTCAGAAATAATTCATTTTATAAAATATAATTCATTTTTGTAAAAAAAAACAGTTTCTAAGATAATATCAAATTCAGTGATGATTTACGTTTTTTATAAATTTCTTGCCAGCTTTCAGAGGATACAGGACTCTCTGAACCACCTGTTGTGTGAACTTCTGAATTTATTGTTTTCAATAATTTAGTATTTTGAGGGAATCTGTCTTCACACAGATACTTCAGGGTAAGATGTATACTTTGAATAACTGTGGCGGTGATATGTATAGATGCATATATACATATATGTGTATATACGTAACACAATAAGACAACTCTATTTCTTAAGTGTCGGTTGCAATCGACAACCTAAATTTGTTCCAATATGCTTTTGAGCTCACGCATAACATTCAATCCTATACTTGTCTTTTCGCTGCTCTACCTCTGGGTGGATCTTTTATCCATGTAAGATTTTCTACTAATACGTTTCGTTCTTTTAAGAAGTATTTGTAAACATACCACATTATACAATATGGAAAAAATCACTGTATTAATGTCAACAACTTCCTCAGAAGAGTTGTTAAGTCCCGATAAACTGCTAAGCTTTTGGTGAGAGATGTTTTTTTTTCCCAAAATTCGAATTCAACAGAACTGAAAGTGGGATCTCAAGAGGAGGTATATGTGCCTGTGTTTACTGTAAATGTGTTCAAATAGATAAATGTGGATGCAAGCCAAATAACTATAGATGGGTGAGTAAGAGAGTGGTCACATCTAATCATCTGGAACCATAAGCTGCTTCACTCTAAGAGAAGGGAGCAGAGGCGCGAGCTATTATGTCAGAGTGCCTGTTACATGCACCTATATGAAAATCTAATTCCATGTACAGGTCAATTTACAGGTTCCATTAGAGGTCACAGGCAAAGTTCAGAGTACAAAATGGGGGAAGACAAAACTCACACTAATTATTTTCACCTTCAAATCAAATTATAAATGATTGTCATCTGCAAACAATGAGCTAAACAGAAATGGATCTACACAAATCAGGATTCATGGCAACTTTTCTTAAATAATAAGTCACCTTCAGAAAATTGCTACTGATAACAACAAGCTTCTTCCTTATGATGAACTCTTCATGAAAAGGAATACAATATTTAAATGTTTTCATCCTGAACCTACTTAGAAAGTTAAAACTGCCAATCATTTTCTGGAAAACATTATTTAATTAATTATAGCACACCTGTATACATAAACTAATAGAAATTTTATATTAAATGAAATTCATAGTTTTACCACATCAATAGTAGTCTGTAAAATATTTATCCCAAGAACAATGATGGTTACAATCAAGAAAGTTAGACACATATACACATACATACAAATATATATATATATATATATATATATATATATATATATATATATGCATTTTATACACATACAGATATATTCACACATACACAAACACAAACACTTTCTTCCTGGAGTTGTTTCCACAAGTTTTTCTACATAATAGCTATAATGTAGTAAAAACAAAGGCCAAAGAAAGAATTTTCTTTACTAGTATATCAGTAATAAGCATTCATTTCTCAGCATGTTCGTGGCTTTTTATTAATCACTCCACGAAAGAAATAGATTCCAATAACTTGACATATTCTAACACACTGCTTTTGTTCAAATTCAATTACAGGTTTGAGAAAAATGACTACTAAAATTCTTGGCTGCTTTTCTCACAGCTCTCCTGTCATTCATCTATCACTTCTTCCTTCTATTTTCTTGCCCAACCTAGCTCACTTCACTTTACCTTCCTCATGAGAGCAAGATAGCTGTAACTCTAAAATCTATGTACATAAGACTCTTCTTGGTCTTTTAGAACAATAAATACGTAACTTCAGCTAAAGGGGAAAATAAGGAACAAAATAGAAATAAACACTTTGTCCTGTGTGTCTTCACTCTGTCTTGCTTCACAGCGTATGAGATTCCTTGAACCAAACAGAAAATGTTCCTTTCAGATCATAAATCATCGCAGTATGAAGGCAATACAAACTCACCAGCAGTGAAGAGGGCACAGTTTAATACCCATGACAACTGCTAAGGCATGCCTGGGCCACACATCTTACTGACACTCTTTCTTCTTCCCATTCGTTAACCCCAGGTCTGCTCATCTGCCCCGCCTTCCATCCAAGGGTCCTACTGAGTGTGAAGTCACGTTACTATGACCTCACATTCTCAGCCTTGTTTACTGTTGGGGCTTCTGTAATGCTTTTACAGCCCCAGTAAAAACAGGAGCTAGAACACAGGGGGCCACTGTGTAAGAAGGGAATAAGACACAAAGCAGTTTCGCCTTGTTCATACTTGAGAAAGCAGACTGTCTGCTCCCTCAGGGGAGATAACACCCCATTCTTTTTCCCTAAGTACACAAAAGTGTCCCTCTAGCCTGTTGAGAATCACATGTTTTCAGTGGTTGTGTGTCTCGCTTTTCAATATATCAGCTCCATTCCCCTGATTGTCTTCCTCATAGAAGTAAGACCTCTACTAAATTAACTTCAGTGTCCTCACCTCTTTATTCTAGGAAATGGTTCCATGGAACATTTGCTTCCCAAGGCCAAGAAACTGGCAATGCTCAACAATTCAGATCAGATCATGGAGTCTGATCACTATGCCGTCCCACAACATTTTTATTTATACACATTACCAGATTTCCCAAATAAAAGTAATTCAATGCCCAGGTGTCTAAATTTCAGGTAAGTAGAAAATAGTGTTTCGTGTACACATCAACAAGAATGGCAAGAACAAAGGTTTTAAATCATTGTTAACTAGAACTCAAGGTTAACTGGGCATTCTATATTTTGTCTGGCAACTTTATTTCTTAAAACGTTTGTTCAAAACTTAAAGAGCTGTAAGAACGGCATTCCTACCATTGGTTCCACGATGACACCTCATGGGTATGTTTTGACTTGCTTCTGTAGCTTACTTTATATTTCTGCAAGCTCGCTACCTTCAATTGCCTACAATGAACTGAATCTTGTCCAGTTCTTTCTGTGAACAAGTGGACCTTTTCCATGTGTTTCCATTGCTCTTCCCTAGCCAGCTTAGTGCCCCTAGAAATGCAATAATATTATGCTTACCTTACAAAACTCCTACGCAAGACAAAAATTCTTATCCCAGGGCATAAAACACAAAGGCCCGAAACAAGCAGGCAACGCCTTGTCACGGATCATCTTCTACCTAATTTGGGAACTTTGAATCTACAGAGTACTCCTCAAGACTCATGTCTACTCTTTACATGTGCTTTCTTTACTAAAATATTCCAAATAACACATCTATCGTCAGGAACTTGATAAACATTTGTTAAGTCAGTAGTAGTTGATTAGCATGTAGCATGAAAAAAAATTGGTCCTTGGATTCCCATTGTCCGTGTCCAGGCCTTCGCCTTAGCTTCCCTACATGGAAAATAGATTCCCTTCTGCCTGTTTCCTAGGAGTCTTGGTTGAACGGCCTGCAGGCAGCACTTAGCTGAGAGACTGGTACATACTGAGTGCTGAACCAGTGTTGGATGATAGCAGATGAGGAGATAGAGAGGAGTGTTACTATGGGAGAGGCATGGAAGCTCTAAGTGACTTGTTGCTTATATTCTGCACTGTCTCAGCATGCCTGGGAAACAAATGCCATAAGAAACTACAGCCAACGTCATTTTTCTTCTCAGAGGCTGTATGTGGTTCATGACTTCGCATGTGTTTCACAATGCTCTTAAAAACTCACATTGTCTGACTTTCCTTCCTACCAAGAAAACTGCCTTTGGGTCTGTTGGTTTTGGGGTTCCGTGTCTGTCTGTTCCATGGGCCTGAAGATGTCCATGGGTCCCTATGACAGCTGAAGTCATTGCTAGCCACTGTTCGAGGGTTCTTCTCAGTTGCTTTTGCTAGGCAATGTATCTAAGGTGACGCAGCTGTCACCTCCTGCCGATGTCATTTCTTTCACAGTTAGTCATAATGAAGTAGAAAGTGTAAGCCATATTGTCATTGTTGGTAACAAGCTCTGGAAGATAATGGAGGAGCTTAATGAGGTTGATAGTGCCACATACAACATCCTTACACTGAGTCATTCCAACATAGTCTTGTGACGTGAACACAAAATGGAATTGACAGCAGTAGCAAGTGAGAGAGCCAGGAGGTCTAGAAGGCACTGTTACCAAAGATGGATATCCCAAGTACCATAAAGATGCAGCAAGTGAGAAGGCAGCAGGCTTCTCAGAAAGCCCTCTTCTGACTTCTGGGCTCCTGCACAAATGTGGTGCACAGACATATGTTGAAGCACACATACATAGATATTAAATAAATGAATATTTTATTTTTATTTGTTTTTCAAGACAAGATTTCTCTGTGTAGCCTTGGCTGACCTGGAACTCGCATGTGCTGTAGAACAGGCTGGCTTTGAACTCATAGAGACCCGCTTGCCTCTGCCTCCCAAGTACTGGGATTAAAGGTGTGTGCCACCACTGGCTGACCCAATAAATGAATATTTTAAAAACTGTCTTCAAGCATATATATTTCATTTGTTTGGAGTTTAGGTAGAATCCATTTAGGTTTTAATATGAAGAAAAAACTGAAGGCAGGAAAACCAGATAGGAGGGCAACAGATGAAAACCAGGAGTTTGCCGGGCGTGGTGGCGCACACCTTTAATCCCAGCACTCGGGAGGCAGAGGCAGGTGGATCGCTGTGAGTTTGAGGCCAACCAGGTCTACAAAGTGAGTCCAGGACAGCCAGGGATATACAGAGAAACCCTGTCTAAAATAAATAAATGAATAAATAAATAAATAAATAAATAAATAAATAAGGGCACATGTAAAGTCCACACCTACAAAGAAACGAGACAGGAAGAGGAAAGCACTGGAAACCCATCCACACCCGTGGACGTTCAGCAGTGGCCCCACACTGTGCATCCAGCAGTGTTGTCACTTGATCAAAGCACCATTCCAACAGAAGGACAGCCTCCCACACCCTCTCCTTCATTCCTAAAGAAGAGTCTTAACGATCCGTTTGCCAGAAGAGTAATAATTACTAAGCCAGACGGTGCTTCTGAAAAGCAAATGCCTGCCAGAGAGCAGATACATCGTTAAAATTCCAACACTGGCTCCAGTAAATAACCAAGCTGGGATCTTCGGTAAGGGTGTCTGTTGTCTAATATTTTCCATTATAAAACTATAAATACGAGACCCAAGATGGCGGCGAGCAGTGTGGACCGTGTTTAGAAGCTCCAGTAAACAATTCAGGGAATTGCACAGATTTCTGAACCAGGAACACAGAGGTCCCGACACCACTGCAGCAGGAGTGCTCTACGGTTCAAAGGGACCACGGTGCAGAGGACCTGCATGCCCCTGCACACGGGAGGAGCGTGGATTTTCTCAAATTGGAGCAGCAGCAGCAGAGGCAGCAGCAGCTGAGGTTTGCAGCTCAGAGCCCTCCGGCAGAGGCGATTGGTGTGGTGGCCGGTGGGAATTGCTGTGGAAGAGGGGACTCTGGGCAGGATTTGGGTTGCGCGGTGCCCTGAGACCCAAACTGGACTCGGCGGACAGTTCAGCCCCTGAGTCCCAAGCTCAGCTCAGTGCGCAGTTCTGCGGTGAAGAAGCTAGCTCAGCTCAGCGCAGTTCCACCAGAGGCGCTAGCTCAGCTCAGCACGCAGTTTCACCCGAGACACTAGCTCAAATCAGCGTGCAGTTCTGCTGCTGTGACACAGGCTGTGGTCAGCACGCAGATTCGGCCCAGAGTCCCTAGCTGGACTTGCCAGACAGGTTGGGCCTAGAGACTCTAGCTGAGCTGTGCCCACAGGCTCGGCGGCCCTAAGACTCTGGCTGGACTATCGACGCAGTTTAGGCCTGGAGTCCCAGGCTGACTTCAGCGCACAGTGTGAGTCCAGAGTCCCTGGTTGAGCTCAGTGCGCAACTTCGCCCCTGAGACTCCGGTGGAGCTCAGCGTGCAGTTTAGGGCCAGACTTCCTAACTGTGCTTGGCAGACAGATTGAACCCAGAGACTCTAGCTGAGCTTTTGGCACATTCCCGGCTCTGAGACTGTAGTTGGACCCGGTGCTCAGTTTGAGTCCAGAATTCCTGGCTGAGCTTGGCAAACGGTTTGGGCCCTGAGACTATAACTGACCAAGGCACGCGCTTTCGGCCCAAAGCCCCTAGCTGAGATTGGTGTGCAGTCCTAGCTCAGGAACCCTGGTCGGACTCTGCGTGCATTTGGGGCCTAGAGTCCCTAGGAGGGCTTGGTGTGCAGATTGGGCCCAGAGTCCCTAGCTGAGCTCGCAGATGGTTTGGGCCCTGAGAATCTAGCTGAAAAACTAAGAAAACAGTCCAAAGAATCAACAAAACCAAGAGCTGGTTCTTTGAGAAAATCAACAAGATAGACAGACCGTTAGCCAAACTAACTAAAAGGCAAAGAGATAGTATCGAAATCAGAAATGAAAAGGGAGACATAACAACAGACACTGAAGAAATACAAAGAATCATAAGATCCTACTTCGAAGGCATATATGCCACAAAATTTGAAAATCTATGGGAAATAGATGATTTTCTTGATCAATTTCACTTGCCAAAATTGAGTGAAGAACAGATAAACAAGCTAAATAATCCCATTTCCCCTACAGAAATAGAAGCAATCATTAATAGTCTCCCAACCAAAAAAAGCCCAGGGCCAGACAGTTTCAGTGCAGAATTCTACCAGACCTTCAAGGGCAAGCTAATACCGATACTCTTCAAGCTACTCCAAAAGATAGAAATGGATGGAACATTACCAAATTCATTCTATGAGGCCATAGTCACATTGATACCTAAACCTCACAAAGACCCAACAAAGAAAAAGAATTTCAGACCAATTTCTCTTATGAGCATCGATGCAAAAATACTAAATAAAATTCTTGCAAAACGAATACAAGAACACATCAAAGATATCATTCATCATGACCAAGTAGGCTTCATTCCAGGCATGCAGGGACGGTTTAATATATGGAAATCCATCAATGTAATCCACCATATAAAAAGACTGAAAATAAAAAACCACATGATCATCTCCTTAGATGCAGAGAAAGCATTTGATAAAATCCAACACCCATTCATGTTTAAAGTTTTAGAGAGATCGGGGATACAAGGCACATACCTCAACATAATAAAAGCTATATACAGCAAGCCAATAGCCATAATCAAATTAAATGGTGAGATACTCAAGGAAATTCCTCTAAAATCGGGAACAAGGCAAGACTGCCCACTCTCTCCATATCTCTTCAATATAGTACTCGAAGTTCTAGCCAGAGCAATAAGACAACAAAAGGAGATCAAGGGGATCCAAATGGGAAGGGAGGAAGTCTAATTATCCCTATTCGCAGATGATATGATAGTGTACATAAGTGACCCTCAAAATTCCACCAGAGAACTCCTACAGTTGATAAACACCTTCAGCAAATTGGCTGGATACAAAATTAACTCAAAAAAGTCTGTAGCCTTCCTATACACAAATGACAAGCATGCAGAGGAAGAAATTAGGAAAACCACACCCTTCACAATAGCCACAAGCAATATAAAATATTTAGGAGTTACTCTAACCAAGCAAGTGAAGGACTTGTTTGAAAAAAATTTCAAAACTCTGAAGAAAGAGATTGAAGATGACATGAGAAGATGGAATGATCTTCCTTGCTCATGGATTGGGAGAATTAAAATAGTAAAAAATGGCCATCCTACCAAAAGCAATCTACAGATTCAATGCAATCCCTATCAAAATACCTATACAATTTTTTAAAGACATTGAAAGTTCAATTCTGAACTTCATATGGAAAAACAAAAAACCCAGAATAGCTAAAACAATCTTGTACAATAAAAGATGCTCCGGAGGAATCTCCATACCTGATCTCAAACTGTACTATAAAGCAATATTAATTAAAACAGCATGGTACTGGCACAGCAACAGGCTGGTTGATCAGTGGAATCGAATCGAAGACCCAGATATGAATCCACACACATATGGTCACTTGATTTTTGACAAAGAAGCCAAATCCATTCAATGGAAAAAGGATAGCATCTTCAACAAATGGTGCTGGTCCAACTGAAGGTCTATGTGTAAAAGAAAATGCAACTGGACCCATATTTGTCGCCTTGCACAAAACTCAAGTCCAAGTGGATCAAAGACCTCAACATAAAACCAGAGACACTAAGTCACTTAGAAGAAAAAGTGGGGAAGAGCCTGGAACATATTGGCACAGGAGACAACTTCCTGAACAGAACACCACCAGCCCAGGCCTTAAGGTCAACAATTAATAAATGGGACCTCATGAGGCTGAGAAGATTCTGTAAGGCAGGAGAACAAAGCGACAGCCTACAGACTGGGAAAAGATCTTCACCAACCCTACATCTGGCAAAGGTCTAATATCCAAAATATATAAAGAACTCAAGAAATTAAATGCCACCAAACCAAATAACCCAATTGAGAAATGGGGCTCTGAACTAAACAGAGAATTCTAAACAGAGGAATATGAAATGGCTGAGAAACACTTAAAGAAATGCTCAACCTCCTTAGTCATCAGGGAAATGCAAATCAAAACGACTCTGAGATTTCATCTTACACCCATCAGAATGGCTAAGATCAAAAATTCAAGTGACACCACATGCTGGCGAGGATGTGGAGAGAGAGGAACACTCCTTCATTGCTGGTGGGAATGCAAATTAGTACAGCCACTTTGGAAATCTATCTGGTGCTATCTCAGAAAAATGGGAATAGGGCTTCCTCAAGACCCAGCTATTCCACTCCTTGGAATATACCCAGAAGATGCTCCAGCACACAACAAGAAACTTTGCTCAGCCATGTTCATAGCAGCCTTATTCATAATAGCCAGAACATGGAAACAGCCTAAGTGTGCCTCAGTAGAAGAATGGATAAAAAAACAAAAAACAAAAAAAACAAAAAAAAACAAAACTGGTACATTTACACTATGGAATACTACTCAGCTATTAAAAACAAGGAATTCCCGAAATTTGTGTACAAATGGATTGAGCTAGAAATGATCATAATGAGTGAGTTAACCCAGAAGAAGAAAGACTCAAATGGTATATACTCACTTATATCTGCATACTAGCCCAAGAGGCCTGTCCCATGAAATCCTTCACTTACCAGGAAACTGGGACAGAGGGGAGGACATCCTATTGGGACTCTAGATGAGAGACGCATGGGAGAACAGCAAAGTTGAAGGATCCAGAGGGTCCTAGAAACCTACAAGAAGAACATTATGATAGGCAGATCTGGGCCCAGGGGTCCCGCTCAAACTATGGCACCAGCCAAGGACAATATAGGCTGTAAACTTCAAACCCCTACCCAGATCTAGCCAATGGACAGGACATTCTCCACAGTTGAGTGGAGAGAGGGGTATGACTTTCACACGTACTCTGGTGCCTCATTTTTGACCATGTCCCCTGGAAGGGGAGACCTAGTGGCACTCAGAGGAAGGACAGCAGGCTACCAAGAAGAGACTTGATACCCTATGAGCATATAAAGAGGGAGGATGTCCCCCTCAGGCACAGTCATAGGGGAGGGGAGTAAGGGGAAAATGGGAGGGAGGGAAGAATGGGAGGATACAAGGGATGGGATAACCATTGAGATGTAACAAGAATAAATTAATAAAAAAAATTTTTAAAAATAAAATAAAATAATGAAAAAAATATATAAATAACATTATCAATTTCACAAGGCATAAAAAAGATCCACACAAGCCCTCAGGACAGTGTCTGGTCAGCTACCAGCATCAGATCCATTTTTATCACTACTACCTACCCACCCCTACACAACATCAAGGTTAGTAGGTGTTTATTTTTTATGATAGCATAGTACATTGGACACTATAGAAACATCAGTTGGCATTCAGTAAGAATTAGCAGTTAACTTTATAAAGACGAATGCGAGAAAATGAGCACATTTTATGTATACATCTATGCACAACATATTTTCCTAGAAAAGACCTCATGATTTAAAACATGAGAGAGAAAAAAAAAACCCTAATTTGTGAAGTTTCTCACAGAGTAGAAGCAAAAAGTCTGTCCTTAAAATGAGGGTTTCAATGGCTGGTCCCCAAGATGCCCTTTAAATCTTATTTTCCCAGCCCCCCCCCCAACTCAGGATTCCACAAGAGGGCACCAGTGTGTACAACTGTGGGATTCAGCCTGCTAGACCCCACCACATGAGCAGCACATGGGCCTCCAAAGCACTGATTTCTATCGACTGAAATTTTCCCCCTAACAGGCACTGGTGCTTCTTTACGAGAAAAACAGAAATGATCGCCGTTTTCACTTTTTCTGCATTTGAAGTTTTGGGTGTTTTGACACAGAGTCCCTGAAGTCTTGTTCCTCCTATCTCCACCGCCCAAGCTCTCGTCAGAGTACCAGCACGCAGGACTAGGCCAGGCTCCTTGTTTTCCTAAGTTGCGGTTCCTCTGCCAACTCTCAAATGATAATGAAGTGTCTTTAATATTGTCTACTTTAATAAAAGCATAACATAGTAAATTGAAATAGGCACTTTTTTTTTAAAGGAATCATTACCATATGGCTGACAATCAAGTACAAACCCATTATATGATCATTATTTGAATAAGTTGAGACCAGTGAACCCTAAATGTAGTGGGTAAGAAAAGCATAACTGGTGTGGTATGGACTCATTTTTCTAGAATATTCCTACGAAAACAAGGAATGGCCTCCTCCGCCCATGTGAAGTACAGTTGAATAAGTTAGGATTGTACACTGGTCTCAGAATGGTTAAGGGAGATGACTGATGGGACGGGATTGGGCAGTGAAGACAGGAATTTTGCTGCAAAACTGGCAGTATATACTTCACAGAATAGGCAATCTTGACATGAATAATGGTTACAAATTTAAAGTTATGCATTGCTTATTAGACAGCATTCCTGTCACAGAGCTGGTCTATCTATGCCAATCTTTCTGACTTCCTGCTTGGCACACAACTAAAAGTCGCATCTGTGTCTATCAGGACAATTTTTGCTCTTGAATTGCAAGCAAGAGACAAAGAGTGGGGTAGGTCTCCGTGCAAGCTGAGTTTTTGGTCATGTATATTTGTGTATGTGTATAAATGTACACACTTGTGTGTGGGGTTACATAAACATGTGTATGCATTTGCAACTTTGAGGACAACCTCCAATGTCATTCATCATGTACTTTCTATTTTAGACAGAGTTTCTCACTGGACTGGGTTGGTTGAACAGCAAGCCCCAGGGTTCTACCTGCCTTTTAACTCTCCACTGCTAGGATTATAGGAGAACCCAAGTCAACAGATCTTTAAAACCAAACACAAAGAAAGACCACCACCCTTTCTGTATTTTTTTCAAGTAAGACATGCCTTTGACATATTAGCTTCTTATTTTCCAACATTAGAACTTCCTGGTTCATTTTCTTCATGTGAATTAAACAACTCTCCCCTTCAACACAAGTGTGAGAAAAGAAGCCTCTGGCCGGCCTCAGGGCTGCACAAGCAGAACTCAGAATGTGTTATCTACTTCTTACAACAAAGACCCGAGTCAGTCTAGGGAAATCCATCTAGTAATTAGGACTTGTCTGCCTTGAGTTCATACAGCATGAAGAAAGCAAACTGCAGACCTTAAGCCTGGACCATCTAATAAATAGCATCACACAAAAGCAAACAGTACAGAAAGAGGACGAAAGATTCCAGCTCCATCCCCCATCTTTTTTAGTGTGCCACCATCCAGAGCAAAAGTGACAAGGCCAATGTCTAATGACAAGATCAACCTTCCTGAGAGGCAGGCTCACTCTCAACCAAATCGCCAGCATTTATTTTTCAAGCACGTTAAAAAGAACACAAAAAAATCTGGGCAAGACACAAAGGAGAAGATTCACAAGCCCAGAAAACTAGTAAAATGGATGAGTTACAGGTTGTGCGAGCCGCTGTGTACCCCAGTGCATCCCTCAGAACCAACTCTCAAGCTTTCCTGTGAAGGGAGGAAAGAGACAAGGAGAACCAGACATTTTCCTGAAAACTAAAGATTGCATTCAGGGATACTACTGAATGCAAAAAAAAAAAAAAAAAAAAAAAACCTCCCCAACCTTTTCTCCCACCCAACTTTCAGGAGGATATAGGCTAAGTTATTACTGCTTTCAGCAAAAGTATGTAAAGACATATTTTATCAGTTTATGTACATAATTTGACTTATCAAACAAATCCATCTTTGATTTTAGAATGTCTCATGCAGCAAGCAGTACAACATCTGTCACACAAGTGACCAACACATGTTTAGTTCCTGTGTCAAAGGAAAATTACACGATTGGCTTTTCTTTACTTAATTGATATTTAGAATGTCTTCAAAAAGAGGATGCTATAATTTGGTAATAAAACAAAAGAATTATATTTTCAAAAAGCATGAAAACCGAGCAATTAAAAATAACTAATATCTGATGTAAAAAATACCTCAGGTTAACAATTATTAATAGAAATTTCAAATCTCACAAAGTACTTTCTCATAGTTAGCTAGTAACATATTTCTGTCAAGTAGTACTGATGTATCTCTCAGTCAGTAGCACAGGGATTGTACATTTTAAAAAGCGCTCTACCTATTTGCTTTTACTAATATTAAGATTCTACTAATTGTACTAATATTAAAATTCTCTAGCATCTAATTTTTAAGAAGACTGTATTCTATTCCTTTATTTATTGATATGTCACGGTAATCAAATAATAATGTTACGAAGTTCTTTGCTGTCACTTCCCTCTATGTGTTATTTTAGCCATCTGATCTTTTGTGTTTAATTCTGCAGGTTTGTGTAAGCCCTGAACATTATCATTCAAAATGTTAAAGAAATTCATCCAATGTCTTTTAAAGTATTGCTTCCCATACAGTGAAGTGTGGATATAATAACAATTGCTATTGTCTTTATTGTACCACAAATACACTAGAGATAATTAATATTAAATTTTTACTTATCCACTTTTTTTTCTTTAAAAGTCTGAGTGGGAAAATTCCTATGTGCTGCAAGAAGCTGGAAATCAGAGAGAAACTTTCGGAGAATGCACATGTCAGCACACAATTCATTTTAACCCTATTTTCCTGACCTTTTGCCAAAAATGAAAAAAAAATGCATCAGATGATCAACTTCAGATTACTTAAAGTTTGTAAGCACATATGTATTTCCTTTACCTTCTTCCCTGGATCTTGGCATTGTTTTCCAGCAAATCTGTATCCCAGCAAATCTGCCCACTTGACAGTGATCTCTAGTTATTCAAGTCCATGGAAAGTTACTTGTTTTATTTTTGATTATATGTATAAAACATATAAGAAATACCACTGTGGTAATATTATAAAGAATATTATAAATATATTACAAAGAAATAAAATAAAGAGAGGAGAAAAACCCTGAAAACTAACCATGTCAACAGACAGAAAAACACCCAAGATGCAAAACACTTACCATTCTGGGACTTGCACCTGGAGGACACGAGCCTTCTCTCTGGACTGGCAGAAAATCCCATTCACTTTTGTGCTATTCTTAAAATTCATTTTTAAATATCTCGTTCAACTACAGACAGATCATAGAGACTGCCTTGGTTTGACATTCTGATCTGTTATAGCAGAGAATGGGCTGATAAAATGGACCTCACTGTAAAAATCAATTCTCAAAAGCCCTACAAAAGGAACTCTACCATAGCCACTGGGGTAAAAAGAAAAAAAAAAAAGAAAAAAAGAAAAAATAGAAAAAGAAAAAAGGACAGGTCAAGTGGCAATAATAGCAAAGGTGTGAGTTCTCTGCTCTGTCATCCCCAAAGGTGTCAGAGTCCCGTCCTACTAGGAACCAACCAGCACAGGAGATCCTGACTTCCGCAATGGGCTGCAATGTAATGTCACCAGCTCCAAGTCACCCAAGGGATGACGCCTCTGCACCTTATCACAATGCTGTCACATGCTAGCCACTTCAGAGCAACCAAAATGTGTCCAGAAGTAGGCCCCAATTAAACGCTGCCTAAATTTGGGAGAACGTACATTACTAAAAATGAGGCTTCTGCTTTGTGCTCACCTCACCATTAGAGATGTTTTGTACTAAGCACATATAATGCACAAACTCACCCTGCCCCTGTTCACAAATGTTTACTGTGTTTCTAAAGCACTATAAACTTAACGAAAGAAAAAAAGCAGACTCAGAAAAATGGTACTTTCTCCAAACACCAAGCCACTGAGGTGCATAACTGACTCAAACCTCTCTAGACCCTAGAGCACGGTACACAGTCACTAGTTTATTATGTAATATAGACTTTAGATGAAACGAAAATGAGGACAAAGTGCCCGGATAAGAGGAAAAATTGTGGAGTGACAGAGTGACAAATTAGAGCCTAATTTTCAGCCTCAGTTTTCTTACATGAAAATAATATGATACATAGGGGAGGGGAATAGGGTGAAAGCGGGAAGGAGGGAGGAATGGGAGGATACAAGGGATGGGATAACAATTGAGATGTAATATGAATAAATTAATAAAAAATCCAAAGACTGGAAAAAAGAAAATAATATGATAAACCTTCTTAAAGGGATAACAGAAGAATTAAATTTGGTCACCTCAGAGTTACTACTCCTAAAATATTTTAAGACAGTTCAATAGCTTTTGCTTCTTAGAATTCTGAATTTTACATAAGGATAAAAGTTCCCCATAACTATTCTAAGTGGAATCAAAGGCCATCTATCAGCTTAAGGCACATGTTTTACTCCTTATATAGTAAATGCTACAAATAATGTAGTGTTTGAAGTAGCAATGAAAACCCTAGCCAGGCTGGAGAGATGGCTCAGAGGTTAAGAGCACTGGCTGCTCTTCCAGAGGTCCTGAGTTCAATTCCCAGCAACCACATGGTAGCTTATAACCATCTATAATGTGATCTGCTGCCCTCTTCTGGTGTACATGCAGGCAGAACACTATGTATATATCATAAATAAATAAATCTTAAAAAAAAAAAAACCTAAAAGCCAAGATGGTTCATTTAATATGTGACTACAATGCAAAGATAGAAAAGAATTCAGGTTAGTTTTCTGTTAAAGTCTCAGTGCTACACAGCACTGCAGCCAAGCTGGTCAGGAAACACAGAAGTCTACAATCACACTTGTAGTCAAATCTAAACAAGAAAACTATTTAAGCCAGGCATAGCAGTGCAGGCCTATAATCCCAGCACTTGGGGAGGCAGAGGCAGGGATATCTCTGTGAGTTCGGTTCGAGGCCAGCCTGGCCTACAAAGTGAGTCCGACATAGCCGAGGCTATGTAGAAGAGGCCTGGCTCAAAATAAAAACAAAAACAAAAAAAGAGAGAAAGAAAAAGGGAAAACTATTTAAACATTCACACACACAAACACACATTTTAACTCTGAAGTGGCTCTCAAACACTGGCTTATGGGATCCTCTTTGTGACAATTAACACATGAAAAGCCCAATATAATTTTAAAGGGAGAATATGAAATTATCTCATGCTTTTAACATTATTAATTTAAAATATCAAAATTCTTGGCAGAAGATCTGAGAATGACCTGTGATCCCTACCTCCATGTCCAGCTCATTTGTGACTCTAAAACTACTAGGGAAATCAGAGCATCCAACAGGACCTCGTGTTAGTTGATTCAGAGCCACTTTATTTGATCAGATGCTCAAGTTCCCTTGTGTTTCCTCTCCCTACAGCATCAGGCAGTAGGCTGTCTAATCTTCCACTGCACCATAGGATACCTGGATACCTACCTAGATACTATTTGTCAGTGTGTCTATAAAGGTGCCTCCAGAAGACCTAGCATTTGACTACGGGAAGTGGACAAAGCATGTGCACCTGTCCCCCGTGGATGAGCATCATTCCATCCTCCACGGGCCTAAGTGGAACAAAAATGGTGAGGAAAGGGTAATCCACTCTGTCTGGTCGCTTGAACTGAAGAAGCCTATCTTCCTCTCGTCTTGACCGAGAACATCCATCTATTGATGGGTTCATCACCTGCAAGAGACTTCTCGACCTCCATATTTATGAAAAACAAGTATATTAATTCCCCTGATAGCTTTCTAGATGGATGGGCAGACAGAAGACAACAAATAGACAAACTCCCAGTGGCAGTGCTTCTGTCATATGCAAATATAGTACACTTGTCACATGAACTGGGGTAAGTCTTAGGTCCAAAGAGAATTATATCAGTAATTTCTTTTCTAACTTCAAAGTCCAATTTGTCATACTGATCTTTAAATGCCAGAATGTGATTTTATCTTATATTTTCTAAATGGTAAAGGCACCCGCCTAAAGATATTTGAAACCTTTCTCTTGGGAGAATAAATAGAAATGTCACCAATAACAAGAGAATATGTCATATCACATACAATCATTTCAGTAACATATACCACGCTTTCTCCTGAGGGTTGAAGAAAACACGTCAACCTTCATAACTGTGATGTTCTTCTGAAAAGCTCTTGACTCCAAAGTCTGAACCTTGTCCAGCAAAGTTAATAGTATGTCTTGAAATCACTTAAGACTCTGTATTTAACCTGTTATCCAACTGTGTACTCTGCCTGTTTGAGTTTAACCTGTCTTAAAGAGACCAATGGAATCAAACGTACTATGCCCCAGATTTCCCATGCAATCAGCTCTACAACATAAACTAAATGCATAGCTTTTGTCTTAAGCCATACACTCTTCCTTGCCTCTGGCATAGACAGCATGCTGAAAGCAGCTTAAACTAAATATGTCATACACGCTGGAAGCAATCTGTGTAAACAGGCTGATAACATCTGTAGGAGATGTTGAGTGCTATTCTGAATCAGTTAGGGTCAGTAAAGTAACTTCTTTCCTATAAACGCTTAATGATTTCTATAAAACATTCCTTGTTCCTTTCCCACACCATGCTGTCTTTGCTGTTAAATGAATATAAAACAAAGCCCTTTGTTAGGCATATGTGCAGACACAAATACTTCAGAGAGGCAACAGGGACAGATTAGGGGCACACGTGCGCGCACACACACACACACAGAGAGACAGAGAGGAGACAGACAGAGACATAGAGAGACAGAGACAGACAGAGACAGTGACAGAGACACAGACACAGAGACAGAGAGACAGAGACAGACAGAGACAGAGACAGATAGTAACAGAGACATAGACACAGAGACAGACAGACAGAGACAGACAGACAGAGAACAGGAGAACATACTGGACAGCAACCACAGACTGCAGAAAAAAGCACAGGGACAGAAGGACAGAAGTAGAGACTTCAGATTTGCGTGTGCTCCTTGTCAAATTATTCCACGGGGAAGTTTCTGCCTTTATTGCTTAATGCGACATGGATGCCTTTTTTGTGTCCCCTCTGGGGTTATCTTTAATGCATTAACCTACATACATAGCCAGCGAAGGCCATCTGGAAAGTTTTGGAAGCCTGCTTTTGATGTTTAAAGAACTAACTATGGCCATACACACTTAGGAACAACTTCCATTTTGTACTGGAAGCACAGTCCTATCTACAGCCAGAGGCCGTGTACTATCTTTTGAATGTACTCTAAGTTCTGAGGTTTCTATCAGTGATGCAAACAGCATCCTGGCCCTAGCATTGTGTTGCAGAATTTTAAGGTCACAGTTAAGACAAGAGGCTTAAGCGGAAGCTCTAGGTGCCTCATAGTCCACAAAGCTCCCCCTCTGACATCAGCTGCTGAACACCCACATCTCATGCTAGACATGATAAGAACGAAGAGCAAAATCGCAGCCCCTAACATCGAGGGGTTCGTGTTCTGAGGCTCTGAGAGACACTAGAATAGTAGAGAGACCAATGCTGCAGCTAAAGAGGTTGTGCTCCACACAGTCCTAAGCCTGAAGGTGGTGTTTACCAGGTGGACAGAAATGACAGATTCTTAGCACAGACACTAGCACGAGTGCGGCGGCTCGTACAAGACACCAGCATCACTAGATTCCTGAGCACACAGGGAGGGTCAGCAACATATAGGTGTAGAATGCTTAGAAAGAGGAATCTGGGGAAAACTCAAGTAAAAAAACAGAAAAACGATCGGATCTAAGGGAGAGCTAGGTGGATCATAGCAAATGCTGCGATTGGATTGAGTTGTAGTAGATTATAAAACGCTTTCCACAGTATCCAGCAGTTAAGTGCCACGGAAATGTCTGTTAAGAGGTGAGTCTGATGATGGGGACCCACTTTTGAGCAGACTGCTGCCCGTGTCCAGGGGGCAGGTGGCAGGCACACAGGTAGAATTCATGGCCAGCTTTAAGTGAAGATAAGGGAGAACCGGGCCCTTCTGTGGCACTGAACCAAGGTCAACAGAAGCCAGCCTCTTTAGAAAGAAAGTAGACAACGTGTTTGAGTTTATGACATGAAAATCTGGTGTTCCACATACTTAAATTTAAATCACCTGGTTCTCATAATCTCTTTGTAGAGGTTATATTTATTTTGCAAAAATAGACTCAGGGTAGTTGATGAGATAGTCCCTGAACTGCATAATTAAAAGTTGCAGGCAATAAAAGGACAGGCCCAGCCCTCTGGCTCCTAGGCTCAAGGTCTCATTTTCTCTTGGCAGACTAGCCAGAGGACCCATGTCATCATCACCAAGCCCTCTCCTTTTCCCTAATCTTACAGAAGAGCAGAGCCCCAAATCTATAAAGCTAAGCCATACTCTTGCTAGGTTTTTTTTTCTCTACTGAAGGCTTTGTGGTATCTTTTTATTAATAACAAGAAATTCCCCCCAAATACTTAACTAAGAGTATATAGTCCATTTATAAGTTATAGCAATAATAAGGTGGCTATATTCAGGTTTTGGTGGTGGATCATTTTGAATTCATTATTTAAAAATAATTGTCTTGACAAAGACTTTTTTTGCTATAAAAGGCAAAGCACCTAAGGATTAATAATATAACTAACAGATTTCCTACACTACAGAGAAACTTAAAAAAAAAAAAAAAAAGTCATTCAAAATACAGACACAAGATTCAAGGTTGACATGCACGCCAGGAATCCTCAGCTACTAAACCAACAATGCTTTACTCTCCTTGGACACTCAACCACTGCTCTTCCTGAGCCCCAGAGCTGGAATGTACAGCATTCCTTTTCTTTAAAAGCACTAACTTCCAGCTGCCCTGGTTCCTGTCGCATTGCTCTGAACCTGGTGCCCTTAGATTTGCTGCAGGCGTTTGCTCCGGTCCTGACCTTCACGCCTATTTTTCCATTTGCTGTGTTGTCTCTTAGCTCATGCTATGGCATTTGCAGGTTCCAGGGTCCCCCCTCCTCCTACCGCACAGAAGTCTGTTCTTCAGTGTTCAAATCAAAATGCCAGTATGAAGTCTGCTCAAAGCCCTCCTAGCACGGCTTTACACACCCCTACAGCACTTCTGTTATGCATCTAATGGGGCACCTCTTTATCATGCCCTGAAATGACCATTTTAGATGTGATGTGGACCAAAAAAAGATGCTTGAAAATGAACAAAACATTTTAGACTACATTGTAGCAAAGCCCAATGTGGGGGGAAAAAGCAAAACCTGCAACTATTTCCTCCCTCCTGAGAGAGCTCTGAAAATACCAAATCTATCGAACGGATGCACTTCTAGATCCCATGGGCTTCTCAGGCTCCGTGGACCTTGATGGTTTGGATTTTGCTAAGTGCTGTTTGTTTGGGTTTTTGTTGGCATTCCTATTATAAACTCTTAGTGGTCCCTATCCAAAACAGACCCGTTGTGGATGAATCAATCGTGCCTTGCAGCAAGCTTTATACATTCAAGCTCCTGCTATTTCCCAGGACAAGAAAGAATGGAACTATAAAGGAAATAGTTAAAAGTAGTAGTAGACGATTATGATGGGCGGGTCTGGGCCCAGGGGTCCTGTTCAAACTATGGCACCAGCCAAGGACAATACGGGCTGTAAACTTCAAACCCCTACCCAGATCTAGCCAATGGACAGGACATTCTCCACAGTTGAGTGGAGAGTGGGGACTGACTTTCACACGTACTCTGGTGCCTCATATTTGACCACGTCCCCTGGATGGGGAGGCCTGATGGCACTCAGAGGAAGGACAGCAGGTTACCAAGAAGAGACTTGATACCCTATGAGCATACACAGGAGGAAGAGGTCGCCCTCAGTCACAGTCATAGGGGAGGGGAGTAAGGGGAAGATGGGAGGGAGGAAGGAATGGGAGGATACAAGGGATAGGAGAACAATTGAGATGTAATATGAATAAATTAAGAAAATATTTTTAAAAATAAAGTAGTAGCAGAAGAAGTGATCATCAGTTATCTTAAGCAGAGAAGTAAGTGTTTGCTGAGTATCACAATATGTTTTGACATTATATTATCAATCTGTTTAATTCCCTGACTTTCAGGTCAACTTTAAAAAAAAAAAAAAAAAAAAAGGCCTAAGAGACTCTGTTTAACAGATCAGTGCCCCACCGTGTTCACCTGTAACTGGGTAAGAGCAGTACCAAACTCCAGTGTATACAGCTGTATGGCTGTCTGGCTCTAAAGCTAAAAAGTAACCTGTTGGACCACTTAACACCTCACCTTCCTCGTGAGTCCTGGCAAAAACGTAGAACTCTCCTCAACCAAATGCAACAGCCTCAACCTACCTAACTTCCCTGGTCATACAGTAAATTCCCAACACGTTACCCCAATGTCCACGTATTTGCTTCCAATTCTCTGAGCTAAATGTAGTAACGTGGAAACCATCAGGCTTCCACAAAGACACAGCACAAATGATATACAGAAAAATAACAAAACACTGATTTAGTATTCCTATGCATGTTCATCCCTGAGTTCAGAGTTTATGAAAACAACAAGTACAGAATGTAAAAACAGAAATACGGCAAGCTCGCCGAAACATTTTATAGCTTTTATTCATGCCTGCAAAGATATTAAAAACTTGTTACTATTCAGGCTCACAAAAGCCAACTTGCCTGCCCTTGTGCCAAAAAAGTAACACCAAACGCTAGCAGTACACTCCTTCCTGACCCGTCACACACAAATTTCTTCAGTGTCACCTTTATTACAGGTGGGGTTTTTGAACTTTACAAGCTAGCCCTACCACTTTAGAGGCTGTAAAAAGGCCCACTGGATCCATTACTGCAGCCCCGAGGAGCAAGGAAATTAAAGGATAAAGGCATGAAGTATAGGGTTATATTTCCTTCGTGTCCAAGGTTACAGGGTTCAACATTCTCAAAATTATACTCAACTGCAGTAAACAGAAGACAGAACACATTAGGCTAGCCGTCCATCCAGGTCTACGTTGGTTCGGATGAAGGAAAGACTGGAAGGCTTCAGACACGGGCAGACACTGTCCCTCCCAACTTCTTCAGCTTCCCTCACTCCATCGGCTAAACAAGTGGCTCTCTGTGGTCTCTCAAGTTGACTGTCAGACACTATTCCCCATTCCCTTCTTAAGCATTAACTGAGGAAATATATGTTGAGTGGCTCCTTATCTATCAGATGTAGCAGTCGAAGTAGACTGCCCTCGGCCAGCGCAATCTGAGGATATATAATTTTTCAGTAGCCACAAGAGGCCACTGCGTGTATGTATGTGTGCACTTATATATTTCTGCAGATGCTAATGAGTGAATCATGTAGATGCCAGAGGTCAACCCTGAGTGCTCTTCCTCAGGTGTCATCCATTTTTCCTTTGAGACACCATCTCTCAGTAGCCTGGAACTCAACACATAAGCTAGGTTGGCTAGTCAGAGATCCACTTGTCTTCCGGCTCTCCAGTTCTGGGATTATAAATTCTTGCTACCAAGCTCTGTTCTAAAAACAAAGAAAAACCCCCAAACTTGCAAACAAAACATAGTTCTGGGATTTGAATCAAGGTTCTGGAGCACAAAATAGCTTTCACAACTGAGGTATTCCTACACCAAGGGAGGTGACCCCAAAGAGCTTTTCCTTTTTCTTTTTCTTGAGACAGAGTCACCCTGTGCACTGGTTGGCCTGGAACTTGGTTTTGCTTTGTTCTTGTAGCCTCAAAAAGTCCTCTTCTTAGCTTCCCACGTGCTGGGATTATAGGTATCAGCCAGTTAGTAAGCAACTATAATAAGGATAGTCTGAAGAAAATCAAGGTGGTATTGAGAACATGGAATGAGACATATTAATTGTAAGAACATTGTCTTTCCTGAAGAAAATGCCACTAAAGTGGACATTGAAAACCAAGATCTAAAAGTAGCAGATAACTAAGAAGTAACAGGCAAAAAAACAAGACCTATTTGAAAAAGCAAAAATTCACTATAGCTAAAGATTATGGAATGGAGGTGACAGTTTTCTGGTTGGGGGGTTGGGGAAAACACTGACAAAAGAGGCAAACAGCTGCAGCATTACAAAGGCTACTTCTGAGGTCACTATGACAATACTTCTCTATTGACTAGGCTGCTTCTGTCTCTTGGCTGCTGTGAAGAGCGGAGCAAAGAGCATATATGAACAGGGATCTCTGGAAAACCGACACCCATGCACAAACTGGAAGCACTGAGTGGAGTCCCTGTGTGCCAAGAAGAGACCATGAAGCCGGGAAAGGAAAGTGGAATATGGGTGGGGAGGAGGTAGGCGGGAGGGAGACAGGTTGACTAAATCAAACACATACACACAACATACATACACACATTAGATAGATAGATAGATAGATAGATAGATAGATAGATAGATAGATAGATAGAAGACAGACAGACAGTGTCTCAGGGTTTCTTTTGCTGCACTGAAACACCATGATGATAAAGTAAGTCAGGGAGGAAAGGGTTTACTTGGCTTACATTGCTGTTCATCACTGAAGGAAGTCAGGAAGAAAACTCAAAACAAGGCAGGATCCTGGAGGCAGGAGCTGATGCAGAGGCCATGGAGGGTGCTGCTTGCCAACTTGCTTCACATGGTTTGCTCAGTCTTCTTTCTTATAGAACTCAGGACCACCAGCCCAGGGATGCACTCACCAAGGGCTGGGCCCTCCCTCGTTGATCACTAATTGAGAAAAATGCCTTACAGCTGGATGTCAGGAGGCATTACCTCAACTGAGGCTCCTTCCTCTCTGATGCCTCTAGCTTATGTCAAGTTGACACAAAACCAGTCAATACAGACAGACAATAGATGATATTCTCAATAAAATTAGAAAATTAAATTACTACCAAACCAAAAATACTTCCTATTGTATTTCTCAATTTACCATAATAAGACAGTATTGGTTATGGGGGGGGGGGGGCGCAAAGGTTAAGCAGATATCACGCACCAGCAGCTATAAAGAAGAACAGCAGGGACTTTTAGAGCTGATGCTTTGACGAGAAGAAGAATTACAAACAAGTGTGCAAGAAGATTGTTTGGGTTAGAGGAATCTCCAAGTTTGATGAACCTATGTTTTCTTCACATGCTATCAAAGCACTATGCTCACTCAGTCATGATAATTATACCAACAAAATACACCAGCATGATATATGGACTACATTCCACAAATTAACTTTCCTTGTTCTAAAAAACCTAGTATAGTAATTTCAGGGAGAAAATAGAACAAAAAAATGATAAATATTTCCAGCAGATGCTATAACTGTTGACAAAGACGGATCACAGCCAAAGATGGGGCAGAAAGAACGTAAGATCCTGATGTAGCAGACGGCCATGAGGAAGCCCACTGTCTTCTAGGCAGAGCAGGGCAACTGCACACAAGCACAGATGCACACATGCACACATGCACACGCGGTGGTTGTGACAGCATGGACACAACCTGTGCAAGCCCAAGCAGGCCGAATCCCAGCTGGGAGAGAGGAGCTGGGCACACAACCCCATCCAAGCCACGGAGCTAGGAGGCTAGGAGGGGGAGAGGCAGTTTTCTGTAGGGGGGTAGCGCCTGGTAAACCCTACTGCTCTCCAGTAGAAACCCACACCACCAAACATACTGGCAACACAAGTTGTTATGAAGGATGTTTAAAAAAAAAAAAAAAGGCAACTAGGAAGTTGGGTAACCAGGGAGCCAAGGTGAACTTGGAAGAAGTTGAGAGGTTTAGTGAATGTGATCAAAACATGTCCTTTATTAAATTCTCAAAAAAAAAATCCTGACTTTAAAAAGCATTATATAAACTTGGGGAGGCAGAGACAGGATGCTCTCTGTGGGTTCGAGGCCAGCCTGGTCTACAAAGTGAGTCCAGGATGGCCAAGGCTATACAGAGAAACCAAACAATATAGAAAAACAAACAAAAAACAAAACAAAACACAAATTATATGAAAACTTCAAAGAACTAATGACAAATACATATAAAATGTTTTTAAACGTGAAAACTAAAACAATGATCAGTTACAAATGAAAATTAAAAAGAGCTTTAACAAATCAAGAAGTACTAATTAGAAAAATAATTAAAAAGAATTTCACCAAGAATAAAATCTGCAAAATAGCTGGCAGCAAAAGCACAACAGAATTGAAATAACAAAAATTACACCATTTCGCTCATAGGAGTGAAGTACAAATATATAAATAAACACTGTGATGATTTATTTTGGTTGTCATCTTGAACCAGTTGAAGGATGCCTAGAAAAATCGGTGAAGCACACTCTCTGTGTCCTGGGTCGTTTCCAGAGCAGACTGGAATGTGGGTCAGTGAAGCACAAGAAAGAGACCGTCCCTGACCGTGGGCAGCACGACGCTGCAGACCGGGGACTCAGATGGAAGAAGTGACAGGACGCTGCAGACCAGGGACTCAGATGGAAGAAGCGACAGGCGTGGCTCCCACAGGCATACTAGACTCCCCAGCTCCAGGGTGTGGGGTTTTTGCTCCGACTTACTCTCACTGCTCCTGTTGTCACTTGTACAAATCAGACTCCAGCTTCTCCCGCTGCGGAATGCTGACTCTCTCCAGCAGCTCCCCAGGGGCCTTCAAGCCTCCAGCTTTAAGCAAGGGCTGCATCTCTCATTTTAAAACTTCCAGTTTTTTAAACTAGGCAATTCCCCTGGCTCTTCAGTCTCCAATTTGCCTTTTTATTATTTTTTGTGTGTGTCTATCCAGCCTCTGATGTATGTCAGTGAAATAAGTCACCCTGTAAAATTACACAAACACACACACACACACACACACACACACACACACACACACACACACACACCACAGGAATGAAAGGCTTATTTATACTATTGATTCCCGTTGCTTTGAAGAATCTTTAACTAATGCTAACACTATGCTCCTAGAACAAATATTTGATTCTGCCCTATGTCTCTCTAAAATGCAGTACAATTCAAAAGCAACATAAGAAATAAACACCTAAGAGGCAGCAAGATGGCTTAGAAGGTGTTTATCAGCAAGCCTGAGAACTTGAGTTTTATCTCTGGTACCCAGACTATGGGAGAACAGAAACAACTTCCACAAGATCTCCTCTGACTGTCACATGTGTGGGACAGCACATGTGCTCACAGATAGACACAGAAGCACACAAAACCAACCAACCAACCAAATAACAATGTTTTTAAAAAACAAGACAACCATAAAGGAATAAAAGAAGACACAGCCTGGCACTGTGGTGCACGCCTGTAAACCCAGCACTAGGGAAAGCAGTGGAGTTGAGTTTGGGGCAGTTCGGTTCCTGTGATTCAGAGGCAGTTTTACAAGGAAATTTTTTACAGAGCGAGGTTGAAAAGAGAACAAACTGGACACAGGTGAAGACAGAAGAAGCCAGAGAAGAAGTAGCGAAAAGATTAGGACAGATTGCTAGAGTTGATTTGAGGTCAAGTAGAGCAATTTAGTCAGGGGCCAAGAGAGCAGTCAGACTGTATCAGTCAGCTAGGAGAGAAGTTGGAGCCAGAACAACTGAGTTGAGCCAGCCAGCCAGAGGTCAGAAAGAGCTAGAAAGGATAAGCTTACACAGCAGTAAGTCTCAGAGGGTGAAAACACTCTAGGCCTAGATTACGGAGGTCAGAGGCTTCCAGGAATAGGCCTAGGTTAGCAGACGGAGGCAGTAAGCATTGAAGATGGCAACTACATTAGGCAAGTAAAAGTTACTTTTATAGCTTTCAAAAAGCTCCCCCCCCCCCCCCGCCCTCCTACAAAACTGACAAAGATTAGGCAGACAACTAATGCACTGTGACATCCAAGAAGGAATAGTCATAGACTGTGATGAGAAATGTAAATGCATTTCAGCTTTATAACTGAAAATTGTGCTTTACCCTAAGGATGAGCAACAACACTTACAAGCCCTTCTAGGAAATCAAGACAAGCATTACAGTTCAGAAGTGCAGGTGAGCTGACACGGGAGCCTGATCACGAGGAACCATATGGTGGAAGGAGAGAATGCGACTACTGTTAGTGGCCTTCTGATCTCAACACGAGACATGACACTCAAACACACACACACACACACACACACACACACACACACACACACACTTACTTACTTCAGAAAAATAAACTAAAGGAAACCATCATAAACATAATATATAAAAATACATGAAGATTTACTGCAGCCACATGGTGGCAGTGCACACCTTTAATCCCAGCACTCGGGGAGGCAGAGGCAGGTGGATCACTGTGAGTTCAAGTCCAGCCTGGTCTACAAACTGAGTCCAGGACAGCCAAGACCACACAGAGAAACTCTGTCTTGGGGGAGGCGGGGGAGGGATATTTACTGCACTGCTACTCCAGTAAAACAAAATTAAACACTACCTATCAATGATTCTCAGACACCATCACCTTTACAACTTTTATGAATCCTGTAGTCCAGTGACTGAATTTCTAAAACTATTACATCAGCTCCTGGTTTTATTTACCACACATTTCTAATAAAAATGTACAGCGTGTCTGGCATGTACTAGAACTGATCTAAAACGCTGGAGATTCAGCAGAGACCAAAACAAACAAAATGCTCACCATCACCCTCAACGTGCTTACATCGCAGAAGATAGACAGATGAAAAACAAAAGACACAGCATACTAGTTTGAGGGGAATATGAGGGCTTCAGGGAAAAAAAATTAAAAATAGTATGTGGGGGGAACAGGCCACAGGATACCTGAGGAGGACCATCCAAGGAGATGACCAAAACAAAACAAAACAAAACAAAACAAAAAACAAAAAACAAACCAACAGATGCGCAGACATGAGGCAGAAGCATTCCAAACACGTTCAGTGTGGTCCAGGGGCCAATTTACCTAAAGGCAAAATGAGCAACACTGGGAGAACACACAGTCACAGAAGGCTAGAGTGACACCAGAAGCTGACGCTTAGGTGGGAACCTGTAAGTCACAGCAAAGACTCTAGATTTCACTCTGAGAGCTGGAATGAGAAAATTAAGAAAAGGCTGACCACTGTTTGCTGATCACTGCATCATTAGGGATGAGGAAATACTGAGTTATGAGTTATTGTCAGATATGTTGTAGTAAAGTTGAGCAGATATCTGTAGTGAAATTACCTAACGAGTGAGAAGCTTAAACAGTGGTTTTCAACCTTCCTAATGCTGCGAACTTTTTGTACACTCCAAGCTGTGGTAAAAACCCAATCATAATTTTTTTTTCTTCTTCACTAATGTAACTTTGCAGTACGGAGTCAAGACCCACGGGTGGGGAAATAGTAGACTAGGCACTCCCAACATGTACAGTATTCCAAAGGATGGGAACCATGAAATAACTTTGGACGAGCAACTCATAGTTATGACACATACTAGACCAGCTAACTACTAAAATCAAATACACTCGGGCATATGTTCTCCATAATTAACTCATATACCACAAGGTGTCTGGCCTATACTTTGAAAAAGCACCTGCTTTAAATAAATATAACACATTTATATCACAGAATACCAGACAAGCATTAATTACCTCTCAAGATCTTACCTAACTACACAAGAGGCACACTTACACACATAATGCACTGTCAAAGTCTGAAAATAAATAGTAGCAATGCTATTTTTGAATGCTAACAGGTTTCTTTTCTTTGGGTTTGTCAAACTGTCTTCAGTATAACCAAAATTGTTTTTAAGTGCGCTTTGCAAATTGTCTTCAGCAAACAAAACTCTTTCACTTATATAAATCAAATTCCTTTCAAGTGTTTTTAATAGCTAAATACTAAATATTCATATTAAACTTTTTTGTTTCTAGTTTATATATAGTAGGGCTTTAATTATGTATCCGGAAGACCAAAAAGAAAGTATGGATCTGAAATGAGACCTACAAAGTGTAGGAAATGGTACCATACTACTAGTGGATACTAGTGGAACTAGGAGGCGGAGCCTTCCTGGAGAAAGTAGCCACTGGGGGAAGGCTTTGAGAGCGTACAGCCACGCCCCCACTTCCAGTTCATGCTCTGCTTTGTGCTTGAAGATGTGATGTCTCAGCTTCCAGCTCCAGCTGCCGGCTGCCACGCCTCCACACCCTTGTGGACTGGCTCACCCTCTGGAACCATGGGCCAGAATAAACTTTCTTCCATAAGTCGCTTTTGATTATAGTGTTTTATCAGACCAACAAGGAGTAATTAATACATATAACAAATTTTAAATGCTCTGGAACCTGCCACGACCAAGTTCTGGTCACTTAATGCCCTCTCACTGTGACTGCACTGCTTTGCAGTAAGCCAACCTTTCTGACGCATGACATCATACCTTAAGAAGCTACTCAAATGCTTCCAACGCAAACCTCATTTAAGATCTCATTCAGGTAAACTAAACATGCACACGCACACACAGAGCAGAAGGGGATGTGAGCATGCTCAGCAAAGAACAGAGTAGGCCCTAAAAGCAGGTGACCGTGCCTCTCCTCTCTGTTGTAACGTGCAATGTTCAGATAAATTGGAAAGAGCACAAAGCAAGCATTAATACACGAAGTAAATGAAATGGGGGATTAAAGACTAAAAGCGCTCCGGTTCCCTCAAAAGGTTTTCAAATAAGTTTCCACTTTGATTAACAACAAAGATGCCTATGTGGTAGTTTATCTTTGAAACAATATATTGCACATCAGGGGGATTGTCACTGAGTAAGGGCAGGGTCAGTGTGGGGATGAGATGATAAGAGAGCTATTCTAAATGCCTGTCAGGTACAGACACTGCTCACAGTCTCTTAGTAAACTGCATGGAATGATGGTAAGCTATCTAATTTATAAAATGAATCACACGGCTTAACCAGCTAATAATACAGTGAAATCATATAATACCCTTGGCAACTGACACTAGAAGTCACCTTACAGCCTCAAGCAGGGCTCCTAGTATCTAAAACGATCTCCTTCAGATAATACTGGACGCTAGTTTTACTTTTGTGGGGAGCTAAGGGTTTGTGACATGGCCAAGAGTCTCCTGAAGGCCAGCGTTTCTTAGTGCGCTTGCTAACAAGGAGCATGGACTTCCTTCAGAAGCAATGGCCTGATTCCCCTTCTTGGTTCCTCTGCTTCCAAAGAGCCTTTCTGTAATTAGTACGGCCTCATCATCCTATCCTGTGCTTTCTTAAAAAGCACAGAGTTGAGGACATATGTTTAAATATATGAAAGCCGAAGTCCAACACTTGAAAAAAAAAAAAAAGACAATACCTCATAAAATACAAACTTGCGTCAACTGTATTTTGAAAACATCTTGCAACTAGATCTTGTTGAGTTTTGTTGTTGTTGCTGCTGGGCTTTTTGGTTTTTTTGTTGTTGGTTTTTTTGGGTTTTTGTTTTTTTGTTTTGTTTTGTTTTGTTTTGTTTTTTGGTCTGTTTGTTTGCTTGTTTTTCTGTTGTTCAGCCACATGAGTCTCTATGAATGCTACAAACAAAAAAGCCCACATAACTTTACAAAGTCAATAGTGCATAGCCACTGACAAAGAAAGCATATCTCATAGCACTACTGCCCAGTCCCACCCTCTCCCAGACAGCCCAGGGGCTGCAGAAACCATCTGCTCCCCAACTTGAGGGAGTACAGGCCATTTCAAGAGTTCTGTTCACTAATTTCTGACATTCTTAATTTAGCACAGCTGGAGCAGAAACAACAACCCTCATCCAAAAATGCATTTTCTCCATTAAGCACACACCTAATTAAATGTTTCTATCCTTTTAAAGGAAAACATTTTCTTAGGCAAAAAACAACAACCAAAAAAAAAAAAAAAAAAAAAAAAAAAAAAAAAAAAAAAAAAAAAAACCACTATGACCAGTACAAGTTTCTTTGTTTGGTTTGGTTTGGTTTCTCTTAAAAGATCCACTGTCAAAAGGTGAATTTCCTTCTCTGGCTTCTTCCATACCAAAGCTCCTCCTCTTGGCTCTCCCTGGCTTTTACTGTCACAAGTCCTCTGGCCTTTTTAAAGGAGTAGTCAGCTACAACAAAGAGAAAGGAGTGACAGGCTTCAAGAAGCCACAGAAGAAGCCTGCTTTCTGAAGGCACACCCTGCAAATGTAAGCAGCAGCGAGGCTCACTCACCACCCAGGGAAAAGGCAAGAGTCCGTGAGTGGATTCCACAGGTCCAGCACTTCCGGAACGCAGCCCTTACTGCTGCCATTAGCCGCTGGAAGTCATCTCCATACTGACCTCAAGTACAAACACGTTGACTCTCAAGTGCCTTACTCATCACACAAGTGAGATATGAGCCTGGCAGTAGTTCTCCCATGACACAAGGATGACACAAACCTGACTGCAACTATACCTCCCACACAGCCACCGGCAGAGGACTGACAGACAAGGCAGTTACTTAGAAAGAAGCTGTGGTTATCTCTCCCACATCATTCACAGAGGCAGACCAGGCAGTGCCATCACTCCACAGAAACTCATCTGTCCTCCTCCTCCTCCCACTTACAATCCCACATGGTAATTTCCACTGTTCCATGGAGGAGCAACATACTGGCTCGTGCTTGGCAGAAAGCAGTTACTCTGTAAGTCTTTAGGGGCCCATTACTAATCCCTTTGTCCTTTAGTCTTGAACAAAATTACTAGGCCATGTTTCAAAGGGATGTGATAAGCAAGAAAATAAGCCTTATTACGAACCTCAGCCCTCGCAAGGATGCATCACTATTAGTGCCCAAGGCTTTCCATCACTCTCAGAAGGGAACTGGCTAAGTTGTGATGAACAGGCCAATTTGCCGAGAGATGCCAGAGGTGTGCAGGGGTGTGTGTGTGAGAGAGACAGACATACAGACAGACACACAGAGGGAGTTTACATTCAACCACTCAGGGCGATATAACCCTTCAGTAGGATTTACAATAGACTGGTTACTTTCTCTCTTTGCCATTGAAAGCATTCAGACAAAAATGATGGAGAACAGATATTAAGAGCCTTCATCATGCCATGCCCTGTTCTGAGAACTGAATAGCATTTAATCTTCACAAGGACTCCAAGTCCATATGACAAACAATGAAAATGAGAGATACCCTGGTAGTAAGTGTGGCACAGCTGGGATGTGCTTCCAGGTCACCTGACTTTGGGGACTTGGTGGTACACCTCAGGGGTCTATGGTGCCAGCACCCCTGTAGTACATCCATAAAGAGTGGCATGCCAGGGATGGTTCATGTCCATGGGAAGCCTCTTCTTTTCTTAAGAGAAATGGAGGAGGGGTGGATGGGAGGGGAAAGATGTGGGGAGAAGAGCTGGAAGGAGGGGAGGGAGGGGAAACTTCATTAACTAACTAATTAGTTAATTATAAAACCCTAAAAACCAACAACAACTAGAAGAGTGATCAAGTGGAGAGTTTCATGGTGATCAAATAAAACAGCAGCTAACAGAAGAAGAATTTAAATGCTGGTCCAGTTTAATCAGTAATTGTGTTACTGTACTGTCCTTTCCTTTGCCTCAGAATTTTGCACATACAATTCTGGGGTGTGTGTGTGTGTGTGTGTGTGTGTGTGTGTGTGTGTGTGTGTTGGGGGAGAGGAGCTTACCAGAGGAGATGAACCTCCCATCTATCTCTAAAATTCTATTATGTTTTACCATCAACTAAGTTGGTAAGAAGATTATGTGATATCTTAAAGTGTTCAAAATTAACTTAAGAATATAAAGCAAATAGAACAAGTAACAAAACATGATTCCTTCCTGACGGATGAAAATAGAGTTTACAGCTGGCAAGCAAGCAACAACTCATGCTTCAGGCAGTGAGGTAGTACGCACACTAGCTGGCTGCCTGAGAAAGCAGACTAGTGCACGATGTACTTGGGACGGCTTGCTAAGGTGTCTACTGTTTTCATGTGTGCTACGGACAGCGCGACCATGAATGGAAGATCAGTCATGTCCCTTGGTAAGAATAAAAAGCCGCATCTTGAGTGTAGGAAGTGAGTCCACAGAATAGAGATCGGCAAAGCCACTACTCAAGCTGATGACAAAGCCTTTTATTTATTTATTTATTTATTTATTTATTTATTTATTTATTTATTTATGGCTTTTTAATTGTCTGATAGGTTTTTTTTTATTAATTATTCACTTTCCATCCTAGTCATAGGCTCCCCCCACTCCTTTCCCTCTCTCTCTGTTTCTCCCTCCTCCCTTCCTCCCCAGAGAAGGGGAACCTCCTACCTCCTCACCCCAGCATATCAAGTTGTATCAGGACTAAGGGCATCCCCTGTGGCCCAGCAAGGCAGCCCTGCCAGAAGAAAAAGACAAAAAACAAAACAAAACAAAAAGCAGGCAGCAGAGTCCAAGTCAGAGCCAGCCCCCCATTTCTCTCTCTAGGGTACCCACATGATGACCGAGTTGGCCGTCAGCTACATCTGTGCAGGGGCCCAGGTCCGGTCCATGCATGGTTCCTGGCTGGAGCCCCAGTGTCCACAGGAGCATCTGGGCCCTGGTTAACTGGCTCTGTTCTATGGAGCTCCTGTCCCCTGAGTCTTCCATCCTTTTCCCTACTCTTCCCAAGACTCGCTGTTGGCTCTCCACCCACTGTTTGACACGTGACTCCATCAGCTGCTGGGTGGAGCCACTCAGAGGGCAGCCATGCTGGCTCCCCTATGCAAGCACAGCAGAATATCGTCGATAGTGCCAGGGGTTGGCTGTCTCCCATGGTGGGCCTCAGGCCAGGCACCAGGTGGACATTTCTTCAATCTCTGCTCCATCCCCATCCTTACAGTCAAGTCCTGGGTCGAAGTTTCCATGGGTGGGTTGCTAGCTGGTACCGCTGTGAGTTCTCCCTTACTTTATAAGTTGTTCCTTTACTTTAAAAGTTGTCTGTTATTTAAACACATACAACACACACACACACACACACACAAAGACCCACAAAGAATTTCAAATCCACCAGCACAGAGAGGTGAGGAAAGGGGCTGAGAGCCTGTGTGGAAATGCAGACAGGAAGTGTAGGCCTTGTGAGCGGGTAAGAGGATGCTGCAAGTATACACGTGAGCTTTTCTGGGACTCTTCTGAATCACACACAGCTACTATCACTCAGGCGCGGCTAGGCTGACTCCTAATATGAGAAAGAATTCAGAGGCTTTAGACAGACTTTCATTCCTTGCTAAGCAGAATGATGTGTCTCAGGGCTTTTCGGAAAGAGGTAGGAAAGGTGTCGGATATCAAGGAGAGAATCCTAGGAGAGAGACCCTGACTGCGTGAGTGTATGAGGGTAACCAAGTAAACTAGATGCGCGAACTAACAAGAGTCCCAGATCCCAACCAGGCATGGCGACACACGCCTTTAGTCCTAGCACTCAGGGAGGCAGAGGTAGGTGGATCACTGTGAGTTCAAGGCCAACTTGGTCTACAAAGTGAGTCCCAGGACAGCCAAGGCTAAGCTGAGAAACCCTGACTCAAAAAACAAACAAACAAACAAAAACACAAAACAAAAGAGTCTCCAATGCCTTTCTTTGGTTAATTAAAAGCTCTACTTCTAAAAAGAATACTCCAGGCTAATAAAAATGTAAGGGAGGGAAAGCTGACAGAAGCTCTGTCCACCGTCACAGCAGGTGGGCAGTGTAAAGGCCTCTTCTGCTGTTTCCAAGGCAACAGTCCCATAAGATTTTACCACCCTCCCCTAAGACTTCACCTTCCTCCCATGTTCACTAATATTACAAGAGGACCAGGAACAAGGCTACTGCTTGACAGAGAGATTTAAGGTACTGCATTCACCAATATCATGGCCCAGGTAAGGAGCCCACAACAGCAGCTTAGACAAAGCCATGAGCATGATTTGCAGCATCACTATATAAATCCCCAGAACCCAAAAGAACCCAAGAATGCACACTTCTAAAGTTTATGTGCCCTTTATAACCTTTCTATGATATGGAAACTACTAAGCAGGAGCACGGTACAGAAATGCTACAGAACAGCTTAAATGTGATGAGGCGGGGAATGGCCCTTTCTCAGAGCATTCTGGATTTCACAGTGGAAGGAGAGAACCAACTACCACACACTGTCCTCTTACCTCCACGCACGCACCATGGCACATGCACAGGAATAAAGACAGACAGACAGACAGAGAGACAGACAGACAGATACACATACACACAAACACACACACACACACACACAAATAAAAGTAATGTTTTTTCAAAGTATACAGTTCTAGCCAGGTGCGGTGAAATATCCCTCTGATCCCAGAACCAGGAAGACTGAGGCAAGAGACAGAATCCTGAATTTATGCCATCCTGAGCGACACACCAGGACTCTAGCTCAAAATGAAATTCTGTCTTCAGTATTCAGCCAAGAAGAGCTCTTTGGGATACTTTAGACACACACACAGGTGTTCGGGAAGAAGGAGCAGGGTGTGACGGGCCAAACCACAGCCCCAGCCATGTGGAGACTAGAAGGAAAGCCTCAAGCCTTGAGATTACTGAAAGGTGGGGCATCATAGTAAAAAATGTACCTTTAAGATGAATACTGATAGTGATCAAGGCATGAGTTCACTATGAATATCTAATGAAATGTTCAGCTGCAGGAGCCTTCCTCCAGGAGACTTAGACATAGACCTATACTGTTTCCTATCATTTTAATTTCACAGTGAGACACTCAATTTCCATGTTGGTTTTCCTATGATGTTCCACTCAAGACTATGCCTCTGGTATAACTATTAATGAACTCATCAGGAGGGTTAAGGGGGCTCATTAGAAAAACCCACTGCTCCGCAGAGGCATTATATGGCAAGAGAAACCACAACGCCATGCCGAAGACCATAAGGCAGAGGTTCAACACTGAGTTTCTGCGTTTTATCCTCAGCACTCACTTTCATATAACATGATTATATAAGGAGTGTTAGGAAAATCTGTCCTTCGTGCATTGTCCTTGGTTGGTGCAACAGTTTGTGCAGATCCCCCTAGATCCACCAGCCTGGATGGTCTCTTTGTGGTGCTCCTGAAACCTCTGGGTCCTTCCATTCCCCCATTCTCCCATACCACTCTCACTTGGAGTCCAGCAGCAAGACTCAGCATCTGTCCCAATCCCTTGCTGGTTGGAGTCTCTCGGAGGACACCTATGTCGGGCTAATATCTGCTTATGAGTATATACTATGTGTATCTTTCGGGTCTGGGTTAACTCACTTGGGATGCTCATTTCTAGTTCTATCCATTTGCCTGCACATTTCAAGATTTCCTTGTTTTTAATAGCTGAGTAGTATTCCGTTCTGTAAATGTACCACAGTTTCTTTATCCATTCTTCAGTTAAGGAACCCCCTATTCAGATCTAGCCAATGGACAGCGCATCCTCCATGGTTGTGGAAGAGCAGGGACTGCCTCTGACATGAACTCTGATGCCCCCAATTTGATCACTTCCCCTTGATGGGGAGGCCCAGAGGCACACCGAGGAAGGGAAAGTAGGCTATATGGACGAGACCTGATATGCTCTGGCCGTATGGTGGGCGAGGAGGTCCCCTTCTGTCAGAGGTCTAGGACAGGGGAATAGGGCAGAAGAGGGAGGGAGGGAGGGTGCGAATGGGAAGATACCAGTGAGGGGATAACATTCCAGGTGTAATCTGAATAAATTATAATAAATTCTTTTTAAAAGAAAATCCGCCCTTAGATCCTGCACAACAGTGTATCCTGTGGTACTTTCATCGCTTTGCATAATACTCTTAAGATATACTTTCAGTTCTCACCTAGCACCTGTGACCAAATACCCCCCGCAAAGGCATAATGTATAAAAGAGAAGCAAACAAAAAGACTAAATGTGCTGCTCTGTCCTGTGTTACTCATCTGAACTGTGTGACGACAAGAAGACGAAGAGGACGGCAGCATACAGGGATATACAGTGAAGGTCGAAGGCCAATGCTGACATTGACTGAGCACAGATAGCACCAAGCACTGCACTAAACACTTGGCAAACAGTACTTAAACTGATCCTCTTAACAGCTTCAAGTGGAGTTATTACTACAAGTATTTTATAGCGAGCCAGAGGGACTTCTACTCAAGGCAATACTTTCGGGAAATAGCCAATTGGGCTATGATGGAAAGTACTTTTTAAAGCCATCCAAGAATGAGCAGGACCCCTGGGCCCAAAAATTTAAAAAAAAAAAAAGAAAGAAAGAAAAGAAAAGAAAGAAAGTAAAACCATCCAAGATCTGAACCCTACATGAGATTATGCTCCTTGCACAGAGTTTTTGCTCCTATAAGAAAGGTGTCCAGACACTACCTAGATGAGATTCCAATAGTGGCAAAAACTAAAAACTTCAATTAATTTCCTTTAACTCATATAAAATTATCCACAATTATCTAAATGACTTATCTTCCCACAGGAAAAACCACAAGAGTTCTCTTAATTAGTCTTCTAATATGGTGATACCACGGAAAGGAAAGCTACCCTCCTCCTTTGAGTCCCCGGGAATTCTAAACCAAGTAAAACTGTCTACAAGTTCCACTCTGCGCATTATTCTCACTCCTGCAATACCACCTAAGGCTTTGAAGTGGCACACATACCCAGTTAAAACATAAACCTCTGTAATAGTGAGGCCTTCTCAAGGATTCCTTGCGGGGTGTCTGATACCCTTTCTCTCTTTAAATCTTTACATGCAAGCAATGTAAAATAAAATCACAGCAGCTACTTATGCTCCTCCTGTCTGGCATATACGCAGGTCTTATTTTCTGGACCCTTGGACTCAAACCACACTGAGACTGAACCACTTCCACTGACAACATTACAAAACAGAAAATGGTAACATTGAACTCGTTGCCATTTAACTATGCCTCTACTCTTCCTTAAACACAGTGGACTACTTTCACTGG